>NC_041387.1:3476971-3480735 GCF_002162155.2 Triticum dicoccoides
CTTGGTGACCGGATCTCGAGATCCATCATCTAGTCCCGGCTGCGAGTTGGGGAGACATGCTTGCCGGTGAAAACCGAGCCGATGGCAGGCGATGGCGACGTTCTACGCCGTTACCTTGATGAAGGCATCGTCGTGTAACTACTGTCGACCCACTTGTGCTGCTCCGGGGAAAACCCTAGGATCTGGTGTTCCAGATCAGACGATGGCGGCACTGCGGTGTCGTTTCTCTCTTGGGAGCATCGTTTGTGGAGCAGCGCTGGAAGTCAGAGGCAGGAGGTGGAGCGGCTTCGTCTTGCACGGAGCTTTGGTGGAGATGTCAAGTCATGCCTGACCGACAGGTGCTACGCTTGGTCATGCCTGGTCGGCAGGTGCTACGCACGACAGATCTTCCAAGGACTTCAAGCTGTGTCGGCTGGTGGTACTTGGCAGCATGACGCTGAGGTATCTCAGTGGCGACCGCGACGTGCTCAGCTGTTTGCGCGCAGGGAGGAGGTGCCGTTGGGCGCCGTGGTGGCCTCGACGATAGCTAGACCGAGCAAGGTTGATGCATCAGTACAGTTCTGAAGATGGAGCGGTGGCAGTTGGCGGCGGCGGCCTCTGAGAGCACGCCGGACCAGTGTGTGCCCCAGACCCGGCAAGTGGCTAGGTTGGGGTCTCAGGTCTTAGATGTTAGGCTTGGCTGCGATGTCTGTTTGGTATTAGGCCCAGCCTATCTGCGCCCCTTCGTCAACTGAATAGGTGTAGCGACATTTGTTGCTTAGATGGCGGCTTTAGTCTTACTGTTGTATGACTTTGTAAGGTCTTGTGAGAATAATTAATAAAATGGCCGTATGCATCGACCAGATGCAGAGGCCGGGGGTCATCCTCCTTTTTCTAAAAAAAAAAGGAAGAACCAGGTTTTGAAACTTTGATTTGCCCATTCAGACAAGGCTGGGACTTATTGAGTACAAAGCTTTGATTGTGATTTGGGCGGTACAAACTAAGCTCTGACTTTTTTTGGGTAAGAAGCTCCAAGTTTTGTTTCTGTTGGCAGTACAAATTAAGCTCAGATATTAGATTATTACATAGGCTCCAATTTGTTCAGTACACAACGTAGCTTTTGATTTCTGCAGTACAACTTAAGCTCAGATAATTTTTGTGAGTAACAAGCTTTTTGATTTTTGCAGTATAGGAAAGAGATGGCGACCTCTCTCTCGCACCTTGAGCCCAACAATCTTTCCACTAGATCGTACTAGGAGCGCTGATGACTGGCAGATACAGACATCTCTCGTTACACTGATCTTGACCAAGGGTGTTGCTCGCTGCTCACTGTTACTTCTCAGAGAGCAAGGGAGATTTAGCTTTTTCCTCCAGAGCAAGTGCCAGTCAGGATCTGTCTCTCATAACTCTGGTCGATTCAAGGTAAATTCATAGATTCCAGGGGCTCCACCACAGCACAACAAAATTGATCATCTCAAATTTGTGTGCAAGCCACAATTTTCCTTTAGAAGGAACTGTTGCTAGTGTATGCTGAGTAAATCTGACTGTCCTTCTTTTCCATTTTTTAGCATGTGACTGTTGATGTGTGAAAGGTGATAATAGAGTGGACTAATTTTGTTTGCCTCCTTATTTTTAGCTCCAGCTCAAGGCACCGAACACTGCAAGTACTTACCAGAGAGCAAGGGATATCTATCTAGTTTTTGCTCTGGAGCAAAGGCCAACCAAGATCATCTCTGGTCTCTCCGGTCGATTCAAGGTACTTGCTGATTCCAGCTACATTACACTTAATCTAGCTATGTTTCCTTCTATGAAAGAAATGATCTTGTGTCTTTCAGTTTGTTTTAACACGATTTTGTGTGCACTGTGTGTCTGAATTGGTTGTGTTTGTTCAAGGTAATACTACGTCGGTTTATTTCAAACCAAATTTGTGTGCACTGTCTTCTAGTTTGCGAGCCACATTTTTCCTTTCCATTTGTTGCTAGTCTCTAGTGACTGAATCTGATTGTCCTTCCGGATAGCATGGGACTGTTGATTTGTAATACAGAGGACTAATTTTCATCTGCATGCTTGTTTTCAGTACCAGCTCAATCGTGAGCGTACTCTGCAACCAATGGCGGGGGTTCTGGATGCTTTGGCATCCTATGTGACCAAGATGCTTGCCGACATGGCCAGAGAAGAGGTGGCCACGCTAATCGGCTTGTCCGGCGGGATCAAAGACCTGAACATCAAGCTTGGGGACCTCAAGAATTTCCTTGCTGACGCTGATAGGAGGAACATCACTGATGAGAGTGTACAGGGGTGGGTGGGGGAACTGAAGCGTGCCATGTACCTGGCCACCGACATCGTCGACCTATGTCAGCTCAAGGCCATGGAGCAGTGTCCATCCAAGGACATGGGGTGCCTTAACCCACTCCTCTTCTGCATGCGAAACCCCCTCCACTCCCACGACATTGGCACCTGCATCAAGGCATTGAACAAGGAGATGGATAGCATCTGCAAGCGGGGCAAGAAATTTAAATTTGCCAAGCTAGAAGCCTACCAAGACTTGAAGATGACTCGATCTCTTGCCACTGACCGCAAAACAGATTCATTGTTGGAGCGGTCAGGTATTGTTGGCGAGAAGATTGAGGAGGACACAAGAGCACTCGTGGAGGTGCTCACAAGTGAGGAGGGCAGTGACAAGACTGGTCGCCACATGGTGGTTGCCATTGTTGGTGTCGATGGGATTGGCAAGACCACCCTCAGCAAGAAGGTCTTCAATGACGAGGCTATCAAAGGCAAGTTCACTAAGAAGATATGGCTTAGTATCACACAGGATTTCACCGATGTTGAGCTATTAAGTACAGCCATTACTGCCGCTGGGGGAGACCAACCTGAAGGGGGTGGGACTCGAGATAGGGCCCTACTTGTTGATGCTCTCGAGCTGATGCATGGAACAAACTGCTCATAACTCCCTTTCACTACTAGGGAAAACCTTATACACAAAAATTTAGCAACAGCGCGGGTCAAAAAAGTGCGCTAGTGCTATATAGCAGTAGCGATCAAAGAAAAACCGCGCTATAGATACAAACTTAGCAGTAGCGCTTGTGGTAAAGAAAGCGCTACTACTAATATTCCAATTGGCAGAATGCTAGGCTATGCATAGCAGTAGCGGGCTTCGAAGAAATGCGCTACTGCAAGAGCATAATTAGCAGCGCGTTTCTTGGGAAGAGCGCTACTACTAACGGAAATAAAATAAGATGAAAAACAAATAGAAAAGTAAATGAAAATGAAAGAAATAGAAAAAGGAGAAAGGGAAAAATAAAATGTAAAGCAAAATAAACGAAAAAGCGAAAAATCAGAGGAAGGCATAGCAGCAGCGTTTGTTTGTAAGAGGCGCTATAGCTAACGTAGCTGCGGCGTGTGTCCTAGACCCCCGCTATAGAAACAGAATAGGAAATTAAAAAAGGAAGAAATTTACATAGCTATACGCTAGTGCAGAACCGGACAATAGCACCAGTTCGTAAGGCCCTATAGTGCCGGTTACATAACCGGCACTAATTTGTGGTCACTAAAGCCCCCCCCCCCCCCCTTTAGTACCGGTTTAGCACGAACCGGTGCTAAAGGGCAACCACGTGGCATGAGCCAGCTCCGGGGGCCTGGAGCCCTTTAGTACCGGTTGGTAACACCAACCGGTACTATAAGGTTTGGTGGGTTTTTAGTTTTATGATTTCTTTTTCATTTTTTTTGTGTTTCCATTTTAATTCTTTTTCGTTTGCTGGTATTTTACGATACGACACATTGTA
>NC_041387.1:3481036-3483341 GCF_002162155.2 Triticum dicoccoides
ATATATATATATATATATATATATATATATATATATATATATATATATATATAATAACAAGTCCTACTAATCATGCATCATCATACAACTTCTACTCGTTATTAATAATAAGTCATACGATCATCATCCTCATATATAGTCATCGAACCCAACCCTACATAATTGTTCTTAGCACATGATCATCAGTATCAGGTAGGACCTAAACACCCTTAAGGTAAAATAGCATAAAACAATATAGACCCTGACTCTCCATTATGAAGAATGGCGATCATCCTGTCTCCAATTCTTGCCTTTCGCTGCTTATTGCTTCCAAGAAGCTCCTTACGACTGTCCATACATTTTTTCCATTCTTTGATTGTTATGTCTCCACTTCTTTTAGAAATCCGGTATGGACAGTTGAGATTCGTAAGACGACCTGGTCGTATGTTCAAAACATGAAGGCTACCACGCGTATACATCAGATGAGGCACACAATCATTCGGGATTATCTGTTGAAAAACATAATAATAACTTTGTAGTTAGCAATGATGTACTAGTTTTAAAAGTGTGCAAAAAGATGCACGGATGTTGTAATATTAAAAAATAATCTTACCAGGGTATCTCCATGGTAGTTACCGTAGTTCAACACGTGCACTAGTGGCACGTATTGACCATAATGTTGAGGAGTTTGATTGTAGATATTGTAATTCTCAAGATCAGTACAAAATCCGACCAGATGATTTTTCTCCTGATAAGTTAATTCGGAGCCTTCAGTGTAGTACGTTCTGTCTACCATCTTCCGCACATTCTTTGAAGAATGAAAATAAGCTGTCAATGGAGATAAGTTGTCAACATTATATTTTAAAATAAAAAATATAAATTACTTAATAACTATGTTTAGCTCACATGAGGGAAGAACTGGAGGTGTATCCACAAAGACACAAATCGAAGGTGTCTCTTGCTCGATTGTAGGATCACCAAGATCCATGGTGACAAGCATACCCTCATCAAGACCATACATCTTGCAAAATGCATCTCAATTTTTGCAACCAAAATGGGTTACACTCTGAGCATTATACAGCTTTACTTGAAAATCCACACTATGTTCGGTACTTAGGATAATTTTTTTGGTTTCGAAATTTTCATGGTCTTCAAAACTCATCCTCTCCAAGACATAGCGTCTTGCAAAGCATGGGATAAGCTAGTCGAATTGGAAAAGATGAAAAATACACGTTAAAATAGTTGAAGTCGTGCTTAATTACGAAAAAAACTATTGTCGTCGTTGCGTACCATATGAACATCGCAGGTCTCCTCGAGCTTAATCCTGAAGCGCCGATCTTCGTCCAGCTCAATGAACCTGTCGCAGATACCACGGTCGTCGTGGCACCGGTCGCACTCCCCCGGGCGGTTATCGTCGTCCGATGAGTACGACATTTCCGGCCTACGTTCATAATTTAGTTTTATTAATTAAGTCAACTATCTAGTTCAACTACTAAGCACTTACTATAAATAAACAAGTAGTACTTACTAAAAACAAACTAGTTCTATATATAGTAAAATAAATTAGTTTATTAAATCAATTAGCTAGTTCAACTATATATAAACTACTTCTTCTTTTTTTCCTTTTTCTAAATACTATGAACGAAAAAATCATTAAAATTCTATGAACAAAATTAATTACACAATCTAAATATCACCCAAAAAATATATTAACAATAATATCACCAAACATGCATATTCAATAATAATATCACCAAAAAAATCTATTAACAGAAAAAAAATCTATTAACAGAAAAATCTATTAATTCAACTAGTTCAACTAAGCATTTACTAAAAATAAAATAGTTATATTAATTCAACTAGTTCAACTAATTAAGCATTTACTAAAAATAAACTAGTTCTATATATTAATTTAACAAGTTCAACTAATTAAGCATCTTCTAAAAATAAACTAGTTCTATATATTAATTCAACAAGTTCAACTAATTAAGCATCTTCAAAAAATAAACCAGTTGATCTATATATTAATTCAACTAGTTCAACTAAAAGCATTATATTTACTAAAAATAAACTAGATAGTTCTAATTCATCTAAACATATTATATATAGAAAACAGAAAATAAGTAAAAAAATATATGTGTGTGTGTGTGTGTATATACGTGTGTGTGTGTGTATGTGTGTGTGTATGTGTGTATACGTATGCGTGTGTACGTATATAGGGCGCGTACGGGTGGCGCGGGGCAGCGACGACGACGGGCCGCGGGGCGGAGACGACGGGCGGCCGGGGGCGGCGACGACGGGCGCGCGGCGGGCCGGGGGCGGCGAC
>NC_041387.1:3483848-3484746 GCF_002162155.2 Triticum dicoccoides
ATGACGACGGGCGCGCGGCGGGCCGGGGGCGCGCGGCGACGACGACGGGCGGCGGGGGCGGCGACGACGACGGGTGGCGGGGGCGCGCGGCGACGACGACGATGGGCGGCGGGGGCGGCGAGGGCGACGGCACAGCGGCGCGGCGGCGTCGGCGAGATCGAGTGAGAGACTCTCTCGCGCGAGAAACGTGGAACGAAGTGGCGACGATAACTGATTTTTCGTAAGTGCCATATATATAGGGGGAGCCTTTAGTACCGATTGGAGCCACGAACCGGTACTAAAGGCCAATTTTGGCCAGCCCAAGCGGCGGGAAATGAGGCCCTTTAGTACCGGTTGGTGGCTCCAACCGGTACTAAAGGCCCCCCCCCCTTTAGTACCGGTTTGTGCCACCAACTGGTACTAAAGGCCGTGCGCTGCCACCCGCGGTGCGCTATGTTTAGTCCCACCTCGCCGAGCGAAGGGCAGCGGCACTGATTTATAAACCCAGCCGCGGCTGCCCTTTCGAACTCCTCTATACAGCAGGCTTCTGGGCCTAACTAAGGCGCGCTGCCCGGTGAGCCTCCTGGCCCTTCTGGGCCTGCATTTGCACACCCTAGGACTGGTAGGCTCACCGGGCAGCGCCCCAGCATTTTTTTTTAATTTTTTGTCTTTTCCACATTATTTATTTTCTTCTATTTATTTTTGAGTAATTTTTTTATATAGTTATTTATTTTCTGCTTTATTTTTTTCTTTTATTTATTTCTGAGTAGTTTTTTTTGCCGTATTTAGTTTCTTTGTGAATATTTTTGCTTTATATTAGTTTTTTTCTTTTCGGCATTATTTATTTTCTTCTATTTATTTTTGAGTAATTTTTTTACATAGTTATTTTTTTCTGCTTAATTTTTTTCTTCTATTTATT
>NC_041387.1:3485172-3519311 GCF_002162155.2 Triticum dicoccoides
TCTCCTTCTTCTCCTTCTTCCTCCTCCTCCTCTTCTTCTTCTTCTTCTTCCTCTTCTTCTTCTTCTTCTTATCCTCCTCCTCCTTCTTCTTCTTCTCCTCCTTCCTTTTGCCATAACAGAAGAAGTCCGGAGTTGTAATAAGTTATTAAAAATAAAAAAGAGGTGCAATGCTCGTTAATTTGCTTCAAGCCTTTTGGAATAATGTAAACTGCACTGCGCGTAGCTCCATGCAATCTACCATATTCCTAAAGGCTTGAAGCTAAGCAACGTGAGCATTGAGCCTCTTCTTCATCGTCTCTGCACCCAGGGCTTATAAACCGCTCCTACTCCCTCTCTCTTGGCGAGGTGGGACTAAAAAACAGCTTACCCTTTAGTACCAGTTGGAGCCACCGACCGGTACTAAAGGTGGTGCGCAGCCTGCACAAAATTTAATTAGTGTCATTTAGCTCAAAACAAATCATTAAATGCATGAAAAATATCAAATGAAGGCAGAAATGGTTGAAAGTTGATGGCGTCGCTCTGAATGATGCATACTGAATGCACAAAAAGTCTGGAGTTGTAATAAGTTTAAAACAATGAAATGCATTTGTAACAGATGAGTTTAATTTCGTCAGAAACCTGAATACTTTGAAAGAGATTGTCCAGTTTGTAAATGAAGTGCATCCAATTTTTGCCGTAACCCTCTCTACTTTTTTGAACAATCTATGTGGGTGAAATGATGATACCATGCCAAGTTTCAACTTTTTCAGAGTTCATTTGTAGTGCTTTTCAATTTCCAGGTCATTTAGTTCTCAAAACAAATCATTGAATGCATGAAAAATAGCAAATGAAGGCAGAAATGGTTGAAATTTGATGGCGTCGCTTTGAATGGTGCATATTGAATGCACAAAAAGTCTGGAGTTGTAATAAGTTTAAAAAAATGAAATGCCTTTGTAACAGATGAGTTTAATTTCGTCAGAAACCCGAATACTTCGAAAGAGATTGTCCAGTTTGTAAACGAAGTGCATCCAGTTTTTGCCGTAACCCTCTCTACTTTTTTGAACAATCTATTTGGGTGAAATGATGATACCATGCCAAGTTTCAACTTTTTCAGAGTTCATTTGTAGTGCTTTTCAATTTTCAGGTCATTTAGTTCTCAAAACAAATCATTGAATGCATGAAAAATAGCAAATGAAGGCAGAAATGGTTGAAAGTTGATGGCGTCGCTTTGAATGGTGCATACTGAACGCAAAAAATATAAGAGCATTTACATCACGATCTTATATTTCTTTAGAGTCTAAACTGTCAATATGATCTTATAACATCAAAAATACTTTGATCATCAATGATCTTTGTGTGTACAATCTGAATTGTCAATATGAGTCATCAACGATTTATAAACCGATGAAGACTCATATTGCGGCCACAAATTCTACACATAGAGTTCAATGAAGACCAAGTGCTTGTGATAGTTTGAGAAATAACATATTTAAGGTGGTAAAAGGCTTGTTAGGGGAGCGAGGTGGGACTAAAAACAGCTTGACATAACCTCATTAGTACCGTTTCGTGGTACGAACCGGCACTAAATGGTGACGGTGGGGCCATAGCCTGACCGCAGGCTGACACATCCCCTTAAGTACCGGTTCGTGGCATGAACCAGTACTAAAGGTTCGCCACGAACCGGTGCTATTGATCGCCGCCACGAACCGGTGCTATTGTACACATTAGTGCCGGCTGAAATTCAAACCGGCACTATTGGGCTTCACGTATGACCCTTTTTCTACTAGTGATAGCAGCATCGCGTTTTGCAGAAACCGCTATAGCTATCTTAGCTATAGCGCGTTTTGCGAAACGCGCTACCGCTAAGTTTGACTTAGCCAAAAAACCGTTTCCCCCCGGCCACCACTTCTCCCCCAAATCCCTCAACCCACCCCGCGCGCGCGCCGCCGTCTCCCCGATTCACAGTCGCCCCACTTCGCCGCCGCCGACGACGCCACCAGAGCCGTCCGCCGTCGACGACACCGGAGCCGCCCCCAACGCCACGGAGCCGCGCGGCCTCGTCAACGCCTCCGGAGCCGCCGTCGACGCCACCTTCCTTGCCGTCACCGGAGACGCCCCTGCCTCCCTCGCCGTCACCGGAGACGCCCCTGCCTCCCTCGCCACCACTGCCTCCGTCGCCACCACCGGAGCCATCATCTATAAGCCCCCACCCCTCCTCTCTCTCTCATGCATAGGTTAGCCAGTTTAATTAGGTTAATTATCTAGGTTAGGGCAAAAATTTAGTTAGGGCATTGACAGAAAAGTAGTTAGGTTAACTAGTTTAATTAGGTTAATTATCTAGGTTAGTGCAAAAACTTAGTTAGGGCTTTGACAGAGAACTAGTCAGGTTAACTAGTTTAATTAGGTTAATTATCCAGGTTAATTAGTGCAAAAATTTATTTTAGGCTTTGACAGAGAACTAGCTGCGTTAACTAGTTTAATTAGGGTTAATTATCTAGGTAAACTAGATTAACTAACTAGGTTAAATAGGTAGGTTAATTAGGTTCGTTGGATTAACAAGCTAGGTTAAGTAGATTGGCAAAGGTTTTTGATTTTTGAAAAGACCACTATTTTTCAAGGAAAAGAATTTAGGCAAATTTTATTTTTCATTGAAGTGGTCATGTTATATCTTTTCATTGAAGTTGTTCGATTGTGCCCAAGTGGCTTTGTTGTTTCCAAGGAATGATGCTGAGTGGCCTATGTTTTGCCGGAATGTTGATTCATTTCTGTTCCGGCAAATTTCAGGTTCTCGATTTGTCCACTTTTTAGCAAAGGTCATGCCGAAATTTCCCGTGAATTTCGGCATGACTTGTGCTACAAACTAGGACAGATCGAGTGCCCGGGATTTGCCGCATCAGGAAGGAGTCAACATTCCCGCCAAACAATTGTCCTTTTTTATGTCATTATTCATTTTATTAGGTCTAGAATTAATTGACTAGATTTAATCATAGGAAACATGGTTAGCAACGATGAAGGACAGGGTTCTGGTGATTGCGACAACGTCTACCGGGCGACAGACGAATTTTTTAGCCTTACCGACGATCAACAGATGTTGTTGCTGGGCCCACCGGTGGCATCGGGGACTGAGACCGACACGCAGACCGGTGCTGAGACCGACACGCAGACCGGTGCTGAGATGGATGACGATGTATTTGCAAGTAATCGAGACTTGTATCGCTATTTTCGAAATTGATGACGAGAGACCACTTTGTGTTGGATGATGATTATGATGATGACATGATTTGATGAGACTAATTGTATGTATATGCTATGATTACATTTGTATGTGGATGATATGCTAAAGATTATTGTATAAAGTCTATTCAAATACAAAACAAATAAAAAACAAATATGCAGAAAAAAAACTAATAAAACTAGTAGTAGCGAGGGGGGGGGGGGAATTTAGCAGTAGCTCCTACTTACCAGTAGCGCTTCCTGCTGAAAAGCGCTGCAGATAATATCAGTAGCGCCCTTTTTCAAAGAGCGCTACAGGCGCTACTGCTATACGTTAGCTGTAGCGCCTTATTAGTAGCGCCGGTACCCGCGCTACTGAGAGGGCCAAAACCTGCGCTGCTGCTAGACTTTTCCCTAGTAGTGTTTGGCTATGGTGGCCCGGACAGCCGAGTCCTCATCACCACAAGAAGTGAAACTGTGGCGAGAAACATGAATGCTGCACACTGCCACCATGTTGACAAGTTAGGGCGCGAAGATGCATGCTCACTGCTCAAGAATCAGGTTAGCACTGCCCCAAACTCAACACAAACACTGTTAATTTAACTTGAGCTGCATCTAGATATGTATCTTTGTTGGATAAATACGTAGTGATTCCAGGGTAACATATGTGAGATGAACTTTTGACTTCATGGTGTTACAATCAATTTAAATATAATTTATTGTGTCCCTCCGTACCGTCTAGTGCGTCATTGTACATGTCTTCAGTTGATTGATGACTAGTATTAGTTACTAATAATTGTTTGTCAGAAGAATAGTATGGGTACCGTTGTACACCATGCAACTATACTGCCCTTGCCGTAAGTTTCAGTCTTAACACGAGTTCACGTAAATACAATGCATATATATTTACTTGTTTGTATAAATAGTAATTAACTAGTAGTACCTATGATCCAAAATCTTGGTCGTTATTAGAATTTTACGAGACAAGTGTCTCTAATTTTGAGCATCTAGAAAGAAAATACTATCATCTGAAATATCACTTATATTCATCATAAAACATAATTTTATAAAGTAATGTGAGGCAACTAACATGCACATAACTTCATGATCAATGTATCAACATCTGGACCGTGTCAAATCCTAAAGAAACTATATTCAGGAACCGATGAAGTATTCATTTTGTATGTGTGTGTGTGCCTAAGCCTATGTTTTGCATGATAATAAACAAGACAATGTACGAAATACATATTACATAAATGAATAATATGCATGTGCATGATGTCAGCTTTAGTAAATAAGAAATTAGCGAATGGCTTTAAACTTCTCTACTGCCATTTTGGTGGTGCATAACTTTTATTCCTTATGAATATAGGTTATGTTCGGACTTGGGTCAGTCAAATATTTCAAAACATCGATATAACTGTAGATTTTGTACCCACGTTGATACCATGAAATTGACACTACTACATCCATGTGCAATATACTTTCATAGTGTAGTATTATTTTCATTTGAAGCAACAATTTTCATTTGATTCAGAAAGCTTGTTTCACCATGAAAGCTATGCCCATATACAAACCAGAATACATTTATGGTCATAAGGAGTATTAGTTTGGTTTGTTCGCTAAACTAACATATTATTAGTAAATTAAATAACTAGATAAGCTGATCACCACTTTCAGATGCTATGTTGCCCTTATTGAAGCTATACATTTAAACTGTTTGTAGGTACTCACTAGAGAGGAGAATGGTCATGAGGTTGATGTGCTAAAGGAAATTGGGTTGCAAATTGTAGAAAAATGTGACGGTTTACCACTCGCTATAAAAGTAATGGGGGGACTTCTATGCAGCAAGGAGAAATCACGGTTTGGATGGGAAGATGTCCTGAATGATGACATATGGTCAGTATCTCCAATGTCAGATGAACTAAACTGTGCAGTTTATCTTAGCTACAAGGACTTGCCCTCTTACTTAAAACAATGCTTCCTGCACTTCTCCCTTAAACCCAAAAAGTCTGTGCTAAGTGTTCGTGACATTGTGTCCATGTGGATTTGTGAAGGATTGCTTCAAGGAGGCTCAACTAGTTTGGAAGAAGAAGGGAAAAGGAACTATAAAGAGCTAATATTAAGGAACCTTATAGAGATAGATCCATCATTTCCTAGTCAACTTATCTGCAACATGCATGATGTCATTCGCTCATTTGCTCAATTTATGGCTAGGGATGAAACACTAGTAGCTCACAATGGAGATGCTGCTAAAAGAACCCTTAGATCATCAAATATCCTTAGATTGTCAATAGAAACCCAAGGAGTGGGATCAGATGAAGTTGAGTGGAGATATTTAAGAGAGCAGAAATTGCTTAGGACATTAATATTAACTGCAAACCCCAAAATTGGGCCTGGTGATTCATTGGTTAACTTCCCAAGTCTACGTCTTCTACATATAGAATCTGCAAGTATTGCTGCACTACTTGAATGTGTGCATCAACTCAAGCACCTGAGATATTTGACACTAAAGAGGACTGATATGTGCAGACTTCCAGAGAACGTCCATGAGATGAAATTCCTGCAACATATTTGCCTTCAAGATTGTGAAAGTTTTGTGAAACTTCCTGATGGCATTATCAAGCTGCAAGGTTTGAGATTTCTTGATATTGAAGGAACATGTGTAAATAGTATTCCGAGGGGTTTCCAGGCTCTTACAAATCTGAGGTTACTAAGTGGGTTTCCAGCCTATATTGATGGTGACTGGTGTAGTTTGGAAGAGTTGGAGTCTCTTTCCCAGCTCAGTTATCTTTCACTAGAGAGCCTAGAAAATGTATCTAGTGCCTTGTTGGCTGCAAAGGCAAGGGTAAATGCAAAGAAACAACTTACCTATCTTGGTTTGAAATGTGGTGGTAGAGTGGGAGATGGGTTGGTCCAAGGAGGAGTGTCTGAGTCTAAGGAGGAGGAGCAAATAATTGAGGCGGTGTTTGATGTGCTCTGTCCTCAGCCTTGCATAGAACACATCAAAATAAAAAGATATTTTGGTCGTCGGCTCCCAGGATGGATGGCATCCACAACTATGGTGCCCCTCGAGAGCTTGAAGATTCCAGTCCTAGAACATCTGCCCTGCTGCACCCAACTCCCAGATGGTTTGTGTAGGCTTCCGTATTTGGAGTGGCTAAAAGTGGACGGGGCTCCAGTAATCAAGTGTGTCGGTCCTGAATTCGTCCAACAGTACAATCAGAGGCACCGTCCTTCATCTCAGTTGGCTGCTACGTTTCCCAAACTCCAGAAGTTGAATTTGTATGGAATGGAGCAATGGCAGGAGTGGGTTTGGGAGACAGAAGTGAAAGCTATGCCCTTATTGGAGGAACTTCGCATCAGTCGTTGCAAACTGGGCCGTATGCCTCCAGGACTTATGTCCCACGCAATGGCTTTGAAGAAGCTAGACATATGGAGCGTCCGAGGTCTCTACTCTCTAGAGAACTTTGTTTCTGTAGTTGAGCTCGACTTGGCTAACGTATCCGAACTGGCCATGATCTCCAATCTTCCAAAATTACAAAATCTTAAAATCAGGTACTACCCAGAGCTCAAGACGCTGCAGGAGATGTCTGCACTCCGGAGACTCGAGCTGACCATTTTCAACAGCGAAAATCAACTTCCGGTCTACCTGCAGACTGTAAAACCTAGTAATTTGCTGCTGAACTGCAACCTAGCAGTACTCACTTCCATGGCTGAGGGTGAATCAAGCTCCGAGTGGGACAAGTTCAGTCATATCAAGCAAGTCGAGGCTTATTCAAATGACGGTGAAGATGAGAAGAAATGGCACGTGCTCTACACATCTGAATCCTGAAACATAGAGACAAATATTCATCAGGTAAGACTATGGTCTCTCTCTCTTTCAATCTAGCTAATAATATTCTTAATGTAATATTTGTTGGTTCCATGCATATTATTTTCATCAGTATGATATAGGATAGCTGAATGTATATCTCCCACTCTTTTGTTTTGCTTGCCAGGATCGATTTGTGGAAGAAGAGGACTAGGTTGCAACTACAACAGAACTAGGAAGGATACAAGGATACATGTGCGTCTGCTACTACAACTTGTTCTAGTTTTGAGTATTCTTACCTTTTCATGACAAGTGGAATTTCATGTTTGATATGATGACCAAATCCATGCAGGTGGAATCGATCAAATAAATCAAGGATGCGTCCGCTTCTTCCGTGGCCAAGCTAGCTGGTTCATATCAAGTGTTCATCCATGCAATAAATCAAACCTTCTCCGGGTTAGTTAAATATGGCACGAGAAAAATATGGGTCAATTTTTCCTGAATTTTTATATGCAAGTTTTTGCTTAGAAGAAACCCATATAAAGGTGCAACCATTTTTATCTGTTTTTTGCTTCTCGGAGTTTTGAGCATGGGTGGCATATAAATCAATTTCTTTTTTCACCCGCATACACAACATAAGCCCCAGGAGATACTTGTCCAAAATCCAAAGCAAAAGCTAAAACAAGAACTTCAAGAGGGTTATGTTTGTTTTTCACTCAACTAAATAAACATGACTTGCCTCTAAACCATTCCCTACTTGCCCAAACATTTTAGAAAC
This sequence comes from Triticum dicoccoides, assembly GCF_002162155.2. NCBI lineage: Eukaryota > Viridiplantae > Streptophyta > Magnoliopsida > Poales > Poaceae > Triticum > Triticum dicoccoides. The sequence continues at coordinate 3,492,957 of NC_041387.1, forward strand.
TTGCCTAGATATGTGAATAGCTAGAAGCACAACCAACACAGCAACTACAATTACAGCAAAGCCCCAGAAAGATACATTGTGCAAAATCCAGTAGCAAAATTCAAAATGAAATACAACAACTACTGCTACAATTGCGCAACATGTAGTTCAAGGAGATATTTGCCCCAAAAATTCACTAGTAACAGCCAAACCCTATAACTTTCAAGACCACACTAGAAACATTAGTTGACTGCATTTTTTTCTCCATGATTGCCTGCATATATACACAACTTGCCCAAAAGCTTTCACAAGCTTGAAGATCAACTAAGAAACAGCGGCCTCGCACAACCTACAACACTCTACAGATATTTGCAAAACATCCAAGCATAAACTAGTACAATACTTTCAAGAGGGCGCTTTCCCTGTGTTTTCAGCACGAGTTGCCTCGGAATCATTCCAGACTTGCCCGAAAAAGCACATTATTTTGCATGCATAACGTCTCAGTAGTTCTTTTTTGCAGTTCCAGAAACATTAATTGCCATGTTGTATATTCCCTCACTGATACACCCTTGGTTTTCCACAGAGTTATGTAAAAGAGGAGGCATCTCAGAGGGCACATCAAGATGGAAACTCACTTTTCAGGTGTTATATTCGTTGCAGGAGGGCGAGTAGGTGGCGTGGATGACACGGATCTAGTGTCTACGCGGTAGGATGCACTCTCAATTGATCGAATCAGGGATACAAGTAGCTACAGTTTTCAGCAAGAAAGGGGATCGGGAGATGAGAGCCGGAGGTGGGAGAGGGGATACATCGCCTCGCGGCGCCGTCAGGTTCTGGATCAATCGATATCTAGCTCTCCACTCGTCTCGCCCTTAAGTAGCCTCACTTTCTCCACATGGGCCCGGTCACTTGACTGTTGGGCTTGCTCCTCCTCTTGGGCCGGTCTGGTGGTGCTGGGCCTTGGCCTTCGGTAGTTCCCGTGACATTCCTCCCCCCTTGCATTTTGGCTTGTCCCCAAGCCAAAGCTCGAGGGAACCGGGCGCGAAGGGGCACTTCATCCTCCCAGGTGGACAGCGATGGGGGAAAACCAGACCAGTGCACCAGTACTTGCGGTATTTGCCGGACTCCACGCTGCACGTCTCGACGCTGAAGGATGGTCGCTGGTACTTGGAATGGTAGAAGATCTTCGTCGAGGACTGGCAGCTCCGGCATGATTTCTGTGTCTGGAGGAACACCCGCGCGAAGCTGGGATACATGGATGACGGGGTGGATCTTGGCATGCTCCGGCAGCGCCAGCTTGTATGCCACTTCGCCGACTCGCCCAATGACCTGAAATGGACCAAAGTATCGAAAAGCCAACTTGTGGTTAGCTCAAGCCGCGACTGATGATTGTGCATACGGCTGTAGCTTGAGGTACACCCAGTCCCCAATTGCAAACACCCGATCTGTTCTCTTCTGGTCTGCCTTGGCCTTCATTACTTGACGAGCGCGGTGCAAGTGCTGCTTCAGGGACTGCAGCACTGTGGCTCGGTCTTTCGTCCAAGCCGCCAGGTCAGACACCGTATCGTCTACGATGTTGGTGATACCAAAGAATCGGGGCTTGTGTCCATACAACACCTCGAAGGGAGATGATTTGAGCACGGAGTGGTAGGAGGTGTTATACCAGAATTCTGCCAATGCCAGCCAGTCAGCCCATTTGCTCGGACAATTGTGGACAAAACATCTCAAGTAAAGCTCCATGCACTGGTTCACCCTCTCTGTTGTGCCGTCGGTCTGCGGGTGTCGTGCTGATGATATGTTCAGTGTGGTCCGTGTCAGCTTGGCCAGTTCTTGCCACACCCGACTAGTGAAGATCCGGTCCCTATCTGAAACCATCTTGTCCGGAGGTCCATGCAACTTGAATACATTCTCCATGTATGCTTTGGCCACTTGCAATGCGGAGAATGGATGCCGGAGTGGGATGAAGTGGGCGTACCGTGTGAGTTTATCCACGACCACTAAAATGGAGTTGTAGCCTTTTGACTTGGGCAGTCCTTCAACAAAATCTAAGGTCACCATTTCCCAGGCCTGTTCTGGAATCGGTAAGGGTTGGAGAAGGCCGGGGTACCTGACATGCTCTGGCTTGGCTTGTTTGCAAATGGCACAATTGCCCACGAACTTCTTCACCGCTTGCTTCAGCTTAGGCCATGCAAACAGTCTGATAATGCGATTGTATGTTGCTTGGACTCCTGAGTGCCCCCCAGTGCCCCGGAGTGTAGTTCGTGCAGCACCTTGTCCTGGGCCTCTTTGTTCTGACCCAGCCATACTTGCCCTATATATCGGATAAGGCCGTCTGTTACCTGAAATGGCCCCTTCAGCACAATTCCTTGCTTTGCCTTGGTCAACATGTCGCTGCAACTAGAGTCAGCACTATATCCTTGCTTGACTTGAGTTAGCCACGCAGGAACGCAGACCGTGATTGAGCAGTTGATCCCAGTCGGTCTGCGAGATAGGGCGTCAGCGGCCAAATTGTTGCCCCCTTCCGGTACTCGATTTTGTACTGTAGTCCCAACAGTTTTGACAGTGCCTTGTGCTGCCAAGGTGTGGTGAGTCGTTGTTCATCCAAGCATGCCAGACTGCGGTGATCTGTGCGAATTGTAAAAACTCAGATTGCAGCAGGTACGGCCGCCATCGCTCCACTGCCATGAGAATGGCAAGGCACTCCTTCTCGTATGTGGATAGCATCCGGTGGCGAGACCCAAGCGCTTGACTCAAGAAGGCGATTGGGTGGTGTCGTTGCATCAGAACAGCGCCAATACCCACGTCAGAAGCATCGGTCTCCACCGTGAAGGGTTGCTTGAAGTCCGGCAACGCCAACACTGGGGCTGATGTCAGAGCTTGCTTCAGGGTTTGGGAAGCTTCCTCACACGTGTCCGTCCACTGATATGGCACACCTTTTTTCAACAGATCCGTGAGCGTGCGGCTGATTACACCGTAGTGCTTGATAAATCTGCGATAGTACCCAGCTAGCCCCAAAAATTGCCGCAATTCCTTCACTGAAGTTGGTGAGCTCCATGCTTGAACTTTATCAATATTTTTGGGGTCAGTATGCACCCCCTCCGCACTGATCACATGCCCCAGATACCTTAGCTACGGCTGCGCAAAGACACACTTTTTTATTTTGAGTTTGAGTGAGTATTTCTCCAGTCTCTGAAAAACTTCGCGCAGTAACTGTACATGTTCCTGGAGTGTCTTATTGAAGACCAGAATGTCGTCGATGAACACCAATACGCCATGGCGAAGTAGTGGCCCCAGAACAATGTGCATCCCGTGCTGAAAGGTGAATGGCCCCCCTGTCACTCCATACGGCATCACCTTGAATTCGAAGTGTCCGTGATGGGTTTGGGATGCAGTCTTTGGTTCATCTCCTGGCCGCATCCGAATCTGATGATATCCAGACCTCAAATCGAGGCTGATAAACACCGTTGCCCCATGCAGTTCATCCAGGAGTTCCTCGATGACGGGAATTGGGTATCTGTTTTTGAGGGTGATCGCATCCAGGTGGCGGTAATCGACACAGAATCTCTATTCTCCGTCCTTCTTCTGTACCAGCAGGACGGGAGAGGAAAAAGGGCTGCGACTGCATTGAATGATCCCTTGACGTAGCATCTCTCGCACTTGTGCTTCAATCTCATCCTTCTGAACCGGGTTGTATCTGTATGGTCTCACGTTCACTGGTTGGGCTCATGGTATGAGATCAATGGAATGATCGAACTCCCGCGACGGTGGCAAACCTTGGGGTTCCTGAAACAAACTGCTGAACTCATCAAGCAGAGCTTGGACTGCAGGCAGCACTGGAGCCGTTTCAACGTCTGCCTTGATCTCTGCTACTAACATCACATGAGCGATAGCCGTCTGTGCTTGCAACAAATTCAGCTGGGTAGAGGAAATAGGCTCGCAAACGATCTCTGAGCTGTCTATCCCCTTGAGTTGCACCTGCTTGCCTTTGTGTTTGAAATCCATAGATTTCTCAGTCCAATTTACTGTCATCAGCCCCCGAGACTCGAGCAAGTCCATTCCTAATATAATGTCATAGCAGCCGAGTGGAAAGAGTTTGAGGGTGGATCTGAATTTCTCTCCTTGGATCTGGTATTCACAGACTGGTAGTTCCTTGTCGCACAGGGTGACAGCTCCATCAGCAACCTTCACCTTCAGGGTTTGTTTCATTGGCTGCACCCCTGGCCAATACTGAGCCACTTCTGAATTGACAAAACTATGAGAAGAACCTGAATCGACCAGCATCAATAGCACTTTGTTACCCACTTTGCCATGTAGACGAAAAGCCTTGGGCGCCTCTGTACCCGTGACAGCAGCCACCGACAACAAACATAAATCCTCTTCTGAGCTATCGACTTGTGCACTTGGTGAGGGGTCGGGTGATGTTGGTGGCGACAGCATGCCCACCATTTCCTCCACAACATGCAGCTGCACCGTGGAAGCGCAAGTATGCCCTGGCCCCTAGCGCTCCCCACAAGTGAAACAGAGTCCTCGCGCCTTCCTGAAGTTGCGCAAGGCCTTGAGCTTGTCGTCCACTGACGGGGACGAGTTCGCAGGCGCCTTGGCGATGTCGAGCCCGCGTCGTGTCTCGAGTGGCGATGGCGTTGGTGAGGTACGCCCTGCATTTGCGGGCGTCGGCAGGGTGAGGGCCAATGGGGGCCGCGATGTGAATCGCCCCGCTCGAGTATTGCCACTCCCCAGCCGAGGTGGCCCATTGTTCTCCTGCTCTAGGCGCACCAATTGGACCACCTCTTCCTGCAATTCAGCCAAAGAGACGGCAGTTTCCAAATCTTGGGGTCGATGAAGCATTACCGCAACCTTAATCTCATGATGTAATCCTTCTACAAATTGAGTAGTAAAGAATAGGGGATCCCACGAGCTATGATGAGCTAACAAACTATGCATGGACAAATTGGATTGTTCTGCATATTCGAGAACTGATCCTGTTTGCTTTAGTTTCGAGAATTTTCGCAGAAGTAATTGGAATTCAGAGCGGCCAAATTTGTCTAACACAGCTATGCAGAACCCTTCCCAGCTATCACTCTTAAGATGCATTTTAGACCACTCTAACCACAGAGCAGCCGCCCCCGTGAAGTGAACAATAGCAGTATCCACCCAAACGTGCGGATCAAGCCCATTCACACGGAAAAAGGCTTCACAGCGCAGACGCCAACCCGTGGGGTTGTCGCCGTCAAATTCAGGGCATTCCATGAGTTTGCTGCCAAAACAACCACTCATGCCTCCTTGGTGCCCACTTCCGCCCAAATTGGACGAAGGAGGAGGGGGAAAAGGAGTTCGGAACGTACCATTGGCCGGGACCGGCGTAGTGAGGATCGGCCCTTCACTAGCCGACACCCGTGGAAGTAGAGTCCTGCGGTGGCCAATTTGCCCGTGACCGTCGTCACCTTGCTCGAGTGTGTGTGATGGCGCGTCCGCCGCACGGAGATCTGGCGTCGTATTGTTGGCTGGTGTGGCGCCCGACGCGATTTTCTCCAACTGCGCCCGAATGTCGCCGAGATCCGCCTGGAGTTTCCCCACCGCTGCATCCACAGTAGGCCTCCAAGTTGCGAGATCCTGGACGACCGGCTCGAGAGCGACGAGCGTAGGCTCCATCTTTGCTACCGCGGGCTCCATCTTGGCGACCGCAGGGGCCATCCGATCCAGCGTCTGCTGAATCGATAGGAGGGCCTTGGCGATGCCGCTCCGCTCCGCCGCCGCTTCCTCCAGTTGCTTCTGAACATCCGCCCCCGCCATGATCTCCTTGAGGCTGCATTTCTTCGGCGGCAGAACGCGATGCGGAAGAGAAAAATTTGGTGGAGTTTATGGCTCTGATTACCGGATGACATGGATCTAGTGTCTAGGCGGTAGGATGCACTCTCAATTGATCGAATCAGGGATACAAGTAGCTAGGGTTTTCTGCAAGAAAGGGGATCGGGAGATGAGAGCCGGAGGTGGGAGAGGGGATACATCGCCTCGCGGCGCCGTCAGGTTCTGGATCAATCGATACCTAGCTCTCCACTCGTCTCGCCCTTAAGTAGCCTCACTTTCTCCACATGGGCCCGGTCACTTGACTGTTGGGCTTGCTCCTCCTCTTGGGCCGGTCTGGTGGTGCTGGGCCTTGGCCTTCAGTAGTTCCCGTGACAGTGGGGTGTTGGTGGTGGGGGAATTCAGGAATCCCTGAATCTCAGATCCATGGCCACCAAAACCTGGGGCAATAGTTGTGCCAATGCAGGAGAGACAAATGAAGGGCAGGTTTTGAGGGCTGCGACTAGGGGAAGGAGGCGAGGTGGGTTTGGTGGATTGGCGTGAGCCTCACGCTAATGTCGGTAGGGGGAGCAACACTTACGATCATGACAGATTCTCCCTTGGGCATGTGCGCGAGGGGACCGTTTTCTTTCCTTTTTTGTTTGCCAGTTGGATCCGGGGAGAGCCCACTACCTAATTTGGGGTGTGTGCCCTAGAACGCTAGCCAGCCAACGGTTGCTGGCTAGTCGCGTCCATTTAATTATGGTTCTCTGAATAACTATGATTTTTTTGGATAGCTCGATTAATAGCACATTGGTATTTCAGTTGTTGTATCGCAGCAACACAAATGACTGTCAGTAAAGTAGAGTTATTCCGGCTCCAAGCTGCTGAATTGTTGACGTATGTTAATGGAATTCAGAGTGATGTATGCAGGATCAATGAAATGTCGGTGAGATCCCAGCTACTCAAGTGATTTTTTGGACGGATTGCCGGCCAGCTGGATGGTCTAGCTGTCTGTTGCTACTTCAATGGTGTAGAATCAAAATTACGATCAGGTTGCCCTGTTCTGGATGGAAGAAATTAACTTGGGTTCCAGGTTCTGGAACTGGAGTCTTCTTTTCAGAGGCCCTACACTACATTTGATTGCACTGCACCTGCACGCTGTCAACGTTCTCTCTAAATTAGTAAACTCTAGTGGGATGGCCGTCTACACAAGAGCAGAGCATGAACAAGCCGAGAGCAGTTGGTGTCAGAACCCTCAAGAAAACAATCCTTGACTGCGCAAGACACAGACTCGCAATGTGGAAAGAAATATAAAGTTACCTATAAAATCCTTGGCTGATGGAGTAGCTAGTGACTTACCTACAAATTTGCTCGTGTTTTTTTGCTCTGTTTCCGTTTCTGAAACTGAAACCCTGCTGCCGTGTTTCTTTTCGATTTATTTAAAGACTTTATTTATGACTGCACACTCTACGAGGCCTCTCACGGATACATGATTTTTGGCCGTCTGATCTCACCTTTGGACTCTGTTGGCCGTCAGATGCAAGCTTCTAATCCAGCATAACAACAGCAGGTTAAGTAGTAAATGCAGTCAATTTCCTTAGAAGCTAGCTAGCTTATATACAGGCCAAATTAATAACCTTGGTTATACCGAAGATAGCTAATGTTTCAGGCTGGACAGGCAACAAGCAGAGTCCTGTTCAAAAAAAAAAAGGCAACAAGGAGAGTCGACATTCTATTCACAGGATAAGCAGATTAATAAGCAGGCATCATACATATTCAGACGTGCATGTCAACAAATCACAAAGCATGCATAGCTAATAGTAACCATGATGTCTAGTGCTCAGGCCAGCTGTGAGAAGTAGCTAGCACGAATTGTACCTAGCGAGTATCTGTCACGGGAACGCCAAGTCACCCGGCCCAGCAGGGCCGGCCCAAGCGAGGGTGTCGGCCCAACCGCAGAGTCCAGGGAGAGGACTGGGTCCAGTGAGTGTGTATTTAGGGGTTGCGTGTGTAGAGTGCAGGGCATCGTTGGATCACTATTCTGCATTGGCGCCGTTGGGCGATCTCCTCTCCCCACCTCCTGGCTCTCTCCCCGATCCCCTTTTCTTGCTGCTATGAACCCTAGCTCCAAATTGTACCTCTGATCTGATGATTGAGTGAACCAAATACAAGTGGGAGACCTAGATCCGTGTCAGTATCTCTGACATAACTGACATATATTCTGATACATAGAAATTAACAAATTAACATAACTGACATATATTCGGATTGAGCTATCTCTAGCATACGTTTGAAATTATGGTGGAACCGGTCATATTGCACATTACCTTCAAACTTGGCATGCTGCTCTGCTCTTCACTTGGCGTGCTGCTCTGCTCTGTCCTGCAGTGCATTCAGTTTGCGGACCTGAAACAATAGCTGCTGCCTAAACTATTTTTACTATTTTTTTTTGGATCTTACTTTTCATAAGAGAGCATGTGAGCTCTGATTCAAATACTCCACGCCCGTAGATACGAGATAGTATCAGTGGAAGAAAGCAGTGCATAGCTCGTCTCCAGGACCCTACAGCGGCGGTTTAGGGCCAGTGAAACTCGATGCGGACGCCGGCCCAGTGCAGCCTTAACTAAAGTGGCATAGTGCGATGTGCCACTTGTGAGTAGAAAATGAGTGTGCTCGACTCGTAGTACGTGCTATAAATAAGTGCGCGTCTTCGTCTGCTTTCTATGAAAGCACAAATTCATAGATTTATGGGCAGCTTGTCTATTCTGAATATTACTACTACCAGTCTGCACTATGTATCATCGTGTTCATAAATCTATTTGGGGATACATCTTGCCGATGCAGCTTTTGACAACATTTGTATCGCAATCCGATGTGCTCCGCTCCTTTTTATGCGTGCAAGGTGCAGATTTTAAAATGGGGACACTCGCCGCCCATACGAAACTCCAGCGCGGGTGTGCGTCGGTCGGAGTGCAAACGCTTGGATCGGGGCCATCTATTGGCTCTGGTTGGGGGACAAACGCCATGCATGGTCAGTTCCCTTGGTCTGACGGGGAGGAACGACCTCCCTGACCGGTCCAACGTACTACTAGTACTAAAAACCAAACGGATGAATGTGCTATCAAATGATGTGATTAGTTTCATCGGGCGCTCGCAAACATCACATTCCGACTTGTACATACCAAAGTTAATTAAACATCAATAATACGCTGCAAATTTAGCAGCAGTCATCAACAGGTTTTGCACAAACCAGATTTGTCTTCAACAAAGTACATCGTCAGCCTCAACATGTGCCGGCAACCCGGCACAGTCTCTCGGAGATGCTCATACTGAGATGTGTCGGCACAATCTTAATGATAGGTTGTGTGCCTTTACGTTCACATGGGTGAGTGTATGCGTGTGTATGTGAAGGTCTGTGTTTGTACTGTGTTTACAAAAAAAGTACATATATACATGAGAATATTCTGGACTCGATTGACTGGTCTAAGAGTTTAAGCTCATTTGAAGAATGACATTTTCTCTGGGTCATACATCGATTCAACGCCTGAGCGATGCTTTCAACACAATTACTCGTGGAGAGTTTTATGATTTTTCTGAATGGCCAATCTGGAGCAAGGATGTTCCTCGACAACAAGGCAATGATTGTCCCATTTTCACTACAAAGTTCTTGCGCCACTATGACGGCGAAGTTGGTCAGCTCCGTTGTTACATTAAGCTGGTATTTTTCTTCATTTCCCTTTCTCTAAGAAGATGTTCTTCTCTTACTTTTTTGAGTTCTAATACATAATTTATCTGTTGCAGGAAAAAGTTAGTCAGTACAGGGATGAATTTCTCTCCTATATCTTGTTCCATGAGTTGAATGAAACAAATCCCTTACCCACCAATGAAGTATTGGTGGTAACAACAACAACAAGTTCATTTACCACCTAGCAAAACTAAAACGTCAAGCAATCTATTACTACAAGTATGCAACCTTTACTAGAAACTCTACTTTATATTACCACCATCGAGTCTTAGTTCAACTTTTTTTTACAAAAGAGTCTAACTTCATTTTCTAAATGATTACTATTCCTATGACCTAAAATAACAAGTATTGTTGGTTCAACCAGACGAGGACTATATGTTTTACTCAAAAATAAGAAAAGCTTACGGTTAAAATAAAGAAGCATTATGCTAGTTAACTACATGATTTACTAGAGAATAGGAATGACTACGACTAGAAATATAAGCCTAAGTTTTTACATGGGAGAAAAAACTCATGTCGATCGAAGCCTTCACGATGTAATTTTACTATAGATGCACCAACTTTACCATTAAACAATTGTTGTTATGCTGCTGATCTGATCATCAGAGTAGTAGTAAAGAGCCGTACGTGGTTACCACACCATATGCACTTGTTACGGCCATACAAGCACATCCAATGCCTCATTTTTACTAGGAAGTCCCGTCTCGTTTACCATCACTTTCCTTCCCGGTCATTGGTAGCAGTAACTAGCCGTACCCGATTACTGCATATATCACGGACAGTTACTAGCAGGTGGGACGAGTGGCGGTTTGATTAGGCTTGTGTCGTGCCGCGCGCTGGTTTGCTTTGGTCCATTGTCGTGGGCGTCATTCGACCGGAGCGTAGAATAGCTAATTATGCGCTCGGGCTTAGAATACATATATAGTCAAATGTTTCCTATAAGTAGTGGTAGTTACCACCACTTGCGTTTTGTATGTTGTATGTAGTATCTGTCGGAACCGAGAGTATGTACGTGTAGTATGTAGTATATAACAATCATTAGGTAGTATATATACTAATTTTTAGGTAGTATGTACCATTTGTTGTGTATGTTCATTCTTACGTACAAATATGTACGTATTTTACAAATATAACAAAAACTATGGGCTCATATGTAATTTTTTCATATAACTTGCTTTGAAATATCTTAAATATAGTATATGAACATATTTAAAATAATAAAATAGTATATATAGTGGTACTATATATACTATTTTATTATTTTAAATATGTTCATATACTATCTAAGATATTTCAATGCAAATTACGTAAAAAATTGCATATTATACGTATATATAGTGGTACTATATATGCTACCTAAACATCGTTATATACTACATATTATACGTACATATTCTCGATTTTGACAGATACTACATACAACATACCAAACGCAAGTGGTGGTAACTACCACTGGTGGTAGATAAAATATATATAGTGATACTATTCATCACGCAGTGTGTAGAACAAGTTATTCTTCACCCGATGTAATCTTACGATCATTTCATAATTAAATTACGTTTGGAATTCAAATAGTTACATTCCTATTGATTCACTACATAAAATTTAGCATAAGTAAATAAAAATATAGGCCATAAGACAACAATATTTGAAGTTTTTGTGTATTTTACACTATGTTTTTACGTTTGTAATTTTACATAACATAAAATATTTTTATGACGATTATATAATTTCTTACAGTCTCTTTTTACGTCGGAAATAAGACAAAGCTACGGAATGTAAAATTACGGTAAAATGTAGGAGGGTGAAGAATAACTATTTCTCACCCAGGGTGACGAATAGTCAATCTCTATATATATATGCAGCGTTGCGTGAGTTTTGTAACACCTAGAAAAAGAGAAAAGAAAAATAAAAAGAGGAGAAAAGAGAGCATGCAAAGGGCCCTTTGGCTATCGGTTTTTGTGCGCGTGTGTTCGTGCAACTTTGATGTGATCGATCCTGTGGGAGAATTTCCAACATCTCCAACGGCAACCCGCAAATTTCCTTTCGCCTTCACCCGCGGAGTGACCGGATGAAATTCGTGCAAACAAGGCCAACTTTTGTATAAACATAACGAATTTCATATAAACACGTCCGGATTTCGTATAAACATGACGGATTTCATTGTATTTACATCAAAACGGTGCTAATCCGGCTCTAAAGGTATAATTAATTCTAATCTAAATGGTCACCGGCGCCCGTTCCCTGTGTCGGGCCCTCAGCCCTGAGAACTAAAGCTTCGCCATCTCCACTGCCGCCTCGACGTTCTCCAGCTCCTACTCCGGAGGCTCGGGAAGTGAAACTATTCGCTTCCACATAGCCGCTAAGCGACTAGTCGCCCGAAGATGGTGAGCCCACCAAGCTTGGCGTCGATGGGAGGGGAGGAGCAGTGGCTTTCCTATGACATGATAGGCGGCGTCCTAACGTGCATTACACTTCCTCTGCGGTGCTGCAGACGTGCCGGCTTCATGGTCACCACGGCGGGGCGCGGACTTGGCGATATCTTCCTTGTCATAGGTCTCGCCGAACACCGCCTCGCCCGCATCGTCACATGGTATTTTACACCGAGGGTGTTTGGGTAGGCCAGAAGGGTCCGTTCGTGAACACCTGGTATTTTACACCGTCACATGGCCACAATTTTTACCATCTCCTTGTATCACCAATTCAGTTCGTCGTGCCAAGTTGTTTTCGTTTTCAACAAGTTTTGTACTTTCTGGAGTTTTCCTAGTGAAAAATGACCGATAAAATGGCTGAACAACGTGGATAGGAGTACATATGTTTACGTACAACACTGACAGATGGCGCAAGTTTATTTAAAATAGGACAATCATGCCTTTTATTATGAAAGGCTACGGACCAATCTCAATCGTTCTTGCGTTTAGGGTAGTTGTACCAAAGCAAAAGTGATTACTACTGTATCTACAGGCAGACGAGTTTTGCTTGGAGAAATCTTGCACGAATTATACAACAACATAGAAAGGCTATCACTATATTAACTTGGAGATCAAACACATCGAATAGATTGACTTGGATATAAAAGACTATATTATCCTTTTTATTGTGGCAAATTTTAACATGCTCCCTCTTACCCCTTCTTTTTACATATGAGGTAAGGAGGTAAGAATTAATAAAACCACTAGAGATCAACTATTCCGATCTAATATATACTCTTACCTCTCATGTGAAAAGAGAAGGTAAGAGGAGCATGTCGAAACTACTTACTGGAGGGTACCTCTTCCAGTCCCACCTTTAATCTGCATCGAAATCGATAAACTCTTCTAGGGGAGTACACCCAAGCAAGGTTCCTTACAGACATAATCTTACTATTATGTCTAACTGCAGACATCGACGAATGCAAGCGGTCAGAAGATTATGGGTGCTTCGGCCAATGTACCAATACAGTTGGTTCGTTTCAGTGCCACTGCCAACAGGGAACCAGTGGCGACCCCAATACGCCTGGTGTCTGCTTCAGTAAAGTCGTAGGTGAGCCAAGGCTGAAACTTAATTTGGGGCGGATATGTGTATCCTTTTTTCCCCATTATATGCTGAGGTTCATGGTCTATAAATCTCAGATCTTTGGTAGACCATGCTTTAACTTAGTTAATACACCATGAACGTGCAGGGTACTAGCAATGCTGCATATATAGAAATATCTGAGTTACTAATATAATTCTTAAAAACTAACATCGTCACAACAGTATTGAGAATGTCTCTTTCTAAATTGTTTGTTCTTTTAATGTTGGTCATAGTCACCCTTTGATTTGTACGTCACCCAGCCATCATCAGTTCCATGGGCTCCATCCCATTCTGTTGTAGACACAGTTAATCCATAGTTGGTCCAATATCCGATTGGGGTTAGGGGCTAAACTCTAATTTTTTTATAGTGAAAAGGCATCTGATGGAGAACATATGCTAGTATGAAAAATAAATAGACACAAGTTTGAAGTAACATTTTTGTTAAATTTCACATTTCCTTGAACTGTAAGTTCATGGGAAGTTTATATGTAATATGGAATAGTTGCAGAACAGGCATTCTGCACTTCTTAAGCTGTTTTCTCTTAGCTACTTCTTTCTAGTTAGTGTACTGATCCATGCACTGTCTGCAAACCTAGATGCATGTACTGTCTGCGAATCAAGGTGCATTGATGCTACATTGAGATGGCGGATAAAATGGATAACTATTGGCGTTTAATTGATGTTTGCGTGTACGCAGGTGCAAGTGCAAGTAACTGTAGCACATCATGCGGCAACCTGAGTGTGCCATACCCATTTGGCATAGGTCCGCCCAAGTGCTACCTTCCAGGTTTTAACCTCACATGTGACACAAGCCGCGAGCCCCCACAACTGATGCTCGGTACACTCCGAGTTCTCAACATCTCTCTCCCTAACAACACATTGCGCTCATCAACACCGACCAACTACTTCTTCAGGTTCGTGGTGCCAGAATCGGGATGACGCTTACACATCTCTGGATGGGCCATGGTGACACAGTGCCCTACTCGTTCTCAACCAGCAACGAGATCGTTGTCACCGGGTGCAGTGTGCAGGCGGGGCTCTCAGTCGGGGATAGCAATCGGACCATCCTCGGTGGTTGTTCCACCTTTTGTTCCGCAAACAAAAATGGAACCTTTGATGCGGCGAGTGCAGCAGGCATTGACGACGATTACTGCTATGGCATGGGTTGCTGCCAAGCACGCATCTCCATGTCGAAGAATGGCATGCCTAGTGAATTCTGGTTCAAGTCATTGGAAATTTGTGCCTCTGATAAGGAATTTCCAGACGCATATACGTTCATCGCAGAGGAAGGATGGTTCAACAAGCGTCGAGTCTTTTCCCAGCTTCCCCGATCGTCATGGAAAGAAAATCGAGGAGCCATACTGGAGGTCCCCTTAGGTCTAGACTGGGAGGTCTTGCAATTGCAACCTAGTGGCTTGGGGTTGAAAACTAACGGGAGCTCGCGACAATATATTAAGTGTCCTGGCATCTGTAGGAGCAAGAACAGCTTCTGCAAACCAAGGATTAGAGGCTATTCGTGTCACTGCAACACAGGTTACGATGGAAACCCATATCTTGTCGACGGATGCAAAGGTTAGCACCCCACGCGCATGCGTGAGGTTAATTTGTTTTATTGTTTACCCGTACTACTATGTTCATAAGTATGTTAATTTAATTATACTTCCTCCCTCTCTTTTTTTCTTGTCTTCTGCAGAAAATTTAAAGGTGAGCACTGTTGCAACATAATATCTGCAATTATATATATGTTATATGTAGTAGATAAATATGTAACGATATTGTATATACTTTTAGGTATGAGCATCGTCATAGGAATTGCTGCTGGAGCCGGACTAGTAGTATTTTTTCTCACTAGAATATTTATTAAGAAGAAACTTAAACATCGGAGGTCTCAAATGTTAAAGCGCAAGTTCTTCCAACAAAATCCCGGACAATTGTTGCAGCAATTGGTATCCCAAAGTGCGGGTATTGCGGAAAGAATGATCATAACCTTGGAAGAGCTAGAGAAGGCAACACGTTGTTTTGATAAAGATCTCATTTTTGGAGGTGGAGGGCATGGTATTGTTTACAAAGGAATTTTATTGAACCAACATATTGTGGCCATCAAGAAACCCAAGAAGGTGGTACAGAAGGAGATCGATGGGTTTATCAATGAGGTAGCTATCCTATCACAAATCAACCATAGAAATGTGGTAAAACTCTATGGTTGTTGCCTTGAAACTGAAGTCCCGATGTTGGTCTATGAGTTCATATCTAATGGGACCCTTTATGAGCATCTTCATATCGAAGGACCGAAATCATTGTCTTGGAATGATAGGTTGAGGATTGCCACCGAGGCAGCAAAATCTCTCGCATATCTTCACTCAGATGCATCAATACCTATTGTTCATAGAGATGTCAAGTCTGCTAACATACTTTTGGATGATACCCTGACAGCAAAGGTAGCTGATTTTGGAGCTTCACGGTACATTCCGATGGATATATCTGGGGTTATGACAATGGCCCAAGGTACGAGAGGTTATTGGGATCCTATGTATTTTTACACAGGACGGCTAACTGAGAAAAGTGATGTTTACAGTTTTGGGGTCGTCCTTGTGGAACTACTAACCAGGAAGAAACCATTTTTGTATTTGTCCTCGAATGAGGAGAGCCTTGTTGCACATTTTGTTACCTTGTTTGGAAAAGGACAATTATTGGAGATATTAGATCCACAAGTTATGGAAGAAGGAGGCAAAAAAGTCGAAGAAGTGGCTGCTATCGCAGTTGCATGCGTCAAATTGAGAGGAGATGACCGTCCTACCATGAGACAAGTGGAGTTGACACTCAAAGGCGCACACGAGTCTATGGAGCAAAGTTTAGATAATGTAAATCCATGTACAACAGGCGAAAGAAACACCGAGGAGTCCACCAAACAATACAGTATGGAACATGAGTTCAACTTATCTGCAGAGTACCCTCGGTAGTTTCACTTACATGCAACTAAGATGGACACATTAAAATTTGTATTAGTGATTTCATTTCATTAAGCTGGCTTAGACAGAGTGTGTTGTGGTGAGAGCAGTGTTCCAGAGTAGTGGAGTAGTGGTGGTCCCTCAGCAAAGGGGGACAGCAAGGGATCAGGTGGAGGGGCGGCCATGGCTTAAGAGGCAAGGATGACCGCAGACATGGGCAGGTGGTTTGTTAGCTCGAGTGAAAACTTCACGGCTGCATGTGGCGAACAAAATGCATTTGTTTCCTTCAGATTTTAATAATGTGCATCGATCAACACTGGATTTTTGTTTCTTCTCTATGGTTTGTAATAACGTGGAGTGGTGAACATTGTGTTCATCTATTCCCTATGGTGATGCAGAGGCCGAGCATAACCCCATATTATTTTGAAAGTCTATTCGCTATGGTTTATAACATTACGGAATGATGAACACACAATGGATGGGATTTAGCTGCTTTTCCAACTGGAAACCCAGTCGTCCACGTATAGTTGGTTGTCTATATCTTGTTTACTGCTGCATTCTGCTGTACTATTTGTGCCTACATACGCATCCTCAGTATTAGTACGGCTAGACTTGTGTAAATCTCTGAATAATCTGGAACGGTATCAATCTGCCACAATGATGGATCAGCCTGAGCTGGTATCCTAAACTCCACTAGTTGCACTGCAGAAAGAATAACCTGCCACAATGATGGATCAACCACCGCACTGATTGCATAAACAAGTGCAAGTTAGGTTGTCTCTTTCATAGCAGTTGGGAAGAGAAAGGTAATGCAGAAAATTAATAGTGGATCGAGATTTCGATCTCGCACGCTTTGCACCGGCCCTGCAGAGTTGATTTAAAGGAGTAGCAATAATCATCTAGTGGAGTAGCACAACAATTGATGGCCTCCGACTCCGATCGTCTTCGTGCCGTCAAGGCCTTCGACGACACCAAGGCCGGTGTCAAGGGCCTCGTCGATGCAGGCGTCACCACCATCCCCTCCATCTTCCACCACCCACTGCCCATAGAGCACACAGATCATGATCACCACTTCACCATCCCGGTCATCGACCTCGCGGCTGCCACGTGTGGTACTACTACCACACCATCCATGCGAGCTGAGCTGGTTGCAGCAGTGAAGGCGTCGGCAGAGACGGTGGGCTTCTTCCAGGTGGTGAACCACGGCGTGCCCATGGCGGTCATGTCGGAGATGCTCGCAGCAGTGCGGGGCTTCCACGAGGAGCCGGTAGGGGCCAAGGCGCTCTACTACGGCCGGGACTATGGTCGGCCTGTGAGGTACTGGAGCATCTTCGACTTGTTCCAGTCACAGGCGGCCAACTGGCGCGACACCTTGATCATCGATACAGCGCCGGAGCTGCCGCCGCCCGAGGAGATCCCACCCACATGCAGGAGCATTGCACCCAAGTATGCAAAGATGATGGAGCAGCTGGGACGTACCCTGCTTGAGCTACTATCAGAAGCGCTGGGCCTTCGCAGTGGCCACCTGGAGGAGGACGCCTCATGCCTGGAGAGGCTCGCCGGCCACTACTACCCGCCCTGCCCGGAGCCGCACCTGACGCTGGGCACCACGCGCCACTCTGACCCTTGCTTCCTCGCCGTGCTTCTCCAGGATGCCGTCGGTGGCCTCCAGGTGCTTCTCGAGGAAGACTACGATGGCAACAACAACAACAAGAAGTCGTCTGCTGTGTGGGTGGACGTACCGGCGGTGGAAGGTGCGTTCGTGGTGAACGTCGGCGACTTCCTGCAGATCGTCTCCAATGACAGGTTCAAGAGCGTGGAGCACCGTGTGGTGTCCCAGAGCGTCGGGCCTCGAGTCTCTGTGGCCTGCTTCTTCCGAAGGCAGGACGTGGCCACGTCCACGAGAGTGCTAGCGCCAATCATCGCCGACGGCGAGGCGCGGTACAGGAGCACGACAATGGCGGAGCTGGTCCGGCACAACAGGGCCAAGGGCCTCGACGGTAGCTCTGCGCTGCAGCACTTGAGGCTCTGAATCCATCCCATCAAAACTACTGTAGCCAGCATGCATGCGATGCATGTAGTGTCAGTTGCTCAAAATTATGTACATCGACTGAACAACAGAACATGCATGCATGCATGTAGCTCTACTATGGAAGAATCTCAAAAAATGAAAATAAAATGAGTTGATTGAAGCAACCAATAATAAAAATATCACCACGATGCTTACGGCCACTACTTAGACTACTCTCTTGCAAAATATTGCTGAAAAAACAGAAAGATCTACTAGTTGATATCCCATGCCTTTACCCCCTTCAAGTTGCCCCAGTACAATCATTTGCTGCAATTACCTTGCAGGACTGAAACAATTCTTTCTTGGGTTGATTATCCTTTTGCCCTCACTGGTGTCCATCTGCTTAGTTTTGCCCTCGGATGCGAATTGTGCTCAGATTTGCCCCTAGTCCGTGCGCACCGACTCGTTCCGTGAACTTTGCCGTCTCCGTCAGGTCAACCTTTTGACTCGGCCCTTACAGGTGTGACCAGGCGGCAGAGACGGCCAATTTTATTCAGACCGTTGCACGCATGGCTTGTGGGACCCAGCAGAGAGCCTTTGAGCAGAGAGCTGTTGCGGGTGTGCTATATAAGCGGGCGACAGCGGCGATGACCACAGCGACAGAGAGCACGGCGGTGACCGGTGAGAGAGAGAGAGAGAGCACGGCGGTGGGAAGCTAGCTGTGGAGGGCGCGGTGGTGGGAAGCTAGCTGTGGAGGGCGCGGCGGCATTGAGATCCCCTTCGGCTCCGAGCTCCATGTCTTCCTCAAGCTCCCGCGCCACCTCGCGGATGCAGAGCCGGGCGCGTGTGGACATGCCTGTCTTCGTCTGTCCGCGGTGCCGGGCGGGCATTGATCGGAGGGTTTCTCACACACCGAGGAACCAAAATCGTCCGTTCCACGTGTGCAGCGAGAATGGGGTAAGGATCGGGGCAATTGCACCACTTTCGTGGTCGGGATCTTTGAGAAATGGGTTGATCTGTTTCGTGTTCATGCAGGTGACATGCTTCTTTCTTTGGGTCGATGCTCTGGCCAAGACTCTGATAAATGAACTGCAAGAAGAGCATGAAGAATGGTTGCGCATGCTGCCACGAACCAAAGTGGCCGCAGCACGAGCTCCAGAAGAACAGATGGAGGGCGAAGCACGCACTGACAGAGAGCTAGTTGTTGAGCTTAGGATGTTGAAGAAGAATGTTAGGAAGCTTGAAGATCAAGCACTACCAATACCCATTTGCAAATACTTTTGGGCATTTGTAGGTATGGTAATCGCACTTGTTGTAATGTTGAAAATGTATGGAAAGGCATGAATTATGGAGGAATTTGTAATCTTGAAATTGTATAAGAAATTCACCTAGTTTAAATGTTGGTCAAAGTTGTTTAAATGTTGAAAAAAAAGAGTAGTAGTGACCAACATTTAAATATGTTGAAAAAAGGAGAAGAAATGAGGAATTCATAAATTCTTTATCAATGAAATGCAGCTCTCTGCTCTGCCTTTCTGTCAAAAAAATGTTGCTCTTGGGCCAAATTCAGAGCGTAGAGCCAAGTGCAGGCTAGACTAATTGGCCAACTGCATCCAATTAGGCCCATTCGGGGGTTCTCTTGCGTGTTTTTCTATTTTCTATTCTGATTTAATTTAGGCAGTAAATCATAATGCTGAAACTTTTTGTGGAAACTAATTGAATTGTTCCAGAGCCAAACAATTAAGGTTAGAAATGTTTTGGAGCTTTTAAATATTTAATAGCAATTTAATTAATCCAATTCAAATACACCGTGATTTGAATCAGAGACCAAAATGTCATGGAAAATGTTCCTCTTCTCTGGTAGAGGTTTACACCTGGTGCCAAAATAAATGAATATTTTTTAAGGGCATTACATTGAGAAAAAAATAATTTGTCTAAAAAATGAAGGATGGAAAATGCACAAAAAATTGATGCGGCTGGGGACTCGAACCCAGGACCGCGTGGGTTTGTGGTGTTTAGGGCTGCGCTGGTAAGCGCTAGGGCAGATGGCAAGACTTTGACATGGGTAGGAAAGGAAGGTATACATAGTGAGACTGTGAAATTTCTCAAAAAAAATAGTGAGACCGTGAATGTTTGCACACGCGTGAGAGTGGTTTTCCTTTGTTTTGAACTGAAATTTTGAAGGGTTGGAAGGTTGAAAACGTATGTTTGCACTGCCACATGATTTTGGATAGAGTGGCACTTGGTTTAGGGTTAGAGTGGCACTTGGTTTAGGATTTAAAGGGAATAAATTTGCATGTTAGTTCATGACTTTTTTTGAATGAAACAAAGGGCTTCTCACCCCCTCCGATTTTCATTAATGAAAACCATAAGTTCTCGAACTTCATGACTTGGTTTAGGGAAGAAATGATATGTTTGGGCACGGACATTTTTTAACACACATAATAAACCCTAATAACTTAGATAAGATGCAACACACCGTACCATTACAATAATAAGTTCACAGACAGTTCACGGACACATGACAAAACATGACACGACACGACACAACATAGAAAAGCAACAAAATAAAAAACGAAACATGACGAGCTTGACTCTGGGCTTGAACATCTTCATCTTGACCTCCTTCTTCCACTTTGGCTGCGCGCGCCCCTTCAACACCGTCTTCATCTTCACACCTCCTCCTACTCGTCGCAGGGAAGGGTGTGCATCTGGGCTGGAGTGGGGAAGATACTCTCGTAGTTGGTGTAGATGTTGTAGACGGTGAAGAAGATGGCCTCGCAGCCGCACCAAAAGACTTGGCCGAGGAGCTCGCGCGCGTCAAATGGGTTGGTGAAGGTGACCGTGAGCAGTAGGAGGATGCCGCCGCGGTCACGAACCTCGTTGAGGGTGAACATCCTCGGCGAGCCCCGTGGTTGGTCGGACGAACCGGGACCAATGGGCCTTGCTCCTGGCCCACCACCATTGGTCCCGATTGGTGGCATGAACCGGGACCAAAGGCTGCCCTTTAGTCCCGGTTCATGCCACCAACCGGGACCAATGATGTGCCCATATATATCCTCTCGCGTAAGAGCAGAGCACACTGCTCTGCTTTTTTTGGCCGCCGAGGGGGAGAGGGCTTGGTGGTGCTCTAGCTCACCTCCTATGCACAGAAGGTGTTCAATGGAATGCCCGAGCCACACTACTTAAGCTTTCTCCATTTTTCCTCAATATTTGTCTAGGTTTAGCGGTCCGTCACGCCCTGTCCCCGTCTTCACCGCCGTCGATCACTCGCGCCGATCTCATCGCCGGCACCACCGTGGTGAGCCTCTTGTTCTTATCTTCTTTCTGGAAGGAAAAATATTCTTACTTGTATGTTTAGATAGATACTTGTATTATTTTCTTACTTTTATTATTGCATCTTATATAGTGCGATGGTTTTGGTATCTGCCCCCATCGGCCCTCGTCCTGTCTATGATTCGGATGTGGTATATATTATCTTTTCATAACTATTGGTTCATTTATTGTTTATGAACATTATGCCGACCAACGTGACATAGATTTTATTTATCTAGGAGGTTGTTGAACCGGAAATTCCAACCAACCCTATTGTCGAGAGGTTAAATTTAGTTGAAGAAGAAAACAATTTCTTGACGGAAAAATAAGAAAAATTGAGGAGGAGAAGATGATATTGGAGTTGCATGTTGCGGATGTCATCGATGATCACAAGATCAAGATGGATGCAATGCGCTTGAAGATTAGAAATATTAGAAAATATGCCATTCATTCCGAGGCTTGGTATCATTATGCCGTTGGATCAGTTGTTACCTTGGTTGCGATTATGATCGCATTTGTTTTTGCATTGAAATGTTTTACATAGTTTTAATGTATGGTTTAATTAATTTAGATGCTCTGCAGGTCTTTATGTTGTTAGATGAGAACTATGTATGTACTTTGTTTTTAATGTGATGATGAACTTCTATTAATTTGGTCACTTAATGATCTATTCATGATGTTCTGTAATGGTTTTTGACACACATAATTATATATAATGCACGCAGATGAACCGGCAATGGTTGTATGGTGACAGACACACCTTCGAGTACATTAAGGGCGTGCATGATTTTCTCGAAGTGGCTAAGGCAAACAAGCAGAATGGTTTTATGTGTTGTCCATGCCCTATATGTGGGAATATGAAGTCTTACTCTGACCGGAAAATCCTTCACACCCACCTGCTTTACAAGGGTTTCATGCCACACTATAATGTTTGGACGAGGCACGGAGAAATAGGGGTTATGATGAAAGACGGCGAAGAAGAAGAGTACGATGACAACTATGTGCCCCCTGAATACGGTGATGCTACTGAACATCAAGAGGAACCAGACGATGTGCACGATGATACTGCAACGGGCGAAGCTGCTAAAGATCAAGAGGAACCAGACAATGTGCCCGATGATGATGATATCCGACGGGTCATTGTCGATGCAAGGACGCAATGCGAAAGTCAAAAGGAGAAGTTGAAGTTCAATCGCATGTTAGAGGATCACAAAAAAGGGTTGTACCCCAATTGCGAAGATGGCAACACAAAGCTTGGTACCGTACTAGAATTGCTGCAGTGGAAGGCAGAGAATGCTCTTCCTGACAAAGGATTTGAGAAGTTACTGAAAATATTGAAGAAGAAGCTTCCAAAGGATAATGAATTTCCCGACAATACATACGCAGCAAAGAAGGTCGTATGCCCTCTAGGATTGAAGGTGCAGAAGATACATGCATGCCCTAATGACTGCATCCTCTACCGCGGTGTGTACAAGGATCTGAACGCTTGCCCGGTATGCGGTGCATTACGGTATAAGATCAGACGAGATGACCCTGGTGATGTTGACGGCGAGCCCCCCAGGAAGAGGGTTCCTGCAAAGGTGATGTGGTATGCTCCAATAATACCACAGTTGGAACATCTGTTCAGAAACAGAGAGCATGCCAAGTTGATGCGATGGCATGGTGAGGACCGTAAGAAAGGCGGGATGTTGAGAGCACCCGCTGACGGGTCGCAGTGGAGAAAAATCGAGAGAAAGTACTGGGATGAGTTTGCAAGTGACCCAAGAAACGTATGGTTTTCTTTAAGCGCGGATGGCATTAATCCTGTCAGGGAGCAGAGCAGCAATCACAGCACCTGGCTCGTGACTCTATGTATGTATAACCTTCATCCTTGGATGTGCATAAAGCGGAAGTTCATTATGATGCCAGTTCTCATCCAAGGCCCTAAGCAACCTGGCAACGACATTGATGTGTACCTAAGGCCATTAGTTGAAGAATTTTTACAGCTGTGGAATGGAAGTGGTGTACGTACGTGGGATGAGCACAAACAGAAGGAATTTGACCTAAAGGCATTGCTGTTTGTGACCATCAACGATTGGCCCGCTCTCAGTAACCTTTCAGGACAGACAAACAAGGGATACCACGCATGCACGCACTGTTTACTTGACACCGATAGTATATACCTGGGAAGCCGCAGGAAGAATGTGTACCTGGCCCATCGTCGATTTCTTTCGACCAACCATCAATGTCGAAAGAAAGGCAAGCATTTCAAAGGCGAGGCAGATCACCGGAAGAAGCCCGCCATGCGTACCGGTGATCACGTACTTGCTATGGTCAATGATTTACACGTAATCTTTGGAAAGGGTCCCAGCGCACTAGCTGTTCCGAATGACGCTGAGGGACACACACCCATGTGGAAGAAGAAATCTATATTTTGGGACCTACCCTACTGGAAAG
The DNA here is from genome assembly GCF_002162155.2 of Triticum dicoccoides. NCBI lineage: Eukaryota > Viridiplantae > Streptophyta > Magnoliopsida > Poales > Poaceae > Triticum > Triticum dicoccoides. The sequence goes on from NC_041387.1 coordinate 3,516,727, forward strand.
ACCTAGAGATCCGCTCTTCAATCGACGTGATGCACGTGACGAAGAACCTTTGCGTGAACCTGCTAGGCTTCTTGGGCATGTATGGAAAGACAAAAGATACACCTGAGGCATGGGAGGACCTGCAACCTTGCACGAAAAAGACGGCATGCCTCCGAAGCAGTATGAATGTCCTGCCAGCTACGCTCTTACGAAAGAAGAGAAAGAAATCTTCTTTGAATGCCTGCTCAGTATGAAGGTCCCGACTGGCTTCTCGTCGAATATAAAGCGAACAATAAATATGCCAGAGAAAAAGTTCCAGAACCTAAAGTCTCATGACTGCCACGTGATTATGACGCAACTGCTTCCGGTTGCATTGAGGTGGCTTCTACAGGAAAATGTCCGATTAGCCATTGTGAAACTATGTGTATTCCTGAATGCAATCTCTCAGAAGGTGATCGATCCAGAAATCGTACCAAGGCTAAGGAGTGATGTGGCGCAATGTCTTGTCAGTTTCGAGCTGGTGTTCCCACATCCTTCTTCAATATCATGACGCACGTCCTAGTTCATCTAGTCGACGAGATTGTCATTCTGGAACCCGTATTTCTACACAATATGTTCCCCTATGAGAGGTTCATGGGAGTCCTAAAGAAATATGTCCGTAACAGCGCTAGGCCAGAAGGAAGCATCTCCATGGGCCATCAAACAGAGGATGTCATCGGGTTTTGTGTTGACTTCATTCCTGGCCTTAAGAAGATAGGTCTCCCTAAATCGCGGTATGAAGGGAGACTGACTGGAAATGGCACGCTTGGAAGGGACTCAACTATTTGCAGGGACGGATATTCTTGGTCTCAAGCACACTACACAGTTCTACAGGACTCTACCTTGGTGACCCCGTATGTCGATGAACACAAGAACAGTCTGCGCTCCAAACACCCGGAGCAGTGCGACGACTGGATTACATGTGAACACATCAGGACTTTCAGCAGTTGGTTGGAAACACGTCTCAGAGGTGACAACACTGTTTGTGATGAGCTGTAATTGTTGTCCAGGGGACCATCTTTGACAGTATTGATTTACAAAGGATGCAAGATAAATGGGAATACATTTTACACGATTGACCAAGATCAAAAGAGCACCAACCAAAACAGCGATGTCCGCTTTGATGCAACAACCGAGAGGGGAAAGGACACATATTATGGTTAAATAGTGGACATATGGGAACTTGACTACGAACATGATTTTAAGGTCCCTTTGTTTAAGGGCAAATGGGTCAATTTGTCAGGAGGCGGGGTACAGGTAGACCCACAGTACGGAATGACAAGATCTGAAAAATCTTGGATACACTGACGAACCGTTCGTCCTAGCCAATGATGTGGCACAGGTTATCTATGTGAAGGACATGTCTACCAGACCAAGAAAAAGAAAAGATAAGGAAGCGCATACATCATACGATGAGCCAAAGCGCCACATAGTTCTTTCAGGAAAAAGGGACATCGTGGGAGTGGAGGGCAAGACAGACATGTCTGAAGATTATGAAAAGTTTCATGAAATTCCTCCCTTCAAAGTCAAGGCTGACCCAAGCATCCTGATAAACGATGAAGATTATCCATGGTTACGGCGCAATAAGCAAATGACACAAGCGAAGAAAAATTGAAGACTTTCTCCCGCAACTATTATGATGATACCATGCCAACTTTGTAACAGACGAGTATGATACCATTGTCCGTTTTGTACATGCACATGCTATGTGGGTGAAATTATGATAGCATGCCAACTTTCAACTTTTTCAGAGTTCATTTGAAATGCTTTAATGTCTTATGGTTCGGCCCTCGTAATACCATTAATCCCGGTTCACTCCTTGTCAACTATATTCTCACCAAGAACACTCTCAAGAGGGCAGCCACGTGGGCCATTGGTCCCGGTTCATCTGGACATTTTGGTCCCGGTTCCACGCACGAACGGGGACCAATGCACCTTGCCCCTGGCCCATGACCATTAGTCCCGGTTTGTGCCACAAACCAGGACTAAAGGGTTGGTCCTCGTTGCGCTTAGAGTTTAGTCCCACCTCGCCAACCGAAGGGCGCTCACACCGGTTTATAAGCCCGTCCCTCTCTGCCTTGTTGAGCTGCTCTCAAAGTGAAAATAGATGCCCCTATGTAGGGAATTTGACCTAAATTCATAGTGAATTTCTCTGAAATTCATAGAAATTTATTATGAATTTAGGTTGAATTTTCTCTATAGGCGCATCTATGTTCATTTTTTTAGTATAGTTAATCACAAACTTGTGATTCACACAAATTTCAAAGAATTCAAATTTTAACTATTCAAATTTGAAAACTAATGGCACTAACAGAAAGTTTATAATTTTTCTAAAACTAATGGCACTATCAGAAAGTTTAAAATTTTGCTGACCTAAAAGCAAAAAGAATTAAAAAATATAGCAAAAAACAAAAGAAAATAAATAATGCAGAAAACAAAACAAAAAAACTGGAAACAAAATAAAAATAGCAACAATAAGTATTTTGTTGTAAGTAGAAACAAAATAAAATAAATAAAGCAACAAAGAAAACAAAAAAAAGTGTTTGCAAATTTGAAAACTAATGGCA
>NC_041387.1:3519812-3532806 GCF_002162155.2 Triticum dicoccoides
CGCCCCGCCGATGCTGTCGCCGCCACTCCCCGCGCCCCTGCTCGCTCCGACGCCGCCCGCCGCTCGCCCCTGCTCGCCCCGACGCCGCCCGCCGCTCGCCCCTGCCCGCCGTTGTTTTTAGTTATATATATATGCTATTTTTTACATGTTTTTAGATGTTTTTATATTTTTATATATGTATGTATGTATTTTTTTAGATATATGTATTTCTTATGAATGTTCATATATGTATGTATGTATTTTTTACATGTTTTTTGTATGAATGTATGTATTTTTTCAATTGTAATATGCATGGTGTTTTAAAAATACATTAATTTTAGTACATTAATGTTCTCTGATTTAGTACATTAATTTTAGGTTAGTTTCATTTTTAGAAAAGTTTTATATATTTAGGAAGAAGGAAGAGAAGGAAGGAGGAAGAAGAAGAAAAAGTTTTATATATGCAAAAGTTACATTTTTAGAAAAGTTTTATATATCTAGCTAGAAAGAAGGAAGAAGAAGAAAAAGAAGGAGAGGAAAAAGGAAAATAAGAAGAGGAAGAAAGGAGAAGAAGAGGAGAGGAAGAAGAGGACAAATAAATAAGAAGAGGAAAAAAGAAGAAAAAGAAGAGGAGAAGAAGAAAGGAATAGAGGAGAAGAACAAAAAATAGAAAATATTCAATTTTTTCTTCTTCTCCTCTTTTTTTTCTTCTTTTTTTTTCTTCGATCTTCCTCTGTCGTCGTCGATATACCCCTCCTGATAACTTCAACACGAGGGGGGGTCGATATACCCCCTCCCCGATAATATTATTTTCCCATCTACGTATGTCGTCGTTGTCGATATAACCCCCTCCCGATAACTTCAACACGTGGGGGGGGGGTCGATATACCCCCTCCCCGATAACATTATTTTCCCGTGTATGTATGTCGTCGTTGTCGATATTACCCCCTCTCGACTGTGATAACTTATACCAAAACTCTCAAGGACACCCAAACCCTAGAAAAAACAATGTCGGTCTCCTACCCCCTCCCGCTGCGCCCCTACCCGACAAAATCTCTCGAGGCCACCCCCTCTCGCTCGACCAAAACTCTCGAGGACACCCAAACCCTAGAAAAAAAATGATGTCGGTCTCCTACCCCTCCCGCCGCGCCCCTACCCTTGAAGCGTTGTCGAGGCCACCCCAAACCCGGAATAAGCTCGGTCCACGTTTGCCACTAATATATCCACGTGCTGTCATGTTTGTATAATAATTGCCATGTTGTAATATTTGCAGAAACAATGGAGCACATACGAGACGAGGTAGCAGAACAGGTGTTGGGGGACATAATCTTAGCCAGAGGTGATATCTTGTCGTATCTTAACGACAATGATGGTATGGAAGAACAGGGTGAATAAGCAGGCTACGGTGATCGAAGAATGAAGGAGGAAAGACATGACTATGATGGCTCCGGTGACCCAATGACGGTGCGAGAAGGAGACCGTGATGACGGCTCCGGTGACCGAACCGAGTCTCGCCAGGTATATATATTAGTTAAGCCTGTGCTGACTAGCTAATTGATGCATTCATTGTTTTGGTATATGTACACATATTAATTAACTCTCGTCTTTCTTCTTTTTTCTAGCCCTCCGGATTGAGCACAACTTCGGTAAGGAGACGAGGCCCGAAGAAAAGGTTTCACCATCGCATGGGGTCAGGTGGCTACCTCAAAGCCCGACCTAAGTGGGCCAAGGCTGAGAATGATCTGCTGGATAAAGGGATCGAACCAGAGACAATGAACTGGCTAGACCGTTGCCGGACTTGGTTCTTCGGGGTGATGGTGAACAGATTGAACCCATCCGGACAAAGAACGCATTTGCTGCTCAGTGCGGGGTTCTTGTTAGGGACAAGATCACGATCAGCATCCACCAATGGTATAAGCCTAAGAACAAAGACCCTGAGGTGTCTTATGTCAATGATATGCAGAAAGATGATCTTTGGACTGAGCTGAAGGCAAATTACACCCTACCGCGAGAGGAGGATCCGGAGAAGCCAGTTACAGAGCAATTAATCAAGTCTTTTGCTCTTAAGAAGATGGCAGGCCTATTCAGGAGGTGGAGGAAAGAGCTGAAAAAGTTTGTCGACAAAGAAGAGACACCAGAATTCATCGGCAAATATGAGAAGATCAGAGATCACTGGCCCATATTTGTGGCCCACACGACATCGAAAAAGAGTAAGAAGATGTCGGCGACAAACAAGCAAAATGCTGCGAAGAAGCAGTTTCACCATCGCACGGGGTTAGGTGGCTACCTCAAAGCCCCACCTAAGTGGGCCAAGGCTGAGAATGATCTGCGGGATAAAGGGATCAAACTAGAGACAATGAATTGGCCAGACCATTGCCGGACTTGGTTCTTTGGGGCTGGCGGAACCTTGGACCCTGTATCAGGGAAGTGCCATTGGACGGACAAGCAACTGAAAATACTAGTCAAGAGGCTTCGGCACTATATCAATGTAGCGCAACAAGGGACGTTCGTTCCAGAGAGGGAGAACTGCGAGCTCACAATGGCCCTCGGGAATCCTGAGCACCCTGGACGGACACAAGGCACGCCAGGCTCCATTCCATGGAAGCTTGGTTTTCCGGACGCAGGGGGTTACAAAACCCAGGAGAGGAGGAAGAAAGTGGAGCATAGGCAACTACAGGCGCTGCACGAAAGGGTAATAGGGCTAGAGAAACGAGAAGCAGATCACAGCAAACGACCTACCGAAGCTTCCCCGAAGCTACCCCGCCATCTCAGCGGAGAAGCAGCGTGGCTTCCACCGAGCTGCTTCAGCCGGAGCATGTCTTGACGACTCCTGCTAGCTACCCCGTGGATTTTATCACGGAGTCTCAAAATTGCCACCCTATGACACAATGGTAGAACTTAAAAGTCAAGGCGGCTGTCGGCCAAGTTCGACCTTCTGAACCCGGCACAACTTTTCACTGTCGTCCGATTCCAGAAGGATATACTAGGGTGACGGTGGACGAAATAACGGAGGGATTTGAGGACCTCCAGCTTGACCACCCTACCGGTGAAGGGGAGACTCGGCTGAGTTATGCTCTGAAGACTCCATGCCTATGGCGGAAGGAGTTCATCAAGCTTCCGAACTGGCGCCTCCTCCTCCTCCTCCGGCGAGTCAGGGCACTCCGCCTCCTCCACCGCCTCCTCCTCCGGCGAGTGACGATCAGGGCACTCGGCCTCCTTCTCTGGCGCGTGGCGGCACTCCGCCTCCTTCTCCGCCTATGCCGGCGCGCACGGGCAGCCACCAGCCTCCTTCTCCGCCTCACCAGCAAGGGCGGAAGAGACCCGCTGCCGCCCCGGCTGCTCCGGCGCGTCGTAGTCCTTCTCCTCCGCCTCGTAAGCAAGCACGAAAGAAGACAGATGCCGCAGCCGCTCCATCTGCTCCGGCGTCTAGCAGTACAGCCAAAGGCGGGAGGCAATACAAATACGGTCTTTCTCTCAAGCCTCTAGAGAAGATACCGTACGAGAGGACCGAGGAGGAAAATGCGAAGATCGTGCGGGCCGAAGTGGACGACTTCTTTGAAGGGTTGAAAGCAAAGAGACATCCACCTCCGGAGGAGAAGGTAGATCCGATGAAAGCAAAGCGCACTATCGATGCCCTGAAGAAACCACCAAAGTCTCCACCGAGAACCAACTATGAGTGCATTACTGAACAGACATATCTCGAAGCGGAGCGGTCGGGAAGTACTGTCAGACATCAAAGGTCAAAAGAACGAGCAACTGCGAAAAAATTGCCCAGCTCGGCGAACAAGCAAATCAATCGTGCCCCCCGCTCAATGTGTCTAGCGGCGACATCGTCGCTAATGCTCCGGGGACGGTGGCCAGTTATGGCAATCTTGCAGATTACCTGCCTGACAATCAACTTCCTGATTTCATGGAGGTGGACGAACACAGATACGAGTACGGGAAGCCTCTCGTCAAAGATGAAAAATCTCTAACAACGATGATGCGAATATTCCATAATTGGTACATGAAAACGTGCAGAGAGTCTGGGGGGACAAATAGTTTGTATCTGAGAATTAAAGAGGAGCACGACCTCATTGGAACTGATCTGTTGCCTGTTCCATTTGAGGAGTTCTTCGAGTTCTTCAATCAAAAGGCCCTCGATAAATTAACGGTCTTTTGCTACTGTCTGTAAGTACTATTTCTGTCATTATGTCTCTATATATAGCTCGGCTCTTTCATTGCATGAATTTATAATTAATTATCCTCAATATATTATGCAGATTGAAGATCGTCGAGTGCAGAAAACAAGAAATGTATGATATTGGGTTCATTAACACAAATATCATAGATGAAATTCAGGTTAAAAAGCACGCCGAAGAGGCCGAGGCCAACTTGCTACAATCGTTGATAAAAAATCAAAACAAAGATAGCATACTCTTTCCTTACAACTTCGAGTGAGTGTTACTGTCGTGTGCATATTCGGTTTCCCTTATTACTCGAGCGAGGTTATAGTAATGTAATTAATGAGTTATGCATGCGTGCGCAACTTCCACTATGTTCTTCTGGAGATTAAGCTTGAGCGGGGACTAGTAACAGTCTTAGACTCAAGACGAAAAGATCCCCAAACCTATGCGGACATGACGAAAATGCTCAACAAGTAAGTTCAATCGATCATTATCGCACCATATCGGCAACTTTTTGTTCATTTCCTGATATCTCAAGTAATAATAATTATTTTCTTTGTCTTGCAGGGTTTGGAAACTGTTCACCGCAGAAGCTCCGGGACTGCCGAAGGAGCCGCGATATACATCCCCGAAAGTAAGTACTACTGACTAGCCAGTTGCGCGCATCTCCCATTGATTCTATAGCTATACTTTATCAATGCCATTTATAATGCTTCATTATCAGTTTGATTGACCTCTATTTCTCGTAAAGTGCTTGTGGCAGGAACAAGGGAATGATTTCTGTGGATACTACGTGTGCGAGTTCATCTACAACGCGACTTTGAAAAATAAGCGGGGCTACTCTAAAATACAATATGAAGTGCGTAAGCAATAATATTCACAATTTCATTTTATTACACCATCATTTCTGTTGAGTTTCATTCATATATATGTATTAACCCCCTTCTTCAAATTAGACGTGGCAGATGCGGAATGAACTCCTACCACAAGATCGCATGAAAGCAATTCAAGAGGAATTGGCGGGATTCTTTCTTGACCACATCATCAATAAAGCCGGAGAATACCATGTGGAAGTTGATTTCAATTGCTAGGGGATTGTAAGAGATCTTACATATTGTATATGTATGTAGCCAGTAGCGTCGGATAGATAATACAAAAACTTGTTGTTCACGACCAATCCCTCGGAGAAGGATAGGTCGATCGATCACTTCTCTCGGTATGCATGACGAACTTCTGTACTTAATGGTTTCCTTCATTTTCTTACTAGCTAGCGTGTCGAGGGCCTCTCTATGTATTGTACGTAGCGTCGACCAAGCACGGAGATAAGAGAGGACACTTCTCCCTATTAATTAGCTAGCTAACACAATATATGAAACACCTAAATTAACCCCCCAAAACCCCCAAACCCACCCCCCTTTAAAAAAACAAAAACCCCAGCCCCTGAAATGCTGACGCGTGGATGCCTTTTGGTCTCGATTGGTACCACCAACCGGGACCAAAGGCCCTCCTGCCTGGGCTCGGCGCACCGGCCACGTGGAGGCCCATCTGACCCGGTTCGTGTAAGAACCGGGACTAAAGGGCCAGGGCATTAGTAACGACCCTTTAGTCCCGGTTCAACAACGGGACAAAAGGCCCGTATGAACCGGGAAAAATGACCCCTTTTCTACTAGTGCCTCCACCTTGAAATAGCCCACGCACGGAGCTCCCTCTCCACGAGCACGCTCGGTGGGTAGCGGAGCTCCGACATGACAGGCGGACGACTGAAGGTCGGCCCGTTGAACTGCATGGTCTCGCTTGGGGAGGGCTCGGTCGCTTGGGTGTTTGAAGTTGGAGAGAATGGATCGGATCTGGCTTGTGGGTGGGAGAGGAAGAGAGGCACCCCATTTATAGGCCTGTGGGTGGGAGAGGAAGAGAGAAAGGATGAGAATGGTGCATGTGTGAATCCGGACGCGTGTGTGTATCTGTTACGTTTTGCACTCTTAAACTTTTTGCACGAAAATGATGCATGGGGCACGTGCGTGCATCTGAATCACTGCATAGCTCTTTGACCGGGCGGTGCATCTGACTCGCTGCCCTGAACCACCTAGCTCGCCTCGCTAGCCTAGCTTGCCTAGCGCGCCTTGCTCGCCTCGCTCGCATGCATGCACGTCGCCGCCTCCCACGCATGCAAACCCACGTCGCCATCTCCCATGCATGCAAGGCCTAGAAAGGCTGGGCTATTTACTGCGGTCTCAGGCCCAGATAACGAGACGGCCCAACGGTCCATCCAGCGCGCCCGGTATTTGTTAAAAAAACAATCTCCCAGCTAATCAGATTGCATCTCGCGGATCGCACCCCTCCTCCCCGCAGATTCCTTCTAGAAGGGTTAGATCGACGGCCCTTGATCGCCGCTAGGGTTAGATGAACGGTACTTGTTCAGCGCTAGGGTTAGCGGGGTTTGGGAGGGGGTTTGGAGCAGTCAAAGCTATATTTGATCAGATTTCAAATGAGCATAATAAATTAAATAAAAATCAGAAAAATAAAAAACCTGCGCACATAGTCTTCTTATGTCATATAATAACGATTTAAGTTGATAAGCAAGGTATACATACATTTAAACGATAAGTTCATGTGTATTGTGTGATATCACGAGTATCTCAAACTCTCTTGTATGAAGTGAAGAGAAGTGTTATGGGGAAATGAACATGAAAATTTCAAAAAACTCACCACAGCTTCATTTTAGAGTGACTAAGAAGGATCCAGGCTTAGTTTTTCATTTTGATGTTTTACACTTGTTTAAATCTTGGTCAAAGTTAAGTTTGACAAGAATTCAAATGAGTAAAGCAAATTAAAAAAATCAAAAAATGGAAAAACTAGCGTACATAGTCTGTATATATAGAATATATGTTTAGGAAAGTTATTTGGCTGATTTAGACATGGTCAAAATAAACCTTGCTTAGAAATGAGGTCGTTTACCCTACCTTTGGGCCCCTCATTTTAGCACATTTTTCATGAAAATTTCAAAAACCTCACTACAGCTTCATTTTTGATTGACTAAGAAGGATCCAGGCTTAGTTTTTCATTTTGATGTTTTAGACTTGTTTAAATCATGTTCAAACTTAGGTTTGACTAGAATTCAAATGAGCAAAACAAAATTAAAAAAATCAAAAAAAGGAAAAACCATGTGCTCATTCAAACATCATCGAACAGATTTAAACATCATGTCAAACATAGTTCTAACATAGGTCCAACATCATCCAACAGAAATACTCCCTCCGTCCCATAATGTAAGACGTTTTTTGGCACTAAACGAGAGAGTACAACATTATTCTTAATGTTTCATAATTATCATATATAGCGTTGGGGCTTCTGTCTGTTCCTTGAGCTTCTTGCCATCACTTTGCTCCTCGTGCACCTTGTGCTCATTGCTTCTTCTCTTCTCCTCTTGGTTGTCGGTACCTTGCGTGTCTTCTTCAAACCTATCATAGAGCTGTGCAAAACATAAAGGGTAATTAGATCATATCAAGTGATAAATGTACAATAGTATTTGACCCTTGCAAGATTTACATACCTAGCAGAACTCACAACAACAGAAGGTTGGTCACCATTTGGAGCCTCACACGGATCATCATTTGGAGCCTCACTTGGATCACCATGATCACCATTTGGAGCCTCACTTGGATCACCATGATCACTATTTGGAGCCTCACTTGGATCACCATTTGGAGCCTCACTTGAATCATTATTTGAAGGATATTTTGGATCATCGTCAAAATCATGCGGCTGTTGACCATCATCATTTCGAACCTCGTCAAAATCCTCATCTGATGCAACCGGTTGTTGACCATCATTTTCATCATCTGTTGAGGCAACCGGCTGCTGACCAACATTTTCATCGAAGCCTTCATCGAAACTCTCTCTGAATGTTGGATCTACTGTGTTATCACAATACTTACCGAAATGACCAGACCCACCACACCTTGTGCACTTACGCTTCCTCGCTCCAAGTCTAGCTCCTTCGCTGCGAGGTTTGATTCGACTCTTCCTTGGTCTACCTGTTGCTCTCTTCAGAACTGGAGCGCAAAGCTTGAATCCAGGGTCCACCATGTCCCATTATTGTTTTCCCTCCATAGCAGGCATGTCATAAGCATATGTGGCTTTGAACCTTGCAACAGATTAGTAATCATGCACATACTGCTGTATGTTCCTTGCTGGACCTGGGAGAGAAGTGATGACAAACAGGGCATGGATGCATGGCAACCCAGTTATCTGGCATTGCCTACAACTGCAAGTTCTAGCTTCTAAATCCACTGGATATCTCCATTCCCTCTTCTCTTGATTCAAATATGATATCTCTACTGTGGTACCCGAGCAAAGAGTCATGTTCATTTCCAAGCCTGTTGTTTTCCGCTTCAGTTCATTCATCATGGCAGGGATGATAATGAGGCCCATGAATTTTGCCTCGGCTATTCCTGCATGATAATGAAATTTCTGCATGTATTCTATCCTTATCCTGTCAAGCAAATCCACCACATAATGACCCTTTAGTTTCTGGATCATTGAGTTGAAAGATACTACTAGATTATTGTGCACATAGTCAACTTTGCTCAGTTCACTAAATTGGCTTCTGGCCCATAACTTTGAGTGGTGTGTTTCCAAGTATTCTTTCACTTTGGGATTCATGTATAACTGCCTCAAGTGGTAGTTGTGCTTCTTCACACCGCAAGTCAAAGATGCTGGCCATAAATTGTCGGTATACACCTTTCCTTTGATTTTTTTCATGAAATTTGCAGCAAGGTGACGCATGCATTCCCTATGCTCTACTCCAGGGAGCACATTGTCCACGGCCACTTCTAAACCTTTGCAGGCATCTGTATGAATGACTAACCCATTGGGATGTGCAATAGCCCGGCACAGATTATGCAAAAACCAAGTCCAGCTCTCCTTAGACTCTCTCTCCAGCACACCATAGGCATCAGTATTGATTTTGATTTCAATACTGAACTAGAGCACCAAGATGACCCGACTATGTTCTATATCACTCATTTCGGTACTGAAATTAAGTATTGTGATTATGCACCTTAATATTTCAATACTGATTTCAGTACTAAAATACAAAACGAGATCACCCGACTCACTTGTTTATCACTAATTTTGGTACTAAAAGTTAGTATTGTGATTCTTCACGTTAATTTCTCAATACTTATTTCAATACTAAAAACAGCACTAGGATGACCCGACTCAGTTTTATATCAATAATTTCGGTATAAAATGCAGTATTGCGATTATCTATGTTAATATTTCAGTATTGATTTGAGTACTCAAAAATAGCACGACTAACACCTGACTCAGTTCTATATCACTAATTTTGGTATTAAAACTCAGTGTATGATTATACATGTTAACATTTCCGTATTGATTTCAATACTGAAATACAGCACCACGATGTTAATATTTCAGTACTGATTTCAACACTTAAAAACAAAACGATGATCACGAGACTTAGCTATATATCACTAATTTGTTACTAATATTCGGTACTGCGATTATCCCTGTTAATATTGCAGTACTGATTTTAGTACTGAAAAACAGTTGGATGAATGCATGACTCAATTATATATCACTACTTTCGGTACTAAAATATAGCATTGAGATTAACCATGTTAATATTTCAATACTGAATAACAGCACCACGATGACCCGACTGAGTTGTATATTACTAATTTCGGTACTAAAATTCAGTACTGTGCTCTCTCCACCTTAATATTTCAATATTGATTTCAGTACTGAAATACAGCACCAAGATGACCCAACTCTGTTCTATATCACTCATTTTGATACTAAAATTCAGTATTGCGATTATCCACTTTAATACTTCAATATTGATTTTAGTACTGAACAACAAAATGACGATCACCCGACTCAATTCTATATCACTAATTTCGGTATAAATTTTACTCATGTGATTATCCATGTTAGTATTTCAGCATTAATTTGAGTACTAAAAAATAGCATGACTAACACCTGACTCGGTTCTATATCACTAATTTCAGTACTAAAACTTAGTATTGTGATTATCCACATTAATATTTAATATTGAAAAACCACACCATGATGGACCGACTCGGTTGTATATCACTAATTTTGGTACTAAAATTTAGTGTTCTGATTATCCATGTTAATATTTCAGTACTGATTTCAATACTGAACTAAACCACCAAGATGACCCGACTAGCAGCACTATGATGACCTGAGTAAGTTGTATATTACAAATTTCGCTACTAAAATTCAGTATTGTGATTATCCACCTTAATATTTCAATACTGATTTCAGTACTGAAATACAACACCAAGATGACACGACTCTGTTCTATATCACTCGTTTCGGTACTGAAATTCAATATCACGATTATCCACTTTAATACCTTAATACAGCAACGGTGGAAGAGAGCCATTGCCGCTCCGGCGGGTAGCAGTACAATAGGAAAGAAATTCAGAGCTGGTCCAAGCCTCAAGGCTCCTGCCAAGTTAACATATGAGAGGACTGATGAGGAAAATGAGGACATCATGGATGCCGAAGTGAAGGCCCATTTTGAGTGCAAACGTCCACCTCTGAAGGAAATAATAGATCCGATGAAAGTGAAGCGCTCTTTGGATACCCTGAAGCGACCACCACCGCCTCTGCCACAATCACACTATGACTGCTTTATTGAAAAGGCATATGATGAAGCGTGGCGGCCAGGATGTACTACTAGTGCTTCAAGACGAAGTGTGAGAACAATTCCCCAGCTCGGCAAGCTCGGCAAACAGGAGAAGCAATAGTGCCCCCCGCTCAAGTGTTTACCGATATCGCTAATCTTCCGGGGCTAGCGCCTGGTACCACTATTGGTGATTGTGTGGACGATGAAGTATAGTATGAAATGGCTGACGTAGTAGCGCCCTTTAGATACGAGCACGGGAAGCCTCTCGTCAAACCTAATCAGGTCCCGCATCTACCAACGATGATCCAAAGATTGCATGACTGGTACTTGGAAACCTGCAGCAAGGATGGGACCAACAATATCTTGCTGGGAATTAAATATGAGCATGACTTCATTGGAGTCGACCTGATGTACGTTGAATTTGTTGAACTATTTCAGTTATTCAACGCCATCGACCAAACTCTCATGACTTAATAATGTCTGCAAGTATTATTTCTGTAACTAATTCTCTAGCTCAGCACGTTCATTGCATGTATATATAATTATCCTTACTATATTATGCAGATTAAAGATCGTCGAATGCAAAAGAGGACAAATCTATGACATTGGCTTCATTAGGCCAAATAACGCAAATGAATTTACGGTACAAAACAAAGCCAAAGATACTGAGGAAAACTTGCTACAAACGCGTTCCTTCGACATCAAAACAAAAGGGAAATCCTCTTTCCTTACAACTTTAAGTGAGCGTTACTGTCTTGTGCATATTCGATTTTGCTTACTCGAGGTTAAGTAATTGACAAGTTATGCATGCGCAGCTTCCACTTTGTTCTACTATCCATTAAGTTTGATGCGGGAGTAGTAACTGTCTTAGACTCAAGACGTAAAGAGCCTAAGCTGTGGACGGACAAGATTGAAATGCTCCAGAAGTAAGTTCAATCATTATCGCACCATGTCGGCAACTTTCGTTCATTTCCTGATATCAAATAATCATTTTCTTTGTTGGGCAGGGTTTGGAAAAATTTCACCATAATGGTTTCGGTTCTGAAGAAGGAGCTTTGATTTACACACCCCAAAGTAAGTAGTACTAGCTAGTTCCTCACATCTCTCCTTGATTCTAGTTTCATCAATACCATGCTTAATTATCAGTTTGATTTAACTCTATTCTCTTAAAGTGCTTGTGGCAGTCACCCAGAAATAATTTATGTGGATACTATGTTTGTGAGTTAATTCGCTACTCTACCTCTGAGCGGGGCTTATCTGACCAACAATTTGAAGTACGTAAACCATCTTCACCATTCTATTTTATTACCATCAATTGGGTTGAGTATTGGGTTGAGTTCCATTCATATACATGTATTGACCCTTTTCTTTAAATTAGATCTGGGAGAAGCGAAATGAACTCCTACAAATGATCGCATAAGAGCGATTCAAGAGGAATTGGCGGGATTCTTTGTTGACCACATCATACCGAAACACGGAGAATACCATCAGGAATTTCAAATGGATTTGGGTAGATCATGTCAGGGATCGTAAGAGATGTTATATTGTATATATGTAGTAGCATCAGATAGATATATGAAAACTTGTTGTTTGACCAAGCACGAAGAAAGAGAGGTCACTTCTCTCTATATATGTTCATGACGATCTTCTGTAATGGTTCCTTTATTGCTATATGTAGTAGATAGCGTCGAGTTGAATGGAAAACATTAAATAAAAATGTAACCATAAATGTAAAAGAATTGAAAGGTAACCACAAAAATAAAAGGGGAAAACAATATGAAAACCCCTAAACCCTCTAAAACCCCTAAACCCCTCCATTAAAAAAACAAAAAACCCCAGCACCTGGCAGCTGCTGACATGTGGCTGTCTTTTAGTACCGGTCGATGTGACCAACTGGGACTAAAGGTCCTCCTGCCTGGGCGCCCCACAGCGGCCATGTGGAGCTCCTTTAGTCCCGCTTCGTAAGCCAACCGGGACTAAAAATGGTGGGCATTAGTCCTGATCGTTTTGTCCCGGTTGCAGAACCGGGACTAAAGGCCCTCTGTAACCGGGACTGATGCCCTCTTTTCTACTAGTGGACTACGCGCAACATTGGAGCTGCATGTTGTTCCACCTTGGTATGAAAATTTAGTCCTCTCTTTTGGGTCTTGTACTCTACTCCCCATACCCC
>NC_041387.1:3533558-3548969 GCF_002162155.2 Triticum dicoccoides
GCCCCCCGGTATCTCTCTGCTGCTCATGTAATTGATTTCTTGGATAAATAAAGATTCAGGCCGGCGTAAGCTCGAACTTGACGCGTCAAAAAATATTCTCAGGTGTACTGGCTTTTGCAAGAACTCACAGAATTGAAGAACAAACTCAGAAGCTTAATACTAGTGCTAGATACATCCATTGAGGGAAAAGCTTTTTTCGAACGGGGAGAGTAATTTGCAGGGCAGAAGAAGGTGCTTCCGAGAAAAAGAATAGCCTGGACAACCTTCAATTATGGTCTTCGTTAGACACTCAAAGAGCTGAGAAGTTTAAGGGTCCTACTACTGCGCAATCCTAATGGTATTCTCGCAAACAAAACCGATCAGTTGATACAGCTTAGATATCCAAAAATTCATGAAAGTATGAGATTTATCAATGTCCCCAAGTTATTATTCAAACTCTACCGTTTACATGGATTGATTCTGCAAACTCATCAAGACAGGATTGTGAAAAGGGAACTCCGCGAAGGCTTTAGTAGGCTGACCCAGTTAAGATACCGGAAGGCTTCGAAGAAAATAATTTTAGGCATAGAATCGATTGGCAAGCAAAGATCCCTCCAGGAATTATAGAAGAGTACAAATTGAAGAGTAACATGAAGCGCAACATATGCCAACTGAGAGAGTTGAATGAACTTCGAGGGATGCTATCCATAACAAATCTTCAGCATGTAAGATGCAGCAAGGAAGCAAATGAGGCAAGATTATTTGATAAGAAGAACCTGAACAAGCTAGCACTCTGCTGGAATCATCTCAAACACAGCACCAACAGTGACCATGAAGGCGTGTTTGAAGCGTTACAACCAAATGCCATCTTAAGAACACGTCTTCTTCTTGGCTGTCACGTCTTCTTCTTGGCTATCCTTTGTATACATATCCAACATTCGCTCCATTGAATTGATCTGCTATCATGAGGCACCAGAATGAAACAACACACATTGAGAATAACTTGATAATGGAACGATATTTACTGCTAAGAAACACACTGAACTTACAGGGAAGCTAGCATCATGTTGCTCTCCTGCTCAAGTGTCTGCTTACACTACAAAGTATTGCGGAGATCTTCGGATCTTTCACGAGTACCACTCAATATATATGTCCATCCCAAGAATACTGCAGCAAAAAAGACAAATTAAAAGGAAAATTTTAACATGCTCCCTCTTACCGCTTCTTTTTACATGTGAGGTAAGAAGGTAAGTGTTAATCCGATCACTAATTAATGTGATCAACGGCTCAGATCTACCACATACTCTTACCACTTCTTCGACTGAATAACCCTCGTGTTTTAATATACTCTACATGCCACTTCTTCGACTTGTACATTCTTCTTCTTTCTTTTTTTGCGGGGACTTGTACATTATTCTAGCCTCTTAGAATCCAACCATCTCTCCAAGTTGCCCATGCGAGCATCAAGGTCTCAGTTTGCATCTTCCATCCTTGCGTAGAAATTGTCAGTACTTAGTCTGTGCATTATTATCATCCCATTCATCCGTTGTTCCATAAAAAATAGGATACCCAAATCATTTGGTTGGGCCTGGTTTGCCCTGTTACTAGATTATTTTAAGTTCTGTACAATGTTTGTTTCGATCTATCACGTGGCTTCGCCTCAGAGTTGTAATTCTCTGCATTTGCGCAACCACGCACAGTTCTGATATCATTGATTGAGTGGCATCTTCCTGTATATATACATGACTGGCTGGCACACAACGTTTAGTGTGTCTATTCCCATTTGGCAAGACAGGTGTAACTCGACTAGTGGGCAAAGATGTAAACAGCTTGCAAAGGTATGGAATCTGTTCGAAGAGCCGCTATGCACGGAATTGGATAAACCACTATGTCTAGTTATTCCAAGCCTAGCCCCTTTGCAGGGAAGTTCTAAAACAGACTGTAGTTAAGTCACTTATGGTGGTAGGCCGTCCATTGGTACTCAGTTGCGTGCCTGTCACTTTGACACCAATCATATTTGTATATACACAGACATGCTAATTCTGTAATTCATGTGCTGTTATGAAATTTCAGTGTTTTTTTAATACAACTTTCAGAGTTGTTAATGAGTAATGCCGTTTCTAAGAAGGTATGAGCTGTATGGTTTCATTTGATTATTTTCTGAAGGGCGCTGTTAGGCGCCGGTGCGCCAGCCCAAACTTTGGGCCGGTCCCATAGCGCACGTACGGTCTGTGTCGTTGTAGCCGCATGATCTGTGTCGTTCTAACTGCTTCGTTCAGAAAAACAGCAAAAGAAAAATCCATGGCGCCTGTCACCCGTGTCCACACCGTGATCCATCGAGACGCCAGCCACCTCGCTGGATGTCCTAGTCCTCCTGCCTCACCGATGATCGCCGCCATCGTCGCCGGCGGTCGCCCTCGCAACACCAACTTCCCTGGTTCCAGCAAGGATGTCACCCCTGTAGCAAAACGCCTTCTAGCACGTCTGCCGTCTCTGTAGTTTCAGCAACTAGCCGCCGCCGTCGTAGCATGTCCGCCGCCGCACAACCATGCTGCCGGCTGCAGCCCTCAACGTCGTCGTTCGCGCAAAAAACAGAACGCCGGTTGAAGCTTTTTCTTATGCAGTGGAAGCTTTTTCCCCGCTGGTTGAAGCTTTTTACATAGGGTTGAAGATTTTCCTCATGCCGACTGAAGCTTTCCTCGTCGCGGGTTGAAGCTTTTCCTAAGCCGTTTGAAACTTTTTTCCACCGTTGAAGCTTTTTTTCCACGTCCATCGGCGCCGTCGCCCACCTGTTTGCAGCATCACCGCGCACCGGTTTCATCTCCGTATGTCGCTTACAACGCTGTAGGGTCGTCGGTTGAAGCTTTCATATAAGAGTACGGTCGTAGCTTTTTTAGTTCGCAATGGTTCGATTAAAACTTTTTCAAACTATGGTTGAAACTTTTCATATAAACGGTTGTAGCTCTTCAGTCACACGGTGGTCCTGTTGAAGCTTTGTATACTGCCGGTTGAAGCTTTTGAAATAAACGGTGGGTGCTTTTCTCAAGAACGGTTGTAGCATCGTCCCAGCTATCGCACGCCATGGCTGGTTGTGAGCCATTGACGGTTACCAGCACCGTGCGCAAAACTCTTGCAGCTCCCTCATGGCGACTTCGCCGGCCCTCGTTGTCTTCTCGGCCCCATCGTGGCCCGCCCTAACAGCAAGGGCGCGTCATGCCTGTGCGTGCGCGTGGGTGCACAGATGGAGGAAAAAAGAACGGTTGCAACTACCTGCACGTCGTGAGGAAGAAGAAGTGCGAGAGAAAGGAAAAAAATGATTCGAAGAAGTAGCACTCGTGGCCTGTACGACGCACGATCTAGACGGATTGCAAGGCTCGGGTGCGACCGGCCCGATCTTCGGCCGGCGCCCCGGCTCGAAACGTTTACCTTTTCTAAATTCTTCACTTTGTTGTTCGTTTAGTGTACTAAGATGTTTTCCTGTGTAACAGAGCACCGACTCTGATTCTACCGCTTTCCGTCAGAAGTTGAGTCGGTTCCGAAGTCGACAGAAAAGGTGGATGAGAAGATAATAAGTAATGCCATTTCTAAGAAGATGTGAGCTATATGGTTTTATTTAGCTATTCGTTGGACTCCTCGCTTTGTCATTCATTTACTGTGCTAAGTAGTTTTTCCGTAACAGAGCACCGGCTCTGAAGTTTGTGTTATCTTATCCGTTAGAAGTTTTGTGGATGCAGAAGTTGGAAAAGGTGGATAGGAAGCTTACTTGACTATCTTGCCTGATCAGCTCCATCAACCCAACAAGTATGTTCCTTCCTATCGAATATTGGCTTACAGGTAGGCCTCCCTTTTCGGTGGATTCATGTTATTGCATTACTTAGTCACCCTATCCTCGGTATTATCATCTACTCCGTCCGTATCATAATGTAAGACGTTTTTTGACTCTAGTGTACATCTAACCGATTCCTCTGGTTATATATTCTGAGACCATCGGAACTCGGCGCTAAGAAAATCCTTGGCATGTTGGGCTTTGCTCGGGGGCACATCACGGCACAGCGAGCACGTCGCATGCTATCCTTAGCAGCGACTCTGACGTATGGCTGCGTGTCTTGGTCTGACTTCATACAGCAGCAGTGCAGGGCAGGGCAGCACGGGTTCTCGGCAGATGGTGATCGAGGTGTTAGGTTGATCTCTCCTGTGTGGGCCCAACGGCCCACCGGACCCATGATCCGCGCCCTGATCGGGAGCGCCCAACCGCAATATGGTTGACGGGCCCCTGTCACGCAGCGCTACATAAAGAGATGGGGGCCGGCGGCATGCAGTACGAGGTTCACCGCGTTGCCAGGCTCCCCACCGAAAACCCCGACCCGATCTAGGTCTAGCGCTAACAGTGACGGGAAGCTCCGCCGCCGCCACTGCCCACACACCGCCGTCATCCACTCCCTGCCATCACCGGCCACCGTCACCATGGCCGGCACCGGGAGTTCCTCATCTGCACCTAGAGAAGGTAGGTTCACCGGATGATCTAGCCTACTCCGATCCAAAGGATCTATCAATGGTATCAGGCCATACTAGGCTATGATTTTCGGTGCAAAGTAGAAACAGAGAAAGGCAAAGGATCCCCAAACCCCAAAGGACCCTAATAGCAAAAGGAGGGCAAAGAAACCTAAAAGAAAAGTTGTGCCGCCGTCATGGCCGCACCTGTTCCTCTCGATCCCGAATCGCATCGGCACGCCGAGGATCCGGGACGAAGAACACCACCCCGCAAGGGGCAAAGGGCACCACCATCGAACCGCTTGACGGCGGCGCACTCTCCTTCGGGAGCTCGCGCGCACCGGCAAGGGGGACGGGGGAGGCGCCGCTGTATCAAACAAAGGAGCAGAGCTGGGCTCTGTTGGCGTCTCTGATCGCTCTCTCTCTCATTGGTTTCGGTGGAAGAGGGAGGAAGGAAACAGAAGTGGGGAAAGGACAGGGGCTCGCGCGTCATGGCGGTTCGTCACCGTCGCAGGCGGCCGGAGTAGCCGACCAGGGCGCTGCTCCTTTTTTCCCCGACAGAAGAGTGACAGAAAGAAGAACGGAAAGGGAAGGGAGAGTAGGCGCGCGCGGCGCGGTGGTCTTCGACCCCGTCGCCGGCGCGTGGGGGGCGGATTGCGCTAGGGTTACGGCCGGATCGACCGGGGGGCGTTTTTGTTCGCCCGATCCGCGCGCTGGACCGTCGGATTCAATCCGACGGCCAGGAGCCAAACCCTAGCTGGCCACGGGCCCTTTGGGCCGTAAGTGGCAGGAGGCCGGCTGCGGCAGGGCAGCCACGCGCGCTGGGCCGAGCCCAGCAGCTGCGGGCGCCGCAGCGCGGCTGGGCCGCGCTGAGCCAAGGGCAGCTGGGCTGCGGTAGGCCGGGCCAGCTGCAATTTTTTTTCTCTGCTGCAGCTAATTCTGTTTATTCAGAGAACAGAAAATTTCAGAAAAAGAAAAGTTCATGTATTTTATAAAGTAAAAGTTTTTGTAGAACTAAAAAAGTTCATGATTTTTTTTTGGTCAAAGAAAAGTTTCTGTAAAGATTAAAAAAGTTCGTGTATTTTATTCGCGTTTTTCCGCTGCGTAAATAATTAGTGCTCTTTTACAAAAAAAATAAAAGTTTACATAGTATGTTTTTAAGAGCATGTTAAAGTGATTATTAGAAGAATATGATTATGTTATGTATATGACCAACGTTATTAATAACATGATCCTATTTTATTATTGAAATTTAAAGGTGCATTTATTTATAATATTTTGCCCAACGGTAGTATAGATTTAATTGCATAGACAATTGTATGTTTTAATTTGACCAACGTTAGATTATTGCATATGATTGTTTTATTGATGTCACTTAAATTGTGATTTCAGGAGGCTTTCACTTGATGAGTTGCCTAAAAGAAGTTCCGACACTCAGAGGTGACAACCACACCGAGTGGAGGAAGAAAGTTGAACTGGCATTTGTTTGTGCTGATCTTGTGGAGAAACCACAGCCGGTCAGACCCACAGAGCCAGTAAGAGAGGCCACTGATGATGATGCTGCATGGGCTAAAAAGAAGGGGGACTATGCTCCTTTGGAGCAGTCCTACCTCATAGATAACCAAAAGTGGGTCAATGCAAACAAAAAGTGCATGGCATCTATAAAGAATACAATTGAGAGCGCCATTGTGGGCTCCATTGCAGAGTGCACTTCCGCAGGGGAGTTGCTTACAAAGATAAAGAGCCAGTTCTTCAAAGATCTATGCCACCCAGGTGTTAGAGCAACTGGTGACAGAACACTACACAGGTGGTAGTCATGGCATAAGAGAGCACATCCTCAGCATGAGCAATATGGCAGCAAAGCTCAAGCCCATGGATGCGGATCTGGAGATCAAACCAGCGCTCCTGGTCCACCTGGTCATGGCTTCACTGCCAAAGGAGTTTGCAACTTTTGTTGTAAACTATAATATGTCACCTGCAACATGGGACATTGAAAAGACAATAGCAATGTGTGTCCAAAAAAAGGACAGACTCAAAGCCGCACATGGTGGTTCACTCAACTATGTGAAGGATTACAAGAAAAAGAACTACAGTCAAAACAACAACTGATGTAACCTAGCACGAAGAACCCTTGTCGCTGTTGGTGGTTCTTGCTGTGGCTGTAATGGGAGATTAGTATGCTAGTTCCTGGAGGGGCTCCCGGCTCTACCTTTTCCTGCTTGTTGAGCTGCCAATGTTCCAAGTATAGCTGTTGTTTCCACAAAAAAATCATTTGTATAAAGGTGTGCTGCAGCTTCCGAGTGCAATTGTGGAGGTTATTACATAGTTGGAGAAAAATGAAGGAAAAATACAGATTGATTATGCGGGGAACAGAACAGAACAGAAGAGAAGAGGTGTGAGTTGAGTGAACCTGCACCCAGAATCAGCTACGGGATCGATGAGTTCTGTAGCTAGGAAGATACAGCCACCAAACTGCCAATTCTGAATGATTGAAGGGTCGCAGTCGAGACTGAGAGACCCGCATCCTGTCTGTCTCACTCCGTCTGGATAGGACCGTTATTCGGGGAGGCAAATCCTAGTGGTCAGTAATGTGTTTTACTCCATTGGTACTTAGCTACATGCCAATTTTTCTGCAGTGTTACTTCTTGTACATGTCGACACAAGGACTTGCTAATTTTTCTGCAGTGTAACTTCTTGTACATGTCAGCACAAGGACTTGCTAATTTTTCTGCAGTTTTTAATGTTTGTGCTGCTCTGAAATTTTAGGTACAACTTTCTGAGAAGTCAATGAGTAATGCCATTTCTAAGAAAGGTCAACTAATGTTAAACCACTCGAATTTTCTCATCAACCCTGAGCCATCCATGCCAAAATCTTGGTCAGTAACCACCTGGTCTGTCTTCAGCCACTGACCGTAGTGTTTGCCATATGGTTTTGTTTGGTTATTTTCCGAATTCTTCACTTCATTGCTCATTTACTTGCTTTGAGTTCCCCATGATACCGGGTGGTTGAGAATTCTCTGTGGGTGATCTGAATGGCCCATTTCAAGCAATTCCTAGCGAATAAGGCTTACAGGTAGGCCTCTGTTTTTAATTATGAATTTATGATGTTGCATCCCTTGGTCATCCTATCCTTCACGGTTTGGTTTTAGAATGTGCAACAAACTAACTCCCCCTGCTTTCTCTAAAGCATTGGAGGATTTATTTATTGGATTTAGTCCCACATCAGTTGTGGGAGGAAACATAATACGATTTATAAGGGCGGGGTGTCCCCTCCTAATAGGATAGTCTTTTGGGGGGAGAGGGTCCAATGCTTCTCATAAGTCGGTGTTGCTCTCCGGTTGGTCCTGGTGACGCATGTGGGTCGGAAACGTTGGTGTAGCGGACCCGGGATTGCGTAACAATTGGTATCATAGCCTAGGTGCCCGGAATAAATCTCGGTGAACTCACGGGTGATCGGGCATGGTTGGTGGGCTGAAAACGCTGGTCTTAGCAGGCCCATGGGTGACCGATGTGTGAGGGAGGGATTATTGGGTTTAGTCCCACATCGGTTGTGGGAGGACACATAACATGATTTATAAGGGCGGGGTGTCCCTGCCTAATAGGCTAGTCTTTTGGAGGGAGAGGGCCTATCGCCTCTCATAAGTCGGTGTTGCTCTCCGGTTGGGCCTGGTAACGCATGTGGGTCGAAAACGTTGGTGTAGCGGACCCGAGATTGCGTAACATTATTGTCAGTTTTATTAAGTTCAACAAAATTACTGCCATTCCACCTGAATAACCCTCTTGTTGTTTTATCTATTGTGCACTACAGTCCTTGGAATTGTACGTTATTCTAGCATCTCAGAATCGAAGCAAGTCTCCAAGTTGCCCGTGCAAGCATCATGGTCTCTGTTGCATCTTTGATCCTGTACATAAAACTGCTCAGTATAGATATTTTGAAACCATTGATTGAAGCTCGGCGCTAAGAAAATGCCTTGCGGGTTTGGCTTGCTGTGGGGGTGCACCACGGCGCGGCGAGCACATCGTACACTTGCTTCAGGAGCGACTCTGACAGATGGCCGCGTGTTTTCGCCAGACCGCAGACTACAGCAGGGCAGAGGCGCACGGGTTCTCGGCAGAGCAAATTTTTATGAAGTTTGAAGAGTTTGTACCATTTGACCTCACTGATTTTTGGGTCTGACACCACTATTGCTCGGAAGCATGGGTGCTTCAGTCTCTGGAGGTAAAAGGATCCACGGTTATGTTCTTTGTCAATGCACTATGTTCCTTCGTCAGCATGCTTCAGTCCTACTATGTTCCTTCGTCAGCATGCGGGCCACCCTTTCTTTTGGCAACAATTAATCGAGGCCCGACTTCCAGTCGCGGTCACGGCCATTGCTTGTCAGAAAAGAAACATGCACTTCACTTGGTAAAATGAAACATACAAAATTGGCTTTTCACTCGGTAGACTTGCAAGCCTGCTAATTATCGAAAAGGCAAGGCTAGGAGCGCAGACCTGTTTTTGGCAATAAACTACGATTTGTGTACTGCCCTGTTTTTGCTCTGTTTTCAGTTTTAGAACCTGAAATCTGGCTGGCTGGCTTGTTTCTTTTCCATGAATTCAAAGAGCAGCCAAGAAGAAATTAAATAAGACCTTAATCAACAGTAAGTAATGCTAGATTTCAAGTCAGATTTTTGCGCAATATGCCAACTCATGGACGCAGCTTTCAAGCCATGGAAAAGAAACCGAAAACTACCATACAGTTCTGTTCCGAGCTCCGTCTATGTGTTCCAACAAACAAATTGATATCAAAGTTTCGGTCAGACCGTCACAGTTCAATCTGGAGTCAGAATCGGTAGTACCGAAGGTTCATTCTTACTTGATGGATGATACTAATGAAACCCATCATCAACACATCTGCATGTTCAGTAGTACATGCAGTTAATGTCCCCAACAGGTATCTAGGTAACTTATATAAATACAGGCCGGACTAAATAACCACTGCTATTTCTAGAAACAAAGGAAAACAGGGAGGGATACATCTCTGCTCCAACTTGGTGTACCTGTCTGCTATATACCTAGCAGGAAGTTAACTTGTCACTCCTTCTCTCCAAGAGTCAGGCGGGATCATTCTGGTCTAGGCTATCTTCTACATCCTCGACGTCTTCACACTCTGTTTCATACAATGACCGCTCCTACGAAGCAAAACGAAACACTGGCAAGTGCACATTAAGGCCCTAGCATATACACCACTGAACTGCTAATATGGAATGCGATCAACAGCAAGATATTAAATAAAACAAATTGACTATATATATTACCTTGGGGTTGAAGTTTGCCTCAATGTTTGTTTCCTCCCACGCATTGCAATCATAGTCCAAAGAAATCAAGAGCAAGAGTTGCATACATGTATCTTCATTCTGACTAACTGCGCTGCATTAGCATTGACAAGAAGAGCAGCAGATTCAGTTTGATCATGGGTATCAATCATTCTCGGTGTGCACAGCGACATCTTCGAGCAGGCTTGTATCGGTGTTCGAAGCTTCTTCGGCTCCAGAGCTAGGCAGTTTCTAGCTCCTATGCTTTGCATGTGACCTCAACGTCAACATTATCATTCCTCTCTATGTACACGTTGGATTCCTGCTCCACTACCCGGAGTTAGAGGGAATATGACCCTCGTTTGGCAATTGTGGAATGAGGACATTGCGTCCACACGTCCAGTGATTTCTCCAGGGTATGGGGTGTCCCTCTTGGTTGGCCTCCGTGGATACTTCTTGCCATGGTCATGTCACTAGTATCTTTTGGATTGTAGATGAGATCGTGGTGTCCCATAGTGCACTCTATGCTTTTTTTGCTTGCCACCCCGGTCTGTTTTTTCTTTTATTTACTTTCTAAGAGGATTTTAAATATTAAAAATTGAAAGTTCAAACTTTGCATAATTTCTTCAAATTTTAAAATTAGTAAACGACGGAAATTGTTTTCATCAAAATGGAATATTTAACCTTTCAGAGTTGCAAAACTTTTAAACAGGACACTAGCTAGCATATGTTGAAATGAGTAGTTGATCCTCCCATGAGAAGTTTGGAGCCAGACCGAGGTAGAGGACCACTGCTAATGGATCGTGGTCAATGGCAGAAATGAGTGCTGGATCTTGTGTCGCGTGGTGGATCTCCTCCTCCGAGTCAAGGATTTGGTGTCATGTAGTGGAACTCATCCTCTAAGCAGCAACTCCTCTAAGTAGCTACGATGGGTACGGTTGTGTGATGCCCTATGGACTTTCTTTAGGTTCTTAATAATGTTTCACCTTTGATGGGCTTAGGACGGCCAACTGGTCTTTCTTTCCATCACTAACTTTGGTCCTCGGGCGCCCATCAATGTAGACAGTTGAGGATTAGTTGGTAAAAATATATTCTACAAAAGATCTTCTCGCATCTACAAGTTTGTCCAGCCATTCGTGTTTTCTTGTTCCCAATGCCTCACATTCATATTGGTAGGCTTGTAGCATGTACGTACTAAATCTCATACAATTGTTAACAACTTATACTTAGAACCACACATGCTCATCTTTGCTTAGGCGGGTACCTACATTTGACAAGTGAACTCACTTGGGATCTTGCCTCCCTGAATTGTGACGTCTTGAGTTTCTCCACTATATATGGGGTGATACAGTTGAAGGAGCATTTCTAGGTGCATTTCTCATGTTATGCTGCCGTCATAAAGAATAGGGACAACAAAGTGCCACAATTAATCAAGAAAACTTCAAGGCCTTCTATAAATGCCTCCTGCTAACACTATTTGTACATAAGTTATTTGTGGCATTTTTCATTTCCTATAATGGGTGGAAATAATTAAAATAAAGATTGAACCAAAATGCTCCAGCACAGTAAAAGAGCATTCCTAACTAGTGGGATATGTCACAAAGGTTGAAGATCATCACGTCTTGCTCATGAACACTGCACACGTTGCAGGGCTTTCACGAGGGGCCGGTGGAGGTCCCTCGTAAACAACGAAAATTTGTGATGACATTCCTATCATTTTTGGCCCTGGTAAACTAAAATTCAATTTCTTGTGAAAGAAAATAAATAACACAAATCACCGTGGAGATGATAGCCGCAGAGGGACAAAAGAGAGTAAGTAGTAGCAGAGGGACATACATATACATGCACCTTTCCTCCGTTATTATAATCAGGCTATTTCTTGTACCTGGAACTACATTTGTTTTTAGCTTTAGACTAACCGAAACTACTTTAGGGGAGATGGTTGATTAATCAGTGAAAATGAACACTGTATGAATATCAACATACATGATTAAGAGCATCTCCACTCGTTCGGCCCCCCAGTGCACCAGCCGGCGCTTTTGTTGCCCTTCGGCCGGCACATTTTTGGCCCTGGGGACGATCTAGTTCCCAGCCACGCCCCCAGGTTTCGGCCCCAAGACGCGTAAAATTTAAATTTGACATTTCGTGCTACCTAAAAAAACGCCACAAGTTCGGCGATCAACGGCTGCCACATAGTTCGGCGATCACCATGCCACAGTTCGGCGATCAATCATACTCGAAAGTTGGGCGTTCAAATGGAAGGGCACGTAGACAATGCATCAAACGGCGGCGTTGTCCTCCGGAGTCGGACTGGCGAGAGTCGGCGTTGGCACGGCTTCTGTGCTAGGCGTCGTGGACGTATCATCACTCGCGCTTGGCGGCGGCGTTGGAGTCTGTGTGGGAGTTGGTATGGTCGTCGACGGCATCTGGTTCAAGATGAGGCCGCGATCCGTCAGGTACCACGCCTTGACCTAGTCATCCATCTTCAACATGTCCGCCCCCATCAGGAATGCAAGTCGATGTTCCTCTTCTTCGCGGCGACATTGGTCCAGAGTAGGTCGAGCATAACGGCGTTGTTCGTCATCAACGCCGACCACCGCGCCTCGAATTTCTCTTCCCTCTGAGCGGCGTGGTTCTTGGCGTCGGCGATGCACTGCTTGATGGAGCGTGCAGCCGCTCGGTAGCCGGTGCGGCGTCCTTCGCCATCTTGGCTCGTTTGTTGCCATTAGGGCGCCCATCCGGCGCCCCCGGCGTGGGAGCGTCCCGCTTGTACGTCTCCTTGTCCTTGGCGAGGGTGCGCCGGACATCCGCCCACTTCTCACACGTCTCCATCCGGGAGAACACGTGGAGGTACATGAACTCTTGGCCGGTGTTGTTGTCGTGGCGGTACATGGCGAACATCTGAACCATTTGCGCCGAAGAACTATAGTCGACGACGTACACGGCGAAATGAAGCGAGAGCCAGCGTCTATGCATACCTGACACTTGACGTTGGCGCCGCTTTCCGAGCGAGCCGCGATCTCCTCTACGATCCTATGCCATTTGTTGCAGGCCGTTAGGATGAGCGCCATGGCCTTAGCGCCGCGCTACATGTGGATGGTGGCAACGTAGGGATCGATTAGCTTGCGCTCATTGAACTCTGACTTATGCGCTCCCAATACGTGTCGGCGTTCTGGTTCGTGCCGGTGATCGGGTCGACGCAGACGGTCTTCCATGCTTCGGCGAGGAACTCGTCTTCTTTGGACATCCACTTGACGCGCGGATCGCCTGTCCTAGCCCGCCGCTTCTTCTTTTTGCCCTTCCTTGCCAGCGCCGGTGAGAAGCTGGCCGACGACCTGACGCTCTGTGGCGACGGTGAGAAGCTGGTCGGTGACCCGACGCTCCGCTGGCTCCAGGCAGCTTGCGGGTCGTGGCCGCTGGGCGAATTCATCATCCCGCGTGATACGCCTCTGCCTGCTCCGCTGCCGCTCCCGACGGCGCCGCGTCCCACGCCCTCTTGGCATTGAGCCTGTTCCACCGTTCGGTGATGACAGCCTCCCGACGTTGAACCTCCTCCTTCTAGTCGGCGTTCGACATGCCCGGTGGTTTTGCCGCCGGCGCCCTCGGTTTCTTTTGCTTTGGCTGGGTGGCGTCGGCAACGGCAGCGTCACGAGAGGTCGTATACCTTCGGCGGCATGGCGGGATGGCGGCCGGATAGCGGGGAGAGGAAGGAGAATGGCGGGAGAAGAGGGGCAAAATGGGGGAAATGGAGGGAAATGGTGGGGAAAAGCGGGGGATCGGCGGGAAAAGGGTTGTGTCTTGCCGACAGAGCGGACCCACGCGCCTTTTTGCTTCGGCCAGCGCCCTTAGGCGGCCCCAGGGGCTTGGGTTTGGCTCGGGTTTGCCGGCTGTTATTTCGACCCAAACCAGCGATAAACTAGGTCCAGGGGGCGCGGCTGGGCCGATTTTTCGGCGTCGACGCTAAAAAAGAGCTTGTTGAATAACTTATATGTAGTAAGTGTTATGACAGATTTGACAAATCTAAATGAACACTGTATGATGTGAATATCAACATAGTCCAGTGCAGCTTCAAGTTGCTACTGCTACCTTCCTTGAGCTTGTTGATGAAGATGGTAGGTAATCTTATACTGCTGCTACTTTAGCTGCTGTATGACTGCCATTAAATAAACTAGACTAGTTGGGACTCATCAGCCTATTTTGTAACTATGAATCATCGAATGAACTTAATTTGCCGATGAGAAAATCCGAGGCACCGGTGGCTACGATGGACCGCGACAAGGGAGGCTGCGGACTGGTCAAGGGCCACGTCGCCCGATGGGAGCAGCATGGATCACGAGCAAAGATGTAGTAATTGACCAGACCAAACATACATCACAGGGATATAATGTCTTGCCTAAAAACGAGATACACTGCACAATATGATCACACAAATAACTTCAGTGTAACAAACATAGTAGATATATGACCTTCATTTTTTAGAGGAGAAAGGTTAGAATGACATTAATTTCGTAACAGCACTAAAAAAATCAGGATAGAACATATTAGCTCTATCATCATAAAGGGGCATTGCACTATGTTGGATAGATGGAAATGAGTTCTAGATACTACCCTTGAGATTTGCTAGAATGAACAGCAAGTTGGAGTAATGAGAGAAAAAAACAATTTATAATCCCTAACTTCACAGTAATAGTCGGTGAGATGGAAAACAAACCTACACAGCATCAACGATTAATATAGGTAGCTGAGCTTATTAAGCCAAAGCCATGGAGGAAAAACAAGAATATCCAAACAAGTAGATCAAAAGAATCTGGGGCATTTAACCAGGATGATGCCGTTGTTGTGATGCTACTAGATCAAGGGGAACCACGAGGAACAGCAAGATGCATCATTTGGTTACCGTTTCTCGAACTATTCTTGACGTGTTCCCGGACTACTAGCTCAGATGACTATCTTGCACTACTTACTCAGATTTCTGTTGCCTCCCAATCACACGCTGCGTAGCCACATAGTAATAATTGGCCTACTCACATATAGTGACTCAAATCATGCAGCAAGGCAATGCCCACAACCACCCGAATATAGGAGAAGCTGCCTAGCCCGGCCAAAACAGGTAGTGCATGGGAACGTCACGAAGGACGCCAAATTTATCATGGCAACCGTGGTACCGGCCTATCTGACATTTAATGATTATTAGACGGTCTCGTACTTGACTCACCCACCTAGGTTCTGCATGTGACTAGCTTCCTTGATTCGTTTAGCTACAATTTAAGCCTCAATAGAAATAATAGCACTTTCAGTTCGAATTAAGTTGCAGCAAGAGAAACAAGCTAGTGTATTATTTAAGGCCGTGATACTCTCTCCTGTTAGCAAAGCATAATTTTTTTCCGCACAAAAGTTCTGTCCAACATTTAAAACATTGGCCACCGTTTTGTAAATTATTTTGTGATGAATTGCACTAGAGCAAATATGAGATTTGGAGTCGGTTGACCATCTGTTTCCGGTGAAATAGTTTCAGTTAACACTAAGATGGTAATTAACTCCCATGGTTTTAAATATGATACTGTCTCAAGTATCAATTGAGTTTGATATCAAAAATCGACTTAGGTACTCCACCCATACATTTTTACAGGGCCTAACCTCAATTTG
>NC_041387.1:3549169-3593929 GCF_002162155.2 Triticum dicoccoides
TAGATGTGGGATGCCTTCGATTTCTCCATCACACTTAATAGCACGAGTCACAAACTTGCCAGTGCGGCATAAAATGAAGGAACAAAGTGATACCATTGGGCCACAAACTTGCACATGACGAGGCAGCCGCACTAGCCAGTAGAGGGTGTCGGCTCAAGGCAAAAGAGGTGGCGGCGATGACGGGGTCTAGGTCAGGGTCATCATGGGAACATGCGGGCAGGACCCACTAGCCACCGCCGACGTGCTCGTCCTCAATAGCGGAAAAAAACCCAATACGAACACATAATGTGCTATGAAGTGTTGAACTATCTGCTTGAAAGCATCCATTAAAGTTAGATAGTGATTGTTTTAATAGGAAAGGTTCAACAATCTTCTCAAAAACATCCATTAAAGCAAGAGATAATTTGGACCATTTGATTTTGCATCGAAGAGCTTATGTTAATTGTAACAGTTTTTTTTTTGCGGGAAATGTTAATTGTAACAGTTAGCTTTGTACGTTTCATCAAGCGCAACTGGGGCAGCACTGAAACAGATTTTCAAGCAAGCACAGAAGTCCCAGCAGATCCTTTTGATTACGAGTTCATGACATATGATGTTAATGCTTGAGCAAGCAATGCCAGCACCGCATAAGGTAAAAACCAGAGGAAATCTAGTAACATAGTGTATGCAGCGATAAGAGGAAGTTCACAAGATAAATGGATGACATGCAAAACTAGCTCCAGGGACAGAGATGCAACTCTTTTTTAAAAGCGATGACGACAACTTGTAGGCTCACAACATATAACCAGGGTAGTTTTCTTGGTAGTGAGAAAACTCAAGTCAACTGTGATAAATGAGAAATCCATGTCTAATTGCCAAAATAATTGCAATTTTATAGTTTAGAAGCCGATATTGTTCTTACCACTACTACAATGCAAAATTGTCCTTGTCCAGAATATAAGTTGGGCTCAATCTGACCCGAATCTCGTAGGGCATGTTTTGTTCGAGAACGAAGTAGAATGGAATGTCATGGTTCCATTCCACTGCAACAGGTTGGTTCCGTTCTCATGTTTGGTTGAGGTAGTTAGGTGGAACGGAATCGATACATTTCAGTGTTTGGTTAGGGGAACCGAACGAAATGAATTTGGTTAAACTCACCTCTTGCATAAAATTGATGAGATCTTCCTCTGAGATTACCTCTGGAAATTACCTCATGGAAATGGAACAGTATTTCTATTAACAAATTATTAGAATTACCAGCAAAATTTCGATTGTATTATCGTTTAGACAATTTCTAAATTCAGTCACTATGTTGGTTTTTGATGTCTAGATCAGATCACCCAGGATCAACAACGTACATGTATGTGCTAAGCTAGCACACACGCAGGCAGCTGGACGGATTATCCTACAACACGCGTAACCAGGCAATAGAGGAAAACGCATATTGATGGATTGTTGGCCACAGCCTCGTGTCAAGCCTGTTATACCCTTTATTGCCTTTCTGATCTGGTGTACCCGCTTATTTATATGCATAAGATAGACTACTAGCTAACAGGACTCGGTGTACTACAGCTAATGCTACTAGTTATTCGTTGGAGTACTGCTCGGACTACTACGACCGTGTTTAATTCTAACACACTATTCAGAAGAAATTAGTTAACCCTTGGTTTGCTTTAGGTAGAGAATGTTGGGAGGATCACACCATAATGACACAAAATAAATTGTTACATCTATAAATAATTTCCGTTACCATGGACACTTCATAGTTCATACTCCCGCATGCACCAAAAATTCAGAGTATGTAGTTGGCATTACCACACACGCATCCAGCATGCAAACAAGTTCAGAAATTCAGAGTTCAGAGTTAAAACGTTGGCGTGAGTAGATCAATCCGGCTCCATCCTAGAGAACGCACGGTGCCTGAGGTAGAAGAACCACATGCCGCTGCCAGCCACAGTCTGCCCCTTTACACCGTCTTTCACGCCACCCACCTCCGCTCGCATGCTGTCCTCTGCTAGTCCGCCGTTGCCCTAGTGCACACCATCAGAGAGGGAGAGATGGCGTGGAGGCAAGGGAGAGCCAGCGCCGGAGAGGAAGAGCCATGTAGGTGGCCTGCGGCGTCGCAGACCGAGAGGAGAAAGAGACGAGGGGGTTGCGACGCTTAGTTTATGGGTGACTGAGAGTCAGGAAGGGTGAGAGCGAGGTGTTCTGCGTCGTCCGGCTGATTTGGAGGCATGACCAGGTTTGGCATATCGAGCGAATATGCCGTTCCAGGAACGAAGGGGTTCTGATTCCTCGTATGGACCAAACACGAGAATGTGCCTAAGGGACGGAACAGACCTGCTACATTCCACCTAATGACACAAACCAAACTCAGCTGTAAATGAGAAAAAATATGAGCTACTCCCTCCGCCCCAAAATATAAGAACGTTTTTAACACTAGCATAGTGTCAAAAACGTTCTTATATTCTGGGACAGAGGGAGTACTATTTTAGCTGTATCCAGTATTATTGTTATATGAATGACATATCATACTCCATAACAAAGTTGCAGTACAATCTAACGGTCAGGAACAGTGCTGTTAAATCCTGAGACTTGACTGACAATCCTGCTAGAATTTCAAAAATCAAAACATAATGATCAGTCATATTTATGCACTTCACCATCAGAAGCAACTCAGTTTTATCCATAATAGAAATCTGAAAGGTATATTTCAGTAAATAACTTTACTACCAGAGGTGTGTGAGAAGGCAGATTCTGTAACCATACAAATTATTCATGTGCATACTTACGTATGAGGTTTCAGAGCTTGAGCAGGCATACAAAATTTCCTTGTATCAGGTGATAAAATAGAAACCTGATCATATCAAACAGCTAAAAGAAAGGGAAAATCATGGGCAGCAGACACCAAAAAAGGAGAAATGCTTCGGTTGCATGCAGAATAAAAATGTGGTTGATGTCTCATGTGTTTCTATAATTCCATAGCTACATAAATCCATGCAGCAAACATAGAGTAGCATCAACTTGAGCGAAATTTTGCAGATAAATATGCAGAGGCTCTAAAGGATCATATAGCTACTGAACATTGATGGTCACACTTTTCCTAATAAACCTGTCTTAAGTTTCTTCTAAGGAGGAAAGTGGAGCTAGGAGGGTGGCAGCGGCAAACTGTAGAATGATGAGGATGACAGGTTCAGGCCACTATAGAGCCAAGAATGAGTGTCCAAGCCGAGCATGGCGGTCATTGATTGTAGGAGTCTAACCTTCCTAGAACTAGACAGCAGCCATAATTCTATGTATATACTATACCTTATAACATACGAGCATTACCTGTCCCTGCTGCATATGGTGATTTAATGATGTGCGGTTCATTATGACAGTTAAATCATTAGCAAGACTCAGAAGATAAATTGTAGATAGATATTCACTTCACAAAGACTATTAACCCAAGAAACTCTACAAGTCATTAATAACGAACACAAGCTGAGACAATTAAATCCAACAAATTCCACTTCCCGGACAACCGTACATAAAAGTAGAACAACCTACATACTACAGAGATGCAATCTCAGCGTCAACCACATCACATGCTTCAGCATATGGAGCAGACTAAACCAACTAGACATTTTTCTTCATTTCAGCAACACATGAATAACTCGAGGTACCTGCAGAACAATCAATGTCATGTGAGTAACCCAATTGGTACTACTCATTCCCAGAAGAACTCAAATTTCTGCATGATTTCAACAGTACATTTTAACTTTTCCATTGTGCAAATTATATGATTTAAAAGAATCTAAAGCTGAATCATTGTGCTAATCAAAATTATACTATTAAAAGAACAATAATACAAACAGAGAACAACAATAGAAGAACAATATTCTGTAATGGTTGACAGCAATGTCCTCATGTTTTTTTGCTACATGAGTACATATGATCGCAGTAGGTCATAAAAGATCAGTGACTGAATGCGTCAAAGAGAGGCAAAGACTAGACTTCTTAGATTGATCTAGACGATCAACAACATATTATTTAGAAATGTGGGAACTAGACAGTTTAGAATTTATTCACATTAACGCACTACAACCTACAACAATAAATCATGCATCATCTTCTAAACTAAGTACCCAAGACAAAAAGATATGCTGCCTTAAAGACATACAAATAACATGCACAAAAATTTACCTCACTCATTCAAACCAAGATAGCACATTACTATATCACAAGTGTTCAAAGTTTCAGTTCCACCCATTTCCACCCAACTCCCCTGCCTAAAACCAAAAGAAGCAACAAAAAATGATGAAAATTCAGAAAGAAGTTGAATCAATGGGAAAGCAATATGTGCAAAACGCTATATATTTACGTAAGAAGAGGGAAAATGACTCCACATCTATTGCCAAGTGCAAAACAAGAATGATAAAACGGTTCAGATGCTCAAGAAAAATGCATTTATCTAGAACTCCATTGTCAAGAAAGCCAGTACCATTTATGACTAGTGTGCAAAAATGAAATATGCACGTTTAGCATCAAATAGTACCATTCAAATTATATGAACCGGTAATACTTTCCACTAACAAATTAAGTATGTGCTGTTATGAATTGATGAAGACAAAGATTATCTTGCACATACATTTATTGGATAGAACAACATAACGATCTTTTAAGCTTTCAAATGTGCCAGTGGGTTAACTATTTTACATAGGAGATTGTTTCCTCATATTTTTCTTAGTGTAGTTATAGCCAGTTTCCAATTTTTATAAACCTCCTGATGGAAAGATCATTAATTGGACAGAGTCATAGTTAGCATTTAGAAGTGGCAGGGCATCAAAGCAATAGATATCCGAAATCCATCTTTAATGTAGCCCAGTAATAATAAGTTACATCACGATACATCACAGGCACAACAAAGAAACAAACAGCTCAATGTATCCTGATCGATCCTTAATCATATTAACAATGTTGCAGCAATCACATACCAAAAGGAACTGTAATGAATCGCCGCAAAACAAACTAATGGATTTTTTTGGTTGTGCAATGTAGACAGGGAGGTATTACCTGCAGTGTAGAAATTATGGTAGGGATAAA
Organism: Triticum dicoccoides; assembly: GCF_002162155.2. Taxonomy (NCBI): domain Eukaryota; kingdom Viridiplantae; phylum Streptophyta; class Magnoliopsida; order Poales; family Poaceae; genus Triticum; species Triticum dicoccoides. The sequence goes on from NC_041387.1 coordinate 3,554,234, forward strand.
ACATGTCGATACACATGTCATTTCTTTTAATGATATGTTTGATCTGCATTGAGTCAAGTTGGATCATGAAGTTGCCAATCCCCGTAGACAGAACAATCGCATTTGTGTCCTCATCATACCCGACGATAAATACCAAAGGCTTTGTGCTTGGAAGCAACCCCTCCAAAGGAATGGTTTTCTGCAGCAACACCCATCCGACAACACCGTCACAGTTAAGTTTCCTTTCCCATAATTGGACGGTCAGTCCCGACAAAGCAGCGAGGCCTAGTCCACCATCCTCCATCCGTAAGAGCTGAAAAGACCAGCCACTGATAGCGTTCTTGTCTGCCGGCTTCTCAATCACAGCAAGACTCTGCATTTCAGTATCAAACACAAGGGCATCACCTCCACAAATCGCCCAGCAAAGCACATTTCCAACAAGGATGCTGCACCTTGTCCAATGAATTGTATTTTCTATCGCCGTCGAGAAAATATCTCCCCAAGCACGAGATGTGGAGTCATAGAGAGAAGCGAATGCCTGCTCGTATCTGTTGCAGATCAAGACCAATTTGAACGGCCCCCTGATGCAATCTCCGTGCACGTGCCCATCTTCGGCATTAGCACAAAGCACCGCGGCATGCCAGGCATAGAAACTACTCGTTGTAACGTCGTGAAGCCCCGGTGGAAAAGGCACACGATGTTGCTGGCCGGTGAGAGGATCCCACACGACGGCCTCACGCCGACCCCCGTTGACCAGGACGGCAAGGCCGTTGCGGCAGCCCATGAAACGCCACTTCCCCATGGAGCTTTGTCTCTTTGGCACCGAGAGACGATTGGCATGGATGCGGTCAGGCGCTTCCAGGATGGGATTGAAGTCGCAGACTACGGTATAACTCTGGTTGAAGAAGCCGATTAGCGGGGGTTTCCCGTGGTGTTTGCGGAAGCGTTGGACGAATTGGGGGTCAGAGAGGACGCTGCTCCAGCGCTTGCATACGGCGGACGCACGTGGGAGGGAGGATGGCTGAGGAGGGAGGCGCAGGAGGATCTCCTGCAGAATGTCCTCGTCTTCCAGTGGAGGTGCCGTCGCCGGCGAGCAACGGCGGCGGCTCATACTTCAGTCTAGGGTTCCTGAAAGCAAAGATCGGAAAATAATCATCAATCAAGAATGTTAAAACCAAATCAAAATTGGGAAATCACGATCTAGGAAAGGAGTAGTAGAAACAAGGGGCCTCGCCGTCACCGTTGCTTCCAGGGGCCGTGCCGGAGCGCCGCCGTTTGTCGCCTCAACCGTCGAGGAACTAGGGTTAGGGTGAAGGACGATGGTGGCTGGGCCAGGGACGCGACGAGCGGAGGAGGCAGGGAGAGGCGCGGCCGACGGATGGAGAGATTTGGCCGAGGGCAGGAGGAGCGCGGCCGACGGAGGGAGAGATTTGGCCGAGGGCAGGACGAGCACGTCGCCGGCGCGGGAGGAGCAGCGGCGGCTGGCCGCCGGCGCTGGGAGAGGCGCACGATCTGAGAGAGCGATGCGTGTTTTTTTTTCTTTCTTTTCACGATGTAAAAAAAAACAGATATGACCATCCACGAAAATATGGGGAAAATTGAGAGCAAGAGGAGCGTCCTGCACCCACAGTTCAGTCCAACGATCAGCTCTCGAAATATATAGCACTCCCTCCGTCCCGAAAAACATGTTGCGGGCGTAGTTCACTGGTTATTTTGTGAAAAACTCCTCGTGGTTTCAAAAGCGTTTCAAACAAGTCTCTCTGCCCCGTCTTCTTCTTTCGCCTGCGCGTTGCCAGGGGCCGGCGCCGCCCAGCTGCGTGATTCGCCAGGGGCTGGCGAGCCCAGTTGAGCTCCTCCGCTGTAGCCATGTACCTGCTCTCACCTTCGCCAAGTACCTGCTCTCGCCGTCGTCGCCAATTACCTCCTCCTCCGCCGCAGCCCAGATCTGTGCCGCCGCGGTCCCCTCCCGCTGCCTATGGGCTTCGCCGGAATCTCCTGCCACGCGCGTCCCTCCTGGAACCCCCGCGCATCCTCCTCAAGCTCGCATGCGTCCTCCATCGTGCTCCCGCGCATCCTGCTGGAGCTCCCACGCGTCCGCCGCCGCGATCCCTACCGGCGTCGCCGGAGCCTGCCTCCATGATCCGGTGGACCGGGAGCTCGCGCGTGTGACCCTCTATCTCCCGCGCGTCTTCCTCAATCTCCTGCGCAAGCCCGTGCTGCTCCTTCTCCCGCGCGCGCCCGTGCGGCTGCTTGTCCCCTACCGCCGGTTGAGCTCCTACCCGTACTGCTACTACTCGTTTATCCGTACTGCTGCTGCTCGTCAGCCCGTGCTGCCGCCAGAGCTACATTCATCAGGAAGAAGGTACTGTAAGGATTTGCTCCATGAGTTAACTGAAAAAATCAGTAGATATCCAGTCAGTCAATGTTAACTGAAGAACTTTGTCTTCTTTTCTCCATGAGTTTCCCAGCCATCAATCTTTCTTCTCTCTATAGTATGGTGAACACCTCCCCTTTTTCTAGCATTTAAAAATAAAATGATCACCTAGTCTAGTCTGTGATGTGAAAAATGGAGGGGCATCAACCTACATCTGTCTGACGATGCATGTTTTGGGGTTCACATATCATACAAGTTCAGAGATAAAAACAAATCCTGCTCAGATCAATATCACCTGCCCAATATTAAGTCAACCTACACCTGTCTGACGATGCATGTTTTGTGATGATGCTCACCTAAATAAAGGAAGAGGAAAACGTGGGACTGCATATAATATACGGCGCCACAACAACGATTTCAATCCGCCTTCCGTCCGTCCGGTCGAGGTCTCGGAGCCAGCGGCGAATTCAACACCAGTTTTTTGCTGTGAACCTTGCACAAGGAAACAACCAATCAATCTCCACTACTTGTACTCAGCTGATAAGTAAATAACCAACTTTTATTACAATTGGAAACAGATCACATCAGAGTGTGGTACTACTTCACTGCTGAAATTGTAGGTGTATCTATCTTCAAAAATGTGGGGTGTCTTTCAGTGAAAAATGAGGCTCCATCCATCCAGTGGATTTTTAGCTATATTGAGATTTTTTAGCAATATTCACCACCATTGCAGAGAGATTTTTGAGCTATCGAAATGCAAGAAAAAAGAAGCATCAGGCAGTGAGCAAGAGATAAATGTCATTAACTTACAAACATAGTGGACACAAAATTATCTCGGACTGCTGTATCACAAGCTGTATGCCAGGCTCAGTCAAAATTCAGATCCTCCAAAGGCATGGCCAAGAATTGTTTACATATTAGGAACATTTCAAAACCATGAATGGTTTTAAAACGAGTGAACATTCTTGCTGAATGCTACCTATATTTTGTTAATGTCATGAGGACTTTTTAACATCTTGTCATTTTGGCTGGCATCTAGACAGCACACACACATACAGTACATTAGATGCACTATATATTCAACTCAAAATTATTTGATTTATTAAAATTATTGGAATTTAAATGACAGGACTGACAGAATTTTGTTTACTGAATTTTGCTTTCAAATTGCTGCTGACATGGTCATGGTCATTTGCAATCTTCAAAATTTGGCTTGAACATGATACTTTTTGTTTAATCTGGACATGTGTATGGTTTGTATGGTGGCTCAGTAATAACTTTGTGTGTGTATTCTTGTTTGACTAGTGCAAGTGCATTTCTTGTTTGACTTGCATACTCATTTTGTGTGTGTGTGTGTGTATTCTTGTTATGGTACCATGGTGTACTCATCTTTTGTCATTGATCGTAGGAAACATAACTATGGATTTGAACTTGATGCCTCGAAAGGAAGAACATGAAACTATGGATTTGAACTTGATGCCTCAAGAGGAAGACGATGAAGGTATTAATTTGAATTGGATCCCTGAACAGGAGGAACCTCAAGTGGCAGAGAATGGAACTATGGATTTGAACTTGATGCCTCAAGAGGAAGACAATGAAGCTATGAATTGGATGCCTCCAGAAGATGAAGGGAAAGAGGGTGAAGCTCAAGAGGAAGAGGATGAAGTTATAAATTGGATACTTCAAGAGAAGAGAAGAGAATTGTCAGATAAGGAGAGGCATGGTGTTTACTTCGCTTTGTTGGTAATCGAGCTCAGAGATGAGTCTGTTTAACCAGACAACAAGCTGCTATCTCAAACCTGTTGGACATAAGTGTACGATCTATTGAAAGAATCTGGGAAGAAGCCAAAAAGCAAATTGCCGATGGCAAAGAAGTAGATGTCTCAACCAAGAAGCCAGGAAGATCTGGCCGAAAGGGAAAGGAGCTGGATCTAGAGAGGACCTCAACAATCCCACTAAATAAAAGAAGGACAATTCGATCTCTGGCACGGTCTGTAGGTGTGGCGTGGCTCGATCGACCCTACATAAGAGGTTCTAGTTGAATGAGCTCAACCGCATTACAAGCACCGTGAAGCCTCAACTCAAGTTAGAGAACAAGCTTGCGAGATTGAAATTTTTGTATGTCCATGGTCGATGACAATTCGATCTCAACTTCTCGGGCTATGTTGAAACAAATGACAAATATGGTCCACATCGATGAAAAGTGGTTTGACATGACGAGAGTGAAGAATAGTTAACATGTACTTCCAGGAGAACCTGGACCGAAGCGCACCGTGTCAAACACTCACAACATTGGGAAGGTAATGTTCCTAACAATTATTGCCAGGCCTCGATATAACAATGAGGGAGAGCTAACATTTGATGTGAAGATAGGTAATTGGGCATTCATCGAAGAGACTGAGGCGAAGTGGACAAGTCAAAACAGAACAAAGGGAACAAAAGTGTTGGCATCAGTAAAAGTAACTAGGCCTATGTGCAGAGATTATCTAATCAATAAGGTTATCCCGGCAATTCAGGATAAGTGGCCTGACGATGATGAGGGAGCAACAATATTCATCCAACAGGATAACGCAAACCCTCACGTCCTTCCCAATGATGTAGCTTTTCGAGAAGCTGTGGAACAAACTGATCTTGACATCCGATTGCTACAATAGCCCCCAAATAGCCCTGAGTTAAATTGTTTGGACCTCTGCTTCAATAACTCTCTCCAGTCTCTAACTGACTGCAGGTCACCTACAAACATCCAGTAACTAGTACAGGGTGTGGAAGAGGAATTCGAGAACTACAATCCCGACAAGTTGCACAGAAGCTTTATCACATTAGAAGCAGTTATGTTTGAAGTTATGAAAGACAAAGGAGGAAATCAATATAAGTTGCCCCACTTGCACAAGGATCGCTTTCAGAATGCTGGACTAGAAATAACCGGTGTATATTGCGACAGTCAGGTAGTTGTTGATACTAGGGTCATTATAGAAGAAATGGAAATTGCAACAGGAAAAGAAAATGAAAGGAAAGAATTGGCTAGAGAAGGGAAAAGAAAGAAAAGTAAAGGGAAGGGAAGGGAAGAAGTGGCCAGAGAAAGGAAAAGAATGTACAAGAGGGGGCAAAGAGGCCCTTATGTCATGTAGTCAGGTGCTCCTTGTGTATGTCTTGTGTAATCTTGTGTCAAGAGGGGACAAAGATGCCCTTATGTCATGTGTAATCTTGTGTCAAGAGGGGACAAAGAGGACCTTATGTCATGCCCTTGTGTACGCCTTGTCTAATCCTTGTATATAAACTCCTTGTTGGAATTTGGGTTATTTGGAATTTGAATTGATTTGGATTAATTTTAGTTATTTGAATTAATTTAAAATATTTGGATTAATTTGAATAATTTGGATTAAAACTGAATATTTGTGCTAACATAATGTTTGCCATTTTACAAATGCACGAATTAAATTTCTAAAATGAAGCCATAGATATACAGTGTTCTTTATGACAGTAGCTAGGTACTGTAGATAGGATAGCTGAAGTTTCAGAACTGAGGAGAAGGAAGAAGTAGGAGTATCTTTATGTTGCAATCCTTGGGTTTATAAAGGAGCAAATGGGACTTGAAGAGCACTTGCAGTAAGGGAAATTCAGTTAAAAAAAGGCCTTGAGTAAATTCAGTTAAAGATGCATTAACAACAAGGCCTTGAAAAAACTTAGACTTCTTAACAGCATGTTCTGATCCACTAAGAGCAAGTCTAAGCTTTTTCCTACACCACACACACACACACACACACAACACAGGATGTCAAGATGACCCAACTTTTTTTCATGTCATGGCTTTGATGAATGATGCCCCCACATTTCATGATCAATCTGTGAGAATAAAACCATTAGTCTGTGGAGGTCCTGTAAAAAGAAAATGTGGAGGTCCCATGCCCAAACTAAATGAAACTAAATGAAGGCTGCTCTAGGAAAGAGGGAGGCATTCTCATCTTGTCATCTTGACAGAATTCAGAGTAGTTCAAACAAGATCCACTCTACTGTAAAATTCAGTGAAATTTGTCAAACTGAAAATGGAAAATACACTTCTGTTGTACTACAGTTTTGCAAACTGAAAATGCTCCAAGCAGATCTTAGTTTCATAATGGAAGAAGTAGGAAGAAGTAGGAGTGGACGGCGTCTTCTACCTTCTGGCGACGGCGACACAGGGTGGACGGCGTCTTCTACCTTCTTGAAGAAGCCAATTGTTCTGTATAGAAAACAAAACCGAAATCGAAATCAGTGCATGAATATGCTGTCAGTTATCAAAATCAAAATGTACTCCAGTTTAAAGTGTACAAATGCACTAATTAAATTTCTAAGATGAAGCTAGTGTGGAATGTGCTGCTCGGAATTTACACTGAATGCATTTTGCACTGAATCTGTGAGAATTTACACTGAATGCATTTACACTGAATCGGTGAGAATTTACACTGAATGTACTGCTTGGAATTTACACTGAATCTATGAGAATTTACACTGAAAGCATTTCTCTAATGCTCGGAATTCAAATCTAGTCTGACTTTACACTGAAAAAAGATTTACAGAAAAAATCGTAAATTTACTAGCTTGAGCAGAACAATTTCAGACTACGTTGAGCAGAACAAAAAGAATCCTAAGCTTGAGCAACCCACGGGAGGGGGCCGAACCTGCTGGTCACGTCCGGCGGCCACGTCGGGTCTCATCGCCGGAGCACTTTGCGCCGCCGTCTGGACATCGGTGCGTGCGGCCTAGGCCCTGGAAGAGTCGTCGGGTGGTCGTCCGTGCATCTCTCCGTCCAAACCTGCGTGCAGGTGCGACCGGACCAGATTCGTGGTCCACGGAGTCGATATGGCGTGGAATTGGTCGACGACGACGTTTAGCCGGCGACGAAGTGGTCGAAGAGCAGATCCACACAAAAATCAAAGCTTCCCCGTCATTGTCGAGGAAGTGGTGGACCAACGCGGCGAGGGGCGGGGCGGCGGCGTGGGGCGGTGAGGGTGGGAGGGGGAGGGGGTCAGGCAACATGGGGCGGCATTCAGGGACGGGAAGAGCAAGGCGGAGCCCGTCGTGCAATCTGCCGTCGGCGGAGAGGGAGACCGACCACAGAGCGACAAAGACGCTGGACCGCGGGTTTGGTCGGGAAAAACCTGACGACTAAACTGCAAAATAACCCATGCGGCATGTTTTTTTGGGACAGAGGGAGTACTAGACAATCTGCAACATGATCGCGTGTATGGTTAATGTAACATTTGTCGTGGCGTGGTTTAGGACAAAAGGAGGTGCCTTTTGCTATTCATCGGCTTGCGGTGTCCATTTGCCGTGGTGTAGGCAGTGGGGTGGTCTCGGATGCCGGGGCGGCGCCCCTGGTGGTGGGAGCCGTGGGGCTCGTGGGCGGAACTCATGGCTCCGGTGCGGGTTTGTCGCCACGGCCGTGTGGGCGGCGTGGTGGCCAGTGCTTGGCAATCCGTGAGGGCGGTGCGACGACTGCTCTCGCGACTTGTCCCACCAAATTTTGAAGGAGTATTCTTGCCAAGGGACTTTCCTTGCCTTGATTTGGCCAGGCCGACGACGGCGGAAGCCGTGGGCGTCGTACCCTTCCTGAAGGTATCGTCGTGGCTACTCCCCTTGCTCCGGGTAGCTCTTCTTGGTATCGTCGTGGGCGTCGTACACTTCTTGGCGCAGACCTTGATCCTTTCAATCAGTCAGCGGCGACACTCCGGTGCCGTATCCTTCTTGAAGGCGTCACCTTGGAGTCGTATGTTTATCGGGCGCAGCTTCGTTTCTTGGTGATGTTGGTTCACGATGGAGGACCTCGACGTCTTTCAAGCCCAACTTTGTCCGTTGCTTGGAGTGATTTGGGGTGGTGTGTTGTTCTTCTACATCGTTGTATCTTGCCCTGGGTGTGTGTTCTGGCATCGAGTTATATGAGATGTGTGGTATGTCTGTTGTTTTAAATATAAAGTCGGGTGCGAGGCTCTTTGTTACACCCTTCCGGCGTTGGGTGCCAACTAGTTTGCATATATACCCTCATTGCCTTCCACTTTTCACTTGTCTCACCAACGGCCCTCTTCCACTTTACAGGTTCCCTTCCATTATTCAATTTAATTTGTTTCGGTGAGGATATATATATCTCTACTAAACTTCCTTGCTTCCCATGCATTGTGTCGCTCCGATTATGCCAGTTTTGGTAGAGAATGTTGGGTGGAATGTTGATATATCATGAATTAGTTAACCCTTGCTTTTTGCTTTAGGTAGAGAATGTTGGGGGGATCACACCATAATATCACAAAATCAATTGTCGCATCTATAAATAATTTCCATTACCATGGACACTTCATAGTTCATACTCCCGCATGCACCAACAATTTAGAGTTTGGGGTTGGCATTACAACACACGCATCCTGCATGCAAAACAGTTCAGAAATTCAGAGTTCAGAGTTTTAAGGTGGGCGTGAGCATGGTTTTCAATTTCAGTTTCAACAAAATTTCAGCACCAACTGAAATCACTGAAATTCAGTGAAATTCACTTATTTCAGTTTGCATTTCAGCCAAAAGGCCGAAATATTCATTTGAACTTAATTAAATATTTGAAATTTTCAAAAAATATTTTGAAAAATATTTGATTTCATGTGTACTACTGAATTGGCTGAAATATTTTGACCAAAACGTAATATTTCAGTGTCTACTGAAATTAATGAAATTCAGTGAATTTCAGTGAAATCTCACTGTAACTGAAAACCATGGGCGTGAGTAGAGCAATCCGGCTCCATCCTAGAGAATGCAGGGTGCCGGAGGTAGAAGAACCACATGCCGCAGCCAGCCCCAGTCTACCCCTTTACACCGTCTTTCACGATACCCACCTCCGCCCGCCTACTATCGTCTGCTAGTCCGTCGTCGCACTAGCGCATGCCATCAGAGAGGGAGGGATGGCGCGGAGGCAGGGAGAGCCAGTGCTGGAGAGGAAGAGCTGGGTGGGTGGCCTGCGGCGTTGCACATCGAGAGGAGAAAGAGAAAAGGGGTTTCATGCGCTGAGTTTGTAGGTGAGTGTGAGTTAGGAAGGGCGAGAGCGAGGCCTTGTGCCTCGTCTGGCCGATTTAGAGGTATGACTAGGTTTGGCATATCGAGCGAATATGCCATTCCAGGAACGAATGGGTTCCGACTCCTCGGATGGACCAAACACGAGAATGTGCCTTAAGGACGGAACGGACCAGCTACATTCCACCTAATGACACAAACCAAACACACCCATAAATGACAAAAAGAACTAGCTACTATTTTAGCTGTATTCAGTATTATATGAATGTCATATCATACTCCATAGCAAAGCTGCAGTACAATCTAACGGCCAGGAACAGTGCTGTCAAATCCTGAGACATGACTGACAGTCCTGCTAGAATTTCAAGAGGCAAAACTTAATGATCAGTCATATTTATGCACTTCACTATCGGAAGCAACTCAGTTTTATCCATAATACAAACCTGGAAGCTATATTTCAGTAAATAACTTTATCCATACGTGATAGTTTGTACGGAATCAACTTGAGCGAAACTTTGCAGAAAAACATGCAGAGGCGCTAAAGGATCATATGGCTACTGAACATTGATGGTCACACTTTCCCTAATAAAACTTTTTTTCCGGGTGACTTTCCCTAATTAACATGTCTTAAGTTTCTTCTAAGCAGGGAAGTGGAGCTAGAAGGGTGGCAGCGGCAAACTGCAGAACGATGAGCATGACAGGTTCAGGCCGCTATAGAGCCAATAATGAGTGTCCAAGCCGAGCATGGATTGTAGGAGTGTAACCTTCCTAGAACTAGGCAGCAGCCATAATTCTATATCTTATAACATACAAGCATTATCTATCCCTGCTGCATATGGCGATGAAGTGATGTGAGCTTCATTATCACGGTTAAATCACTAGCAAGACTCAGAAGATAAATTGAAGATAGATACTGACTTCACAAAGACATTAACCCAAGCAACTCTGTAAGTCATTAATAACGAACACAAGCTCAGACAATTAAATCCAACAAAGTCCACTTCCAGACAGCCGTACATAAAAGTAAAACAACCTACATACAAAATGGTGCAATCTCAGCGTCAACCACATCACATGCTTCAGCATATGGAGGAGACTAAACCAACTAGACATTTTTCTTCATCTCAGCAACCCATGTATTACTCTAGGTACCTGCAGAACAATCAATGTCATGTCAGCACCCAATTTGTACTACTCACTCCCAAAAGAAGTCAAATTTTGCATGATTCCAACAGTATATTTTAACTTTGCCATTGTGCAAATTATATAAAAGAATCTAAAGCTGAGTTATTGTGTGAACCAAAATTATACTACTGTAAGAAAAAAAATACAAACGGAGAACAACAATAGAAGAACAATTATTCTGTAATGGTTGACAGGGTACCTTGAACCTCTCTAGTTGACATGTGCTCATGATTTTTTGCTACATGAGTACATATGATCGCAGTAGGTCATAAAAGAACATTGACTGAATGCCTCAAAGAGAGGCAAACACTAGACTTCTTAGATTGTTCTAGATCAACAGCATACTATTTAGAAATGTGGGAGCTAGACACTCTAGAAATTATTCACATTCATGCATTACAACCTACAACAATAAATCATGCATAATCTTCTAAACTAAGTAGACAAGACAAAAAATATGCTGCCTTAAAGACATACACATAACATGAAGATAAATTTACCTCAATCATTCAACAAGATAGCACATTACTAGATCACAAGAGTTCAAAGTTCCAGCTCCACCCATTTCCACCCAACTCCCCTGCCTAAAACCAAAAAAACAATGAAAATTCAAAAAGAAGTTGAATCAATGGGAAAGCAATTTGTGCAAACCACTATATATTTATGTAAATGGAAGAGGGAAAAGTAGCTTTTGTGGCAAGGATAGTAAATGACGCCACATCTATTGCCAGGTGTAAAACAAGAATAATGAGACTGTTCAGATGGTCAAGAAAAATGCATTTATCTAGAACTCTATTGTCAAGAAAGCCTGTACCATTTATGACATATGTGCCAAAGTAAAATATGCACATTTTAGCATCACATATGCCATTCAAATTATATGAACCAGTACTGTTTTCCAATAGAAAAATAAGTATGTGCTGTTATGAATTGATAAGACAAAGATTATCTTGCACATATATTTATTCAATAGAACAACATAACGATCTTTAAGCTTCCAGATGTGGCAATGGGTTAACTATTTCACATCGCAGATATAGTTTCCTCATATTCTCTTAGTGTAGTTATAGCCAGTTTCCGATTCTTATAAACCTCCCGATGGAAAGATCATTAAACGGACAGAATCATAGTAAGCATTTAGCAGTGGCAAGGCATCAAAGCAATAGATATCCGCGTCCAGCTTTAATTTCGGCCAGTAATAATAAGTTACATCACGATAAATCACCGGCACCACAAAGAAACAAACAGCTCAATGTATTCTAGTCGATCCTTAGGGGTTGTTTGGAATTGGATAGCTAATTTTTAGAGAACCTGTTAGCTAAAGAACGTGTTTCAGGGCCTAACTAACTAAAACTTGGTTTGGCTAATCGAACTAATCCTTGGATAAGAAAAACTTGGTTCTTGTGATACTCAGATTTTTCTTTTTGGACAAACGGCTGCGATACGTTTTTGTGCAAACGCGTTTTACAAAAATAGGTCCTGACTTGTGTTGTGTGGCATGCCGTTGATCATCATGGAGAAGAACGCCTTCCTCCACCACAAGGCTGGAGCTGGCGCCAACGCCGGCACGCTGATTTGCGGCAGCCACGAAGGACGGTGGCGGACGGCGGATGGAGAGGCGACTATGTCAGTGTACGACCACGCTGACGGCGACCTCATGGTCCTCCCCATGGCACGATGCGCTGCCTGCTTCCCTCAAGAGACAGAAGTGTGACTCCCCGACGCTCGTTGTATAGCCCCGGCATGGCCGCAGATGTGTGCTTGACTGCAATGAGTGCGCGCACGACACCAGGACGGCGGAGTACTTCCATGGCAACGACATGCAGCAGCCCATGGTAGTCTTTGCGGGGAAGACGAGCTGGGCGACCAGGGTAAACGCCCTGCCGGCGGCTGCACGTGGAGTCGTGTTGGTCAATTAGCCGAGCAGCAGCCCACGGCAGATTCTATGCTCGGGGTGACAACCTCCGTGACTTGGGGAAGAGCCCGCTGGCGACCACGGACGAGATCCTTGTGGCCGGAGGGGACGCGAGCAGCAGCAACGAAGGAGTCCTAGACTGGATCTTGGAAGGTTGTCAATGGCGGCCGAGTGGGAAAAGCAAGAAGAGATCATGCCAGACATACGAGAGAATAGGCTAATCGCTATCCAAACAAGGAATAATACATCACCGATTTGTTACTTTCCTGACCCAAACATAATTTTCCATATACTATTTGTTGATTAAAAAGATTGTAAAACGGGTTTTCTTAAAAATAGGCTAAAAACTGATTTTCTATATACTCGTGGCTAAAGCTCCATATCCAAACAACCACTTAATCATATTAACAGTAATGAATCCCAGCAAAACAAAATAATGGACTATTTTGGTTGTGCAATGTAGATAGGGAGGTATTACCTGCAGTGTAGAAATTATGGTAGGGATAAAACATGTCGATGCACATATCATTTCTTTTAATGATATGTTTGATCTGCACTGAGTCAAGTTGGAGCATGAAGTTGCCAATCCCCGTAGACAGAACAATCGCATTTGTGTCCTCATCATACCCCACGATAAGTACCAAAGGCTTTCTGCTTGGAAGCAACCCCTTCAAAGGAATGGTTTTCTGCAGCAACACCCATCCGACAACACCGTCACGGTTAGGTTTCCTCTCCCATAATTGGATGATCTGTTCTGACAAAACAGCAAGGCCTAGTCCACCATTCTCCCTCCGCAAGAGCTGAAAAAACAAGTCAATGGTAACATGGTTGTCTGCCGGCTTCTTGATCACACCAAGACTCTGCATTTCGATGTCAAACACAAGGACATCACCTCCGCAAATCAACCAGAAAAGCACATTTCCAACAAGGATGCTGCCCCTCCTGGCATAAATTTCATTTGCTATCGCCGTCGAGAAAATATTTCCCCAAGCACCAGACGACGAGTCATAGAGAGAACCAAATGCCTGCTTGTATCCGTTGCAGATCAAGACCAATTTGAACGGGCCGAAGATGCAATCGCCATGCACGTGCCCATGTTCGGCATCAGCGCACAACACCGAGGCATGCCATACACAGAAACTACCCGTTAGGGCATCGTGGAGTCCCGGTGCAAAAGGCACGCGCTGTTGCTGGCCCGTGAGAGGATCCCACACGACGGCCTCGCGCCGACACTCGTTGATCAGGACAGCGAGCCCGTTGCGGCAGCCCATGAAGCGCCACTGCTCCATTGAGCTGCGGCTCTTGGGCATGGAGAAACGATGGGCATGTATGCGGTCAGGCAGTTCCAGGACGGGTTTGAAGTCACAGAACACGCCATATCTTTGGCTGAAGAAGCCGATGAGTGGGGGTTTTCCATGGTGTTTGCGGAAGCGTTGGACAAATTGAGGGTCAGAGAGGATGCTGCGCCAGCGCTTGCATACGGCGGACGCACGAGGGAGGGACGATGGCTGAGGAGGGAGGCGAAGGAGGATCTCCTGGAGAAGGTCCTCGTCTTCCAGCGGGGGTGCCGGCGCCGGCGAGAAACGGCGCCGGCTCATTCTTCAGTCTATTGTTCCTGAAAACAAAGATCGGAAGAGAATCATCAATCAAGACTGTTAAAACCAAATCAAAACTGGGAAGGCAGCAGGTAGAGAGGAGTAATAGAAACCAGGGGTACTCACCGTTTCTTCTAGGGGTTGGATCGGAGCGGCACCGTTTTCTGCCTCGACCCTCGAGGAGCTAGGGTTAGGGTAAGGGCAAAGGACGCTGGGGCAGGGAGAGGCGCGGTCCCCGGAGGGAGAGGCGCGGCTGCCGGAGGGATAGACGCGTTGGACAGCAGGAGGAGCGCGGTGCCGGCCGCGGGAGGGACGGTGGCGGCTGGCCGTCGGCGCTGGGACAGACGCATGATCTGGGAGAGAGATTCCGTGAGGAGTTTTCTCCACTCTCTGATGTGGAATGCACGGTCTGGGAGAGAGACGCACGTTCTCTTACAGAATATAGAGAAAACACTGCTATTTTTTTTACAAAAGGCAATTTTATAAGATGGCTCCGCGATGACCTTGGAGGTACAGTGGCACATGGCACGGAGACGCGACGTGGCGGCGCACGGGACTGCGGGGCGCTACTGCAGCAGCGAGTGGTGGCTCGTGCCTGAGGCGCAGTGGAGGTGTACACGGCGCCGAGACGACACACAACGTGGCAGGACTCCTGTCGGCAGACCATGTGGCGACGCCGTGGCTTAGCGGGTGACTGTTGGGAAATAAACCACGGCGGGCATGTGTGTGCGCCTGCTGGGGTGTCGGCGCTGGTTGGGGCCGCGCCGTGTCCGTGGCCGTGCATGCGTGTGTGTATATGCCTGGGCATAGTCCGACTACTACATGGGCATAGTTAGCATCTCGTCATTTTATCTAGGACGTGTGCAGATAGTGTCCGGGTGTGTGTGTGTCAGCAAGCATGTTTGCGCGTGCGTGTGTTAGTTGTCGAACTGCGCGGGTGTGTGACCGCATCAGGCACTGGTCTCGGTCGCGTCGGGGGCGCGAACATGGAGTGCGGGGCGTGGGCAGTGGGCCAGTGGGTGCGTCGGGAGCGCGGCGTGGGGCGTTGGTGCGCCCACGCATAAAAGACCCCTTCCTCCCCTGTAAGTTGGCTGTGTGAAGTCGAGTTCGTGCTTGGGAAAAAGATGGTCGTTGTCGTGGCAGGCGTATGTGCGCGGGAAAAGACTACAGTGTCGATGTTCTTTTTTCTTCCTTCTATCGCTCAAGCGTAGCAAGCGGAGAGAGTGAGAGCTGTGCAGAGGGAGCTGGGCTCCGGCGCTAAGAGCAAGCTAGGGCTAGGCGCCAACAATTGGCATCAAAAACTACCAGGTTCGGAGGGCCGTGGCATCCGCGACGCGCGCGGCGGACATGAATGCCTCTGTTGCGGCGCGTGGCTAGTCCGCGACGGAGCAGTGTGATGTCGTGCGCACGACGAGCACGCCGATCGCGGAGCGCGAGGAGGTCCCGGATGGCCTGCATGGTGGCGCAGAGGCCGCGACGGCTCGGCGCGACGACCGTGGAGGCACCATGGCGCGTGGCACGGAGACGCGACACAGCGACGCGCGGGACTGCGGGCTGCTACTGCGAGATGCGGCTTGTGCCTGAGGTGCAGCGGAGGCGTACATGGCGCCGAGACGACGACGACATGGCAGGGCTCCTGTCGGCAGGTCGCGTGGCGATGTCGTGGCTTAGGGGGGTGACTGTTGGGAAATAATCCATTGCGGGCATGTCCAGTTCGTGTGTGCACGCGCTGGGCGTGTCTACGCTGGTCGGGGCCGCGCCGGGTCCGTGGCCGTGCGTGCGTGTCTGTGTCTGGGCATAGTGCGACTACTGTATTGACATAGTCTGACTAGTGTCTGGCCATTATCTGGGGCGTGTCGAGATAGTGTCCCGGTGTGGGTGGGTGTGTGTGTCAGCAAACGTGTGCGCGCGTGCGTGTGCTAGTTGGTGAACTGTGGGGGTGTGTGACCGCGTCGGCCACTGGACCCGGTCGCGCCTGAGCGTGTGCGTGTGCGTCGGGGCGCGAACGTAGAGTGTGGGACGTGGGCAGTGGGCGAGTGGGCGCGTCGGGAGTGAGGTGTAGGGCATTGGTGCGTGCACGCATAAAAGACCCCGCCCTCCCCTGGATGTTGGCCGTGTGGTTTCGAGTTTGTGATCGCGAAAAAGATTGCGGTTGCCGCGGCGGGCGTATGTGCGCCAGAAAACATCACCATGTCCCTGTTCTTTCTTCTTCCTTCTGTCGCTCGAGCATAGCAGGCGGAGACAGAGATGTGCAGAGGGAGCTGGGCTCCGGCACTATGAGCAAGCTAGGGCTAGGCGCCAACATATTTGATAGATAAGATCATGCCGGATATGGCAGATCTAGAGGTTTTTTTTATAGGGAAACCTAAACTAACATGTATTTTCTCTTGGTGTGAGCATAGAGTGCCACCACACAATTTTTCAATAGTTCATCAAACATCGACGATTATTTCCAGAAAGATGCACTCTCCCCATTCCAAATTTCCACCTTTGTTGTCGCTGCAAAAAAACTGTTGGTCACTAAAGATGGATATCCTCAGGGTGGGGCTGGGTTTGGGCCGAGCTTTGCAACATGACCTCAAAATCCCAAGCCCGAGCCCAGCCCATCCTAAAACGCATGAACGTTGCCCTTTTTATTAAAATAATGATTTCAGGATATTTAAAAAATATATTATACCTATATTTCCAACAAAATAATGATTTATGTCATGTTCCGCTGTTTGGGCTTTCGGGCCGGGCTTTGGGAGGAAAATCTGAGCCCAAGCCACCAGGGCCCGTACCGGGCAGGAGCTAATTAAGTCGAGCCAATGCTGATGCCGCTCTGCAGAGCAAGAACCTGCATCACCATCGCCGGGTCTGCCTCTCGCCGTTCGAGCGGAGTGGCGCCAGGGCTGTTGTCGGGCATCTACGACTAAGCTATACACAAGAAATAGACATGCTTGAATTTAATTACAGTTGCAAAGTTTCGTTTTCTACATTTTTCACTAATTATGCTGTAATTGATTCTCCCTATCGAGAGCCTTGCATTGTACTACTCGATCTAATGAGGAGTAATCCTTACTTGTCAGTTTTGCATAGTATTTCCAACAATGATAGCTTGTCTACCACGCAAGATTATCGGCTAGAACAAAACTCGCATTTCGGACACATCCCATTCATAGCTTCTAATACTCGAACTCAACACGGACAACTGATATGTTCAAACGGCAACTGGACGAGAGATGTTGATCCTTCAATTAGACACAAAAAGGTGGAAAGCCAAACTAGAGATGGATTGCCATGTAGCAGGAATACGACATGTGCATGCCCATGGATTTTTAGTTCGGCTCTCTAGTTCAGATGGTCTGGAAGGTTTTCCGTGAGGTGAGTTGATTTATAAAGTTTTAATATGGGTGCTCGCTATCAAGCAACTTCATGCATCTTTGCATCCTGCACAGGACTAATATACTGGCACATGAACATGGGTAACATCTTAATGACAGACTAGACAATTAGGCTGTTAACAGGAGGTCCCTAGCTCAACTGGTTGGGGAGTGGATGTACAAACCCAACACCTGAGTTCAAATCCTTATGGAGGCGAATTGAGGTGGCGGGTCCTACTCCTCTCTCCTTGGGTGGGGGTCGCGGGGGGCCGCTCATCCTGGCAGAGGCGCGAGACCACGCGGCATGCGTTACCTATGAGCTGGGTCAGTCCTGATGGATCCCAGCTTCGCAGGCTCGCGGCCAGACTTGTCCAATTGCTTTGGGACTTTTTTATTTTTTTTCCTCGCCTATGCATAGCTTTGGTCTTATGACTTTGCTAATTGTCAGCGTGTTTGTGTGTATTGGTGTTGGCTGTGTGCATCTTAGCTATGCAGAGGCCGGGTGTGGGCTCATCGTGTTCGGTATCTTCTTGATGCTTCATTTTGAGTCAATAAAATCCACCCTTTGTCGAAAACAGGAAGGTGCCGTCCCTCTGCCTCTTTTTTGCATCCGTTGATCAGAGTTTGTACGTTGATGGCGCTATGTTAGAATTAATAAGAACAATAAATGCTCCAACTTGGTTCATGTGACATTGGCGTGAAACATCCCAGGATAATCAACTAGTACAGGACTAGAGAACCCGTAATTTTTATTGGTGTGGTTTACTGACTATTGCTGCTGTAATTCGTACACTTGAATGCAATACAATCAACTGTCATGTGTACTTGTTCTGCTCTATTTGGTATTGTCAGAGCAAGCCTCTTATCTGTATGGATCAATGTCACAACTGAGTGCAACAAATAGTTATTGTATACTCCACATTTTAACTTGTGTTTAATTTGTTCGCCTTGTCTGAACAGAATTTTCGTGTTAGTTAGCGCATTTTTGTATATTGGTGGTTACTTTCCCATGTATTTATCTGTCAGCAAGTCACCACGACGCAAGGAACATTTATTCGCTGTGTTTTTAATTAAGGAGCATTTGCCCCAAATTTACTTTCATTTAATGAAACTGATAAGACAACAATGTCTCATCAACGCAAAGGCTTGATCAGTTTTAACAGGAAAGGTAAGTATTACAGGACCTCAACCTAGGGAGAGTTGTCCAAAACTTAGAGCACACTGATCCCCTGATATTGGATCCATTTTAGCGGGAGCATTTTCGTATGTTGTTTTTGCATCCCATCACTGTTTCTTAAACATTCCGAGATCCATATAACTCAGAAACATTTGAAAAAGTTAAGGCAGTATTAAAACTTCGATGGTAAGCTTTGCGAGAAGAAGGACCTTTCCTTTTTAAGAACACTGAAGGACTGGAACTCGGAAAGTCAATTTGGCTCCCGGGGGCCCAAAAAAGTTTGGAATGAAAAAAATCAAGACAAAATTTATTTGTGTACTTAGTCACATCTAAATGCTACCTACAAATTTTGAGGTAAAAAGATTAAACATTTCGGCTTGTGCAAAAAAAAAACATCGATCACGAAAAGTTCCCCAAAATGTCACCCCAAATTTATTTATTTTGCCGCTGAAACACCGCCGCTCCGTTTCACATGAAAATTGTCATGCATGTCCGCGACACTAATACAATCATCTACAAAAAATTTCAGAATTTTTTGAAAACATTTAATATATTTTTTCGTGTTACTGTTCACCCAGGAGCAAATGCTCCCGGGAGCCAAAATGCCAGCCCCACTGGAACTGCATTATATTTAATCAATGATGAGTACATATATACAGGTATATACAACGCAGGTGCAGCCATGATCTCAACTATTGCCCCAGCTAACTCCACTAATCAGGCACATGCAATATGGACGCATGAGACCAAATACAGTATGTTACGTGGGTCCAACGGTGTGTCTGAACCTGTTCCAACACTCCGTCCTAATGGTATTCCCCTGTTCCAACTGCAGTAGCCTTATCATGCAAAAAAAGAGGTTCTAATTAGCTTCTTGCGCTATGGGCGCGACAGGTCATCTAGTGTTTCATGAATTGGCGATGCGTCCATAAGAAAACGTGTAACGTTTGAACGAAGAAAATCTTGCAGGGCCGTCCTTGAACCGGGAGCTCCATACGTAACATTAGCAGGCCCACAGTGTGATGACGGGAGGTTTCAGTTGAGTTGCATCACCGTGAGTAGTGAATGCCCAGGCCTCCGTTCTTCTTTGCATAAATTAATTAGTTTGTTCCCAAGCAACAAGACAGTCGGCCTTCCGGTCAATTGACCATTCCCCCTTGATCAAAATTAATTGTGTCGTATGCATATTGCAGCACCAGGAAGTGGGCCATTGTTATTAATGGGGTTAGCAAGGCGACCGTGATTAGACGCGTTTATGCACATCCTTTGGAAATAAGATAGGGTGGTAACGGATCCCTTGCGAAACTCCACAATCGAGGAATTGATCCTCCTAAGGAACCATTAAGAAGAAAATGAGCTTGGCCAATTTGCAGGATAACGCTACTCCATTGTACCCTGTTTTTTCACCGAAGCCCCTGTGTTGTAGGCTTTTAGTTGGTAACATGAGCTTGGTCAAAACTTTTCGAAAGTCCAACTTTATTACTATGATGGGTAGCCAAAGCCACCACTGTTGTGCACACTGAACAAGCTCTGGGGCCAAGGCAACGTTTTCCACAATAGCATTCCCTTTAATGAACCCTGACTGCATGTTATGAGCAAGATGTACAGTGAATTGCACCTGCATCAAAGGTAATGAAAAGATTAAACATAACAAGTGTTGTGTGAAAGGTATTTGAATCAACAACTAGAGCGTGACAAGAGATAATGCAAACTACGGCCATGTGAGATACTTTCAGGTTTCAGATGCAGTAGGATAAATTTGCCTGGGCATCACACTCGGACTGGATTTGCGGGAACAAACACTCCAAAAAACTTGATTTGACTGATGGAAGACACTACGAAACGAAATACTGATTCAGTAGTGCGAAATTCTGTGGGGACACCCCAACAATATATCTTCATTTGCATACATTAGACAAAATTAGTTCTGTAGTAAACACTGAAGAAGTTGCTGAGCTACCAACTGTTAGTCAAAACAATGGTCTCCAATATCTAGTTTCTTAGGTCAAAGTACCCAGCGCCCTTCCAGTATCGAGTAAGATCTGACCGGCATCGTCGATGGCCAATGGAGTCAGTAGTCCTGCCACTGTCCAATCTGTATCGAGTGCTCGCTTGTCCATCCCCAACCACCGTCAATTGTAACTCGCTCCTGCTTGCGCCATATGGTCATCATCTCTGCAACCGTCAAGTTCAAGATAATAATAGTACTGCAATGAAATGTGAATTACTGGTTCATACATTGTAAAAACAAGTATTCTATGAAACCAAGAAATTGTTGAACAAATACTGAGTGCAACATCCACTGCGCCAAAACAGCAGCACGTGGATATAAAAACGTAGGAAAGATAGCACAGAAAAAATAGTTGTTTTTTAATGACATTATGAGAAGCGACAACAAGGTAACAACCAACAATTGTCGATTTCCATTTCTCAAAAAGAAAAAAAAATCGATTGCAGAAGCTGTCTTTTTAAAAGTTATTGGCTTCATCCACCGAACAACCAAACTAGTCAGATATTCACATAAAAATACTTCCTATTAAGATCAAAACAATTCATGGGTTTCTCTAAGGTAGTTATACCTCAATTATTTTTAGTACTAACAAGCTGAGACACCCAGGAGCAGCCACAGCTTTCCCATTCGTAAGAGAAACTGAAATTTCATGAACACACTGCCAACCAAGGATGAACAAATGAGCAAGCTACCAAATTGCAGACTTGGTTTCACGGAGAAGAGCAGACACCTAGGGATCAATACATCGGTATGAACTTCACACCAATTTTCTACGTTCATATATATAATAACACAATAACATTCCAGTTTGATTCATATATATACATTGGTATGAGCTGTTATTTGCATCAAAGATAAACAAAATGGGATTAAAGTATTGAATACCAGACCTTGTATTACTGCAAAATCAACTAGATAGCTAAGGTACATGAGCAACACAAAGATAGTGCGAACTATGGCCATATCAAATAAGTAGCAACAATGTGACCATACCAAATTGACGTCATTAGTTTTGTACGAAAATAAAACTTACTCATGATCGTGATTTAGTATCACGGTCCGGTGGACTCAAGGCTTTCCTCATATGGTGCCACAACTCTTCGGGCAACGGTGTGGTGAGTAATTATACCGCCGCCTGTGAGAGGAGGTCCTCAACATCTCCGTCCGCAGGTCTGTACATGAAAAGCTGGTGGGATTTCCAATTGTTTGTGTTGTTCCAATGAGGATCCGGTCTCAGCAGCAGGCGGCTGCCATCATCAACACTGCCAATTGGGATGATAGAACAGGATTGCATCAACTGAGTGTCTGACAACGGTGGCATGTCCAGGTCAATGCGGCAATGGAGATCCCAAGCGCCCGCCTGGTAGTCACGCAGCACCCAGATATCATATGAGCGCTCGAACTCGTCGGAATTGTTGAAGACACAGAGATGCCCGTTGAGCTCCACTATCTGGCAGGGGTACATTTTGATGGGCGGTGATGGCACGATCCCAAACTCCTCGTCACTGATGGAGAAGGACATGATGATCCTCCCGAAGTTGAACTTCTTGTCTGGCTCCGTGACCCAGTGCAGGTGGCCCTGCGCAAATATGCTCTGGTCGCTGGAGAAATGAGTTGCAAAGCCCGGCGGCAGCGCCCTATCGGCCGCACCAGCTGGGGGCCGCCATTGTCCAGTGGAGTTGAGCACATACACCTCGCATGCCGGGGGGGAGGTCGCCGCGGCAGTAAAGACGCACCACCTTTTTCTTGCGGATGCGCGTGTCGTAGCCAATCCCCAAGTTGTCATGGTGGTGCGGCCAGCAACCGAACGAATCGTTGCCCTTGGGGAGCGCCATGATCTGGCCGGTGGAGGGGTTCCACACGTAGTGGTTCACCTTGTAATAGTACACACGGCCGTTGGGGTCGTCGAGGTCGCGGATGATGGTGGTGGGCCTGTCTGCCTCCAGGACGACGAGGCCGCGGCACTGGCCGGTGACGGCGGTGACGCGGCGGAGGACGGGCGCGAGGGGGCGGCCGGGCGACCAGGCGTGCACGGTGGTGTCGCTCGAGTTGAACTCCGGGAGGATGAAGAGCCTGGGGGAGCCGCGGCTGTTGGCGAGGCGGAGGTGGCGGTCGACGAAGCCCTGGGAGGAGAGCACGGCGGCCCAGGCGCGGGAGAGGCTGCGGCAGCGTATCACCGACTTGGCCGGCATCCGCGCGAGGATGTCCTCGATCAGATCGTTGGGGAGGGAGGAGGACGGCTGTACGGCAGCCTCGTTGGACGGAGGATCCATGGGCGCGGCGGGCTGGACGAGAAGGAGGCGGCGGGCTGGACGAGAAGGAGGCGGTGGCTGGACTGGAGATCCAAGACGGATAGAAGGAGGCGGTGGGTGGAGATCCAAGACAGCGAGGGGCGGCGGCCTGATCTGTTTTGCCGCATGCTTTTTTTAGTGGTAACGCATGCTTTTTTTAGCACATGTAACGGAAATTGTGATAACGGAAGTTTGGTGTGAGAGTGAGTTGTGGTAACGCATGCTTTTTTTGAGGGGCTTCATGGCTGTGTCTCAGACTTTCCGGCCTGGTAGAAGAGATACACACGCAGCATATTTTGATGAAGAGTGGATCATTTTCTCACAAAAAATGAGAATGTGAATTATTCTCAAGAAAAAAGAGTGTGTGTGAATAAATGTCCAATGTTTTTGTTAATGATCAATATACTCCCTCCGTTCCGAAATACATGACGTTTTACGTCTGCACGTTGAAATTTTGTAACGCTACGAAATATACGTGTTTTCCATTTTTACCCTCGACCGCATCGCTCTCAGTCCCTCTCTCTCACTCTCTCTGTCTACCTCGCCCGTATCGCTCTCTGCCTCTCTCCCACCGCATCTCCCTCCCCCGTGGCACCGCCGCATCTCCCTCGCCCGCCTCGCCGCGCATCTCCCTTGCCCACGTAGCAGCCGCATCTCCCTCGCCTGCGTCGCTGCATCTCCCTTAACCGTGTCGCCGCTGCCCTCTTTCTCTCGCGTCATCTCTCGCGTCATCCCTCCTTCGTTGTCCCAAGATTCGATTTTTACTGCCGGAGGAGCTGCTGGAGTAGGAGGAGCTGCGGGAAGAGGAACTGTGGCGGTGAGAAGCTGCCGGATCTGTGCGGCTGTGGGGAGCTGCTGCATCAGTGCGGCGGTGACAAGGAGTAGTAGGCGGTGACAAGGTGCGAAGGAGAGGAGGATGGTGAGCAGCTGGACCCACGACGGCACCTCCGCCCTGCCCCCATGCTTGAGCGCGTCGTACACCACCTGGCGCCGAAGGATGCGGTCAAACACCACCTGCGGCAGCTTGTCGTCGCCGCGGCCGCCGCCGTCCTCCTCGCGTGCGGCCTCCATGAGCGACTCCTTGAGGAGCAGCTGTTGCGTCAGGTGGCGAGAGGATGGACGCGGTGGCCCAGTTGTGCGTCCATGGATGATGACTCCTTGAGGTATTGCTCTCTCTTCCTCTTCCTGTCACTTCTCCGTGAAAACTTAATGTCAGATGCTAGGAGTAGTGCTAGCAAATGGAGATTCTTGTGATCTTATGTATTGCTAGGAGTAGTGCTAGCAAATGGAGATTCTTGTGATCTTGTGTATTGCTAGGAGTAGTGCTAGAAAATGGAGATTCTTGTGATCTTGTGTACTGCTAGGAGTAGTGCTAGCAAATGTTACGGATGCTAATGTCAGATGTGAGGCCTTAATTGCCTACCGAGCTCTGTGTAATCAACCAAGCGGCAGCGGCATTCCAACATTTCTTCAGAGGTTTATTGTCGATGGTCGATTGTTTTGCTTC
The DNA here is from genome assembly GCF_002162155.2 of Triticum dicoccoides. Classification (NCBI taxonomy): domain Eukaryota; kingdom Viridiplantae; phylum Streptophyta; class Magnoliopsida; order Poales; family Poaceae; genus Triticum; species Triticum dicoccoides. The sequence continues at coordinate 3,578,656 of NC_041387.1, forward strand.
AGTTGTCGTTCGATTCAGAGTTCCAATCCTCTGTTGTGCTTGCAGGGCAACGCTGATGGTGGTGCTTGTGGTGCCCGACGCTGACGTCGTGCTCGTGGTGCCCGACGCCTGCTGCTTCAGTCATTCATTCAGAGGAGTATCATCTGCGTGTCCGATGTGGAATTGCATGTTTTGGAGTCTTTTTTGGAATTAAGTGAGGCTCTTTCTACTGTGCACCAACATCTGTGAGCTTAATAGGGTTAAGAGTAGGACTGATTTGTAAAAAGACAGATGTTGCATGATGTTGTAAAAGTGATTCGCCCCTGTAGTACTTCATCATGCAATTGTATTCCAACATCATGCTATTCTGTTAATGACACTCCAACATCATGCAACTGTTTCAGTAGTACTGCACTTTTATTCCAATGCATCACTGATTTTTGAATGCTCCAACATCATGCAACATCATGCTCCAGTACTGGTTTTTGTCATGCTAAATTCTGTTGCCACAACCCTCAACATCATCGCCCCCACCTCCATCGTCCCTAGGAGGGTGACGGCTATCTGCAGCAGGGCGCTGGCCTTGGGATGACGAGGTGGGGATTTGCTGGCCCAGGACGAGGAGGGGGACCTGCTGGCCCAGGAAGACGGGGAGGATGGGAGGGGATCTGTTGGGTGAGATGGGAGGCGATGGAGGTGGAGGATCTAGAGGTGGGGGCGATGGAGGTGGAGGATCCAGAGGTGGGGGTGATAGAGGTGTGGGCGATGGAGTTGGAGGATCCAGAGGTGGGGGGCGATGGAGGCGGGCGGATCTGGAAGACGACCTGGGTGGAGATCGAGGAGAGAATTCAAAACTGAAGGGTAACCTGGTCATTTCGCTGCTTTTTCACCTGGTCGGAAAAAATCCCCAGCGTCATGTATTTCAGAACCGAGGGGGTATATAATAAGTTCACCAAAGTGAAATACTACCTCTGTCATAAATAGCCTACCAAAAACATCTTATAATTTGGGATAAAGGACGTATCATTTTCATGAGCCTAGCAGCATGAAATTGTTCTACCTTCAAGTGTGGACTGTACATTCTATTTCTGGTATATTCAAGACATGTGATGAAAACAACTTACCTGAGCACACTTGGTAGATGAAAACAACTTACCTGAGCACACTAGGAACATCTTATATTCAAGACATGTGATGAAAACAACTTACCTGAACTACCTTCAAGTCTTATTACCTCTGGCCACCATGGTCCTCAAATATTGATTTCATGATTCTTTACTGGTACACTCTCTGGATGTTCGATCTCCTTACTAGTTTAATTAAGTACAATGTTACACCCAGGGCGGCGACACATCCCTGCCGCCACAAGCGCCACCTGACGACATCGCCTCCTCGCCGTTGCCGGCCGGAGCCCTCGGGCGAAGCACAAGGCGGCCAACGGCGGCGGCAGGCCATCTCCCATCTCTTCTTGCGTCATTGAAGTCCCTGGAAGCTGAGGCTGGCCATCTCCCATCTCGTCTCGCGTCATTGAAGTCTCTAGAAGCTGATCAAATCCCTGAGTCCTCCATTAAGGCTGGTGACGCCTAGGAGAGATACGGCCGGCTGGCCTCAGATCTCTGGCTGCCACTTGCCTTGGGCGACCTGCAGCGACTCTTCGGCGTGGTCCACCTTGCGGGGGTCGAGCCATGAAGTGGTGGAGGGGTGGTTATGTGAGGCCCTAGCATCCTCGACTTGATCGGGATTCTCCGACTGCATTATTGCATGGCTTTTTGGCGCAAACTCGGCCAGATCTGCTGGTGCAGCATCGTTCGTGGCCAGATCCGGTACGTGTGAGCATCCAATCGGCCGACACTCCTGCAGGTTCTGCTGAAGCTTTGCGTCAATGCACAAATGCGATGTGGTGGCAGTCAGCAGTGAGGTGCTCTGTCGCCGGTTTAGGTCCGTGTATTGACTACTCCGACACTATTATTTGAGAACACTATTGCCAGTACAATCATGAATTTATAAGGAAACCACGAAGGTTTTCGGAAATATTCTCTGTGCTTTAGGACCATTCAGTAGCACACTACCAAGGTCGGTCTGACCTCCATGCCGTTGGAATAAGCCAATCGTTTGCACACGCGCTCACTGGTCAACTACCTGCCCTCATGGCACGGCACACGATGCTTAACCTGCACCCGACGATTTAGGCTAGATGGCAATGGCCAACTCATATCCTTTCATTTTGATGTATTTTTTTATTTTTTTATCTGTGAAATAACTAAATATGAAATTCTATGGGAATATGAATGATTATAGATTTTACAATGTTATTTTTTAATAAATTTTACAATATTATTAATCATGATGTACTCTTGATTACATGTCTAATGGCTAATGGAGATGGATGGTGCTGTAGAAAGGAATGGGATTGCAAGTTCAAAGGGGTGAACTTGACGAATGGAGCGACATACTCTGAGCAAAGGGATTTCATCTCCTTTATATAGTGAAGGCGGGAGGAATAGGCTTTCGAGGCACATGCAATGCAGATCAGCCACGGGGCCCTTCATATAAGTTGTAGCCGGGATGTTATGTAGTCGGTGGTCGCTGGTACGAGCATCCACTGCATATGGCACGATGTCTTCTCTGGAAGTAGTTGTGCGTCTCCGGTTGATTGACATTGATCTTCATGCCCTTCATATTCCTTTTATGACTTGATTTTGCACCTACAATAGCCCATTTCTGCAGGAAAATAATGAACAAGGACATTTGCAATCCTTTGCAATTATTAGTCATAAGTAGGCAAATCAATGTGATGGCCTCGGAAAATTCAGAAATTATCATGTCTAAGCATGGCTAAAAATGAGTGAAAAATCCACTCATCATGCAACGATGAGCTTTAGCCGTTTGACGCGTTCTGTGGTGAGCTGTTTTTATTGTCACTCGTCCTCCTGCTTGTGCGGGCAAGGTCCTCAATCGTGTGGCTTCTCACATAATGATCATGAATGTACATAGTTTTTGGGATCACTGAAAGTGGACGTGACATCACAAGAGGAGTTTGATTTGATGGTGCTTCTCGAGCACCCAATCTCGAGCTCCGAGGTGAAAACACTAGGTCTTACCCTAGTTGATTATACATGAAAATGAGAGTGTTTTTGCGTTGTTACCTTATCATAGGCAGTGCTTGGAATTCACTCAGACCTGATTTTCGTGGTAAAAGCTCACAATCTTCCCTATGATGGTTGGAAGGCACATGAGCATAAGTCCCTTCCTAGAGGTGTTGCTTTTGGATAAACATTCTCTTATTCCTGTTGTCAAGAGATGGATGGGCCTGATGCTCGTTGATGTACTTTGTCGGTGTCATTAGATTGCTTCTGGGGTTTTCCTTTATCCATTGCCGAGGCATAGATTTAGTCTTGTATGACTTTGTCCTTTGCTGGCATGATTCTTTTCATGTGTGGATTGGTGTTGGTTATGTGCATCCAAGTCATGTAGAGGTCAGATGATTGTCCATCGTGCTTGTATCCCCTTGATGTTTCGTTACGTGTCAACAAAAAATGCCCCTTGTCACAAAAAAATAATTCAATGTTATAATATTTCCTAATAGGGTTGTAATTCAACTTTCTCTATTATATGATACATTTTTATATTTTTTCAAGGGCTACTGCAGTAGGTGACAAAAAGGACGACGTACACAGAAGATAATTAAGAAACAACAAATAAAAGATAGAGAAGGGAATATGATGAAGAAAACTATTAGTGAGCACATAGATAGTGGGATGATCAACTGATGAAGGTAATAGTCAGTGATCATCTAAATATCACATTTATTGTATGGATATGCATGCTATTTAAGGATAGACTTTAATAACATCCAAAGAAAGAAAAACAATCAATGCATTTGGCGTTATATAAACACTAGCACATGGGCATAGCTTTTATGACATATTGGCAAGAACAATAGCAAGGCAAAGAAAAAAAGCTAGCTAACTACTCCAGTTTCCTTTATGGTGCTGATGAAGAACAGCGTGCAGGCTATGTGCTTGGTGGCTCTTGTTATCATGTCTACCGCTTTATTGCCCTCTCATGTAGAAGGAAGGATCATGGGTACGTTTCTTTAGTCATATTTCTCGTAATATTTGCATATACTGTTGGATGTTACTTACTAGGAAGTTGTTGTTGTGATCCTCATCCCCTGCGTGCAGATACGAAGGAGAGGAGCCTCACATCGTGCTTTCTTTGGAAACGCTGCACAATCGATCTATGCCGGCAAAATTGTTCAGCACGTGGATATGATAAGAGTGAAAGCACATGTGATTCATACAAAGATAATAAGTACTGCTGTTGCGCGACGGATTGAAGGATACCGCTGTGATGGATACTACACATCATATAGTCCTACATCTAATTACTTCTTACAAATAGCAAATAATGACTACCGATGAAATTGATGTAGCAGATTCAATAAACTTTAAATTTTACTAGTAACTGGTTAATGTATAAGTGTAGTGTGAGCAAGTGATAAGTTTTCCTTGCCATGGAATTGATGATTGGGTGGGTGGGTGGGGGTGATTAAACATCTAAACGGATATTCCTCTTTCAAGTTTCAGCGAAGCAGTTTCGATCAGATGAAGCGTCGGCCTGTCGTCTCGATCAAGCCGCCCCCGTGTCTCCCGAATCGCGCACAAGGGATACCGATTGTCCTAGATGATTGGCAGAGACGAGGGCTTTTTCGGGAGGTTAACGATAGGCACTCAGGCTTTTTTTATTCGATAGGCACTTAGGAGTTAGCCAAATGGGACGGCAGACAAAGCCCAAAGAACCAAAAGTCTCCGTTTTTTCTTCTGGAGTAGCTACCCTTTAGGACAACTGGGCTAGGAAAAAATAACTGCGGTGAAGGACAAAATTTACAGCACGTCTAACCACCCAGATAAGCCAGATGACGCAAATGGACGGCCAGAAATTGCCAGGTCGTGAGAGGGCTGGGTTTTGACTCAATTTTACTGCCCTTGATGTATCATGTATGTATGTCTGCTACTACAACTTGTGCTAGTTTCGACTATTCTTACCTTTTTTGTGACAATCAGAATCTAATGCTTTATATGATGACCAACTCCATACAGGTAGAATCAATCAAGTAAATTGCGGAGGCATCCACTTCTTCCTCTGACTAGCTTTTTTGAAAAAAAGAATAGAAAAGAAGGTTAAAACCCCCCGTCCTATGCATACAGTCATCTTTATTAACTATTCAATGAAGGTCTGACAAGAACATACATCAAGCCACCGGAAGCCACCACTCAATCCTACAAACTCCATAATGCGGAGTGCTCTCACTACCCATATCTAAAATTGGTGACATCGCCGATCCATCCATATAATGTATTGGAACCAACAGTCGGTGCAATAAACCTAAAGTGTACACCAGATGGAAACATTTTAGAAACCACCATCATCATAGGACCATTGACCCATCTTCAGGAGAGAGATCCGCATCATCTTTTCCAGTCCGGCCATTCATCGATGCCACCACGGTGGCCAACGGCGCCACCGCCCTGCGCTCGTCTATCCAGATGCCTGGTACCTGCCGACCAAGCATGATACAATGTAGCACCCGTTGGCTAGGCATGACTTAACATCATTTTGTAATTTTCCTATATGCTGTTAAATTAGAAATATCGAACATTTGGGGAAACCAATTTCATGAAATGGGTGGTCTATTAATTGAGATTTTGGCGTCAACATTAATCTAAATTGTAGCATGGTGCAAGAAAACAAAGGGAACTACATGCAACACCTTGTCAACAAGTACCATTCGTGGCACAGAGCAAAAACGAAGGCAGAACGCAGTAACCAGCAGTCTGTGTCATATATCCAAACCTAAAAAAAACTCATCTGTCGTGTTTCAAAAAACCAGCATATAACCTGAAATTATAAAACACTATGCGTACTAGACTGAATCAGGAACTACACATTAGCTACCCCTTGCAGCAGTTGGATTGAGTGGTGCAATTTGATTTCGATGTACACCAATATCCCGAATTGCAGAATGGTGGAGGCTGCAATGGAGCTACCGAGGGATTCATGCCGCGTGGGTGCTCCACGATAGAATGTGGCTGCTGACTTTGAACATTCCAAAAAGGGGGGCAGGGATTAATTTTGTTAGGGAACGTAGTAATTTCAAAACATTTCCTACGCACACGCAAGATCATGGTGATGCATAGAAATGAGAGGGGAGAGTGTTGTCCACGTACCCTCGTAGACCGAAAGCGGAAGCGTTAGCACAACGCGGTTGATGTAGTCGTACGTCTTCACGATCCGACCGATCAAGTACCCAACGCACGGCACCTCCGAGTTCAGCACACGTTCTGCTCGATGACGTCCCTCGAACTCCGATCGAGCCGAACTTCGACGGAGAGTTCCGTCAGCACGACGGCGTGGTGACGATGATGATGTTCTACCGACGCAGGGCTTCGCCTAAGCACCGCTACAATATTATCGAGGTGGAATATGATGGATGGGGCACCGCACACGGCTCATAGATCTCAAGGATCAATTGTTGTTGTGTCTAGAAGTGCCCCCCTGCCCCTGTATATAAAGGAGCAAGGGGGAGGGGGCGCCCGGCCAGGAGGGGGCGTGCCAGGAGGAGTCTTGTTGGAAATATGCCCTAGAGGCAATAATAAAATGGTTATTATTATATTTCCTTGTTCATGATAATTGTCTATTGTTCATGCTATAATTGTATTAACTGGAAACCGTAATACATGTGTGAATGCATAGACCACAACATGTCCCTAGTGAGCCTCTAGTTGACTAGCTAGTTGATCAACGGATGGTCATGGTTTCTTGGCCATGGACATTGGATGTCATTGATAACGGGATCACATCATTAGGAGAATGATGTGATGGACAAGACCCAATTCTAAGCATAGCACAAGATCATGTAGTTCATTTGCTAAAAGCTTTTCTAATGTCCAGTATCATTTCCTTAGACCATGAGATTGTGCAACTCCCGCATACCGTAGGAATGCTTTGTGTGTGCAAAACGTCACAACGTAAGTGGGTGGCTATAAAGGTACACTACGGGCATCTCCAAAAGTATCTGTTGGGTTGGCACGAATCGAGACTGGGATTTGTCACTCCGTCTAACGGAGAGGTATCTCTGGGCCCACTCGGTAGGACATCATCATAATGTGCACAATGTGACCAAGGAGTTGATCACGGGATGATGTGTTACGGAACGAGTAAAGAGACTTGCCGGTAACGAGATTGAACAAGGTATCGGGATACCGACGATCGAATCTTGGGCAAGTACTATACCGGTAGACAAAGGGAATTGTATACGGGATTGATTGAATCCTTGACATCGTGATTCATCTGATGACATCATGTGGAACATGTGGGAGTCAACATGGGTATCCAGATCCCGCTGTTGGTTATTGACCGGAGAATGTCTCAGTCATGTCTGCATGGTTCCCGAACCCGTAGGGTCTACACACTTAAGGTTCGATGACGCTAGGGTTATAAAGGAAGTTTGTATGTGGTTACCGAATGTTGTTCGGAGTCCTGGATGAGATCCTGGACATCATGAGGAGTTCGGTAATGGTCCAGAGGTAAAGATTTATATATGGGAAGTCCTATTTTGGTCACCGGAATTGTTTTGGGTGTTGCCGGTAACGTACCGGGACAACCGGGAGGGTCCCAGGGGTCCACCAGGTGGGGCCACCGGCCCAGAGGGCTGCATGGGCCAAGTGTGGGAGGGGATCAGCCCCAGGTGGGCTGGTGCACCCCCCCACCAAGGCCCAAGGCGCCTTAAGAGAAGAAGGGGGCAAACCCTAGGGCAGATGGGACCTAAGGCCCACCCCAGGTGCGCCTCCCCCTCTCCCCCTTTGGCCGCCACCCTAGATGGGATCTGGGGCTGCCCCACCCCTTGGGGTGGGAACCCTAGAGGGGGCACAGCCCCCTCCTCTTCCCCTATATATAGTTGAGGTCTAGGGGCTACCCAACACATGAGAACCTCTCCCTCTTGGCGCAGCCCTACCCCTGTCCCTCCTCGTCTCTTGCGGTGCTTGGAGAAGCCCTGCTGCAGTGCCACGCTCCTACACCACCACCACGCCGTCGTGCTGGTGCTGGACGGAGTATTCCCCAACCTCTCCCTCTCCCCTTGCTGGATCAAGGCACAGGAGACATCATCGGGCTGCACGTGTGTTGAATGCGGAGGCGCCATTGTTCGGTGCTTAGATCGGAATCAACCGCGATCTGAATTGCTACGAGTACGAATCCTTCATCCTCGTTCTTTTAACGCTTCCACATCGCGATCTTCAAGGGTATGAAGATGCACTCCCCTCTCTCTCGTTGCTAGTATCTCCGTATATTGATCTTGGTGATGCGTAGAAATTTTTTGAATTTCTGCTACGTTCCCCAACAGTGGTATCAGAGCTATGTCTATTGTGTAGATTCTATGCATGAGTAGAACACAAGTAGTTGTGGGCGATGGTTTGTACAATTTGCTTACCGTTACTAGTCCTATCTTGATTCGGCGGCATTGTGGGATGAAGCGGCCCGGACCGACCTTACACGTACGCTTACGTGAGACAGGTTCCATCGACTGACATGCACTTGTTACATAAGGTGGCTAGTGGGTGCCAGTCTCTCCCACTTTAGTCGGATCGGATTCGATGAAAAGGGTCCTTATGAAGGGTAAATAGCAATTGGCATATCACCGTTGTGGCTTTGCGTAGGTAAGAAACGTTCTTGCTAGAAATCCATAGCAGCCACGTAAAACATGCAGCGACAATTAGAGGACGTCTAACTTGTTTTTGCAGGGTATGCTATGTGATGTGATATGGACAAAAGAATGTGAGGAATGATATATGTGATGTATGAGATTGATCATGTTCTTGTAATAGGAATCACGACTTGCATGTCGATGAGTATGACAACCGGCATGAGCCATAGGAGTTGTCTTATTTATTGTATGACCTGCGTGTCAATGATAACGCCATGTAATTACTTTACTTTATTGCTAAACGTTAGCCATAGTAGTAGAAGTAATAGTTGGCAAGACAACTTCATGAAGACACGATGATGGAGATCATGGTGTCATGCCGGTGACAATTATGATCATGGAGCCCTGAAGATGGAGATCAAAAGGAGCAAAATGATATTTGCCATATCATCTCACTATTTGATTGCATGTGATGTTTATCATGTTTATGCATCTTATTTGCTTAGAACGACAGTAGTAAATAAGATGATCCCTCATAATAATTTCAAGAAAGTGTTCCCCCTAACTGTGCACCGTTGCGAAAGTTCGTTGTTTCGAAGCACCACGTGATGATCGGGTGTGATAGATTCTAACGTTCACATACAATGGGTGTAAACCAGATTTATACACGCGAAACACTTAGGTTGACTTGACAAGCCTAGCATGTACAGACATGGCCTCGGAACACAAGAGACCGAAAGGTCGAACATGAGTCGTATAGTGGATACGATCAACATGAAGATGTTCACCGACGATGACTAGTCCGTCTCACGTGATGATCGGACACGGCCTAGTTGACTCGGATCATGTATCACTTAGATGACTAGAGGGATGTCTATCTGAGTGGGAGTTCATTAGATGAACTAAATTATCATGAACATAGTCAAAAGGACTTTGCAAATTATGTCGTATCTCGCGCTTTAGTTCTACTGTTTTAGATATGTTCCTAGAGAAAATTCAGTTGAAAGTTGATAGTAGCATTTATGCGGACTAGGTCTGTAAACTGAGGATTGTCCTTGTCGCTTCGTAGAAGGCTTATGTCCTTAATGCACCACTCGGTGTGCTGAACCTCGAACGTCATCTGTGGATGTTGCAGACATCTGACATACACATTTTGATAACTACGTGATAGTTCAGTAATGATTAAATGGTTTAGAGTTGAGGCACCGAAGACGATTTCGAAACATCGCGGAACATATGAGATGTTTCGAGGGCTGAAATTGGGATTTCAGGCTTGTGCCCACGTCAAGAGGTATAAGACCTCCGACGAGTTTCTTAGCCTGCAAACTAAGGGAGAAAAGCTCAATCGTTGAGCTTGTGCTCAGATTGTCTGAGTACCACAATCACTTGAATCGAGTGGGAGTTAATCTTCCAGATGAGATAGTGATGTTTCTCCAAAGTCATTGCCACCAACATGCTAGAGCTTCGTGATGAACTATAACATATCAGGGATAGATATGATGATCCTTGAAATATTCGTGATGTTTGACACCGCGAAGTAGAAATCAAGAAGGAGCATCAATTGTTGATGGTTAGTGAAACCACTAGTTTCAAGAAGGGCAAGGGCAAGAAGGGATACTTCATGAAATGGCAAATCAGTTGCTACTCTAGTGAAGAAACCCAAGGTTGAAACCAAGCTCGAGACTAAGTACTTCTGTAATGAGGGGAACGGTCACTGAAGCAGGACTACCCTAGATACTTGGTAGATGAGTAGGCTGGAAAGGTCGATAGAAGTATATTGGATATACATTATGTCAATGTGTACTTTACTAGTACTCGTAGTAGCATCAGGGTATTAGATACCGGTTCGGTTGCTAAGTGTTAGTAACTCGAAATAAAAGCTACGGAATAAACGGAGACTAGCTAAAGGTGAGCTAACGATATGTGTTGGAAGTGTTTCCAAGGTTGATGTGATCAAGCATCGCACGCTCCCTCTACCATCGAGATTGGTGTTAAACCTAAAATAATTGTTATTTGGTATTTGCGTTGAGCATATACATGATTGGATTATGTTTATCACAACACGGTTATTCATTTAAGGAGAATAATGGTTACTCTGTTTATTTGAATAATACCTTCAATGGTCTTGCACCTAAAATAAATGGTTTATTAAATCTCGATCGTAGTGATACACATGTTCATGCCAAAAGATATAAGATAGTAATGATAGTCCCACATACTTGTGGCACTGCCACTTGAGTCATATTGGTATAAAACGCATGAAGAAGCTCCATGTTGATGGATCTTTGGACTCACTCGTTTTTGAAAAGATTGAGACATGCGAACCATGTCTATTGGTATATACGCATGAAGAAACTCCATGAAGATGGATCGTTTGGACTCACTTGATTTTGAATCACTTGAGTCATGCAAATCATACCACATGGGCAAGATGACTGAAAGGCCTCGTTTTCAGTGAAATGGAACAAGAAAGCAACTTGTTGGAAGTAATACATTTTGATGTGTGCAGTCCAATGAGTGCTGAGGCACGTAGTGGATGTCGTTATGTTCTTACTTCACAGATGATTTGAGTAGATGCTGAGTATATTTACTTTATGAAACACAAGTCTGAATTATTGAAAGGTTCAAGTAATTTCAGAGTGAAGTTGAAGATCATCGTGACAAGAGGATAAAATGTCTATGATATGATCATAGAGATGAATATCTGAGTTATGAGTTTGGTATACAATTAAGACATTGTGGAAATTGTTTCACAACTAATACCGCCTGGAACACCATAGTGTGATGGTGTGTCCGAACATCATAGATGCACCCTATTGGATATGGGGCATACCATGATGTCTCTTATCGAATTACCACTATTGTTTATGGGTTAGGCATTAGAGACAACCGCATTCACTTCAAATAGGGCACCACGTAATTCCGTTGAGATGACAGTGTATGAACTATGGTTTAGAGAAACCTAGGCTGTCGTTTCTTGAAAGTTTGGGGCTGCGACGCTTATGTGAAAGTTGTTAGCCTGATAAGCTCGAACCTAAAGCGGATAAATGCATCTTCATAGGACACCCAAAACAGTTGGGTATACCTCCTGTCTCAGTTCCGGAAGCAAAAGCGATTGTTTCTAGAATCAGGTCCTTTCTCGAGGAAAAGTTTCTCTCGAAAGAATTGAGTGGGAGGATGGTGGAGACTTGATGAGGTTATTGAACCATCACTTCAACTAGTGTGTAGACGGGCACAGGAAGTTGTTCCTATGGCGCCTACACCAATTGAAGTGGAAGCTAATGATAGTGATCATGAAACTTTAGATCAAGTCACTACCAAACCTCGTAAGTCGACAAGGATGCATACTACTTCAGACTGGTACTTAACCCTATCTTGGAGGTCATGTTGCTAGTCAACAATGAACCTACAAGCTATGGAGAAGCGATGGTGGGCCCGGATTCCGACGAATGGCTAGAGGCCATAAAATCCGAGAGAGGATCCATGTACGAAAACAAAGTGTAGACTTTGGAAGAACTACTCGATGGCCGTAAGGATGTTGAGTACAGATGGATTTTTAAAAGGAAGACGGACAATGATGGTAAGTGTCACCATTAAGAAAGCTCGACTTGTCGCTAAGATGTTTTCCGACAAGTTCAAGGAGTTGACTACGATGAGACTTTCTCACTCGTAGCGATGCTAAGAGTCTATTGGAATTATATTAGCAGTTACTGCATTATTTATGAAATCTTGCAGATAGGATGTAAAAACATTGTTTCCTCGATGATTTTCTTGAGGAAAGGTTGTATGTGATACAACCAGAAGGTTTTGTCAATCCTGAAAGATGCTAACAAGTATGCAAAGCTCCAGCAATCCTTCTAAGGACTAGAGTAAGCATCTCGGAGTTGGAATATACGCTTTGGTGAGATGATCGAAGATTTTGGGTTCATACAAAGTTTATGAGAAACTTGTATCTCCAAAGAAGTGACTGGGAGCACTATATCATTTCTGATGAGTATATGTTGTTGACATATTGTTGATCGGAAATGATGTAGAATTTCTGAAAAGCATATAGGGTTATTTGAAAAGTGTTTTTCAATGGAAAACCTGGATTAAGCTGCTTGAACATTGAGTATCAAGATCCATAAGGATAGATCAAAATCGCTTGATAGTACTTTCAAATGAGTACGCACCGTAACAAGTTTTTGAAGGAGTTCAAAATAGATCGGGAAAGAAGGAGTTCTTGGCTGTGTTATAAGGTGTGAGTATTGAGTAAGACTCAAGACCTGACCACGGCAGAAGAGAGAGAATGGACGAAGGTCGTCCCCTATGCTTCAGACATAGGATCTAGAGTATGCTATGATGTGTACCGCACCCGAAGTGTGCCTTGCCATGAGTCAGTCAAGGGGTACAAGAGTGATCCAAGAATGGATCACATGACAGCAGTCTAACTTGTCCTTATTAACTAGTGGACTAAGGAATTTTCTCGATTATGGAGGTGGTAAAAGAGTTCGTTGTAAAGGGTTACGCCGATGCAAACTTTGACACTAATCTGGGTGACTCTGAGAAGTAGACCGGATTCGTATAGTAGAGCAGTTATTTGGAATAGTTCCAACTAGCGCATGGTAGCTGCATCTAGGAGATGACATAGATATTTGTAAAGCACACACGGATCAGACCCGTTGACTAATAAACCTCTCTCACAAGCAAGATATGATCAAACGCCATGGGTGTTGGATTCAATGCAATCACATAATGATGTGAACTAGATTATTGACTCTAGTGCAAATGGGAGACTGTTGGAAATATGCCCTAGAGGCAATAATAAAATGGTTATTATTATATTTCCTTGTTCATCATAATTGTCTATTGTTCATGCTATAATTGTATTAACTAGAAACCGTAATACATGTGCGAATGCATAGACCACAACATATCCCTAGTGAGCCTCTAGTTGACTAGCTAGTTGATCAATAGATGGTCATGGTTTCCTGACCATGGACATTGGATGTCATTGATAACGGGATCACATCATTAGGAGAATGATGTGATGGACAAGACCCAATCCTAAGCATAGCACAAGATCGTGTAGTTCGTTTGCTAAAAGCTTTTCTAATGTCAAGTATTATTTCCTTAGACCATGAGATTGTGCAACTCCCGTATACCGTAGGAATGCTTTGGGTGTGCCAAACGTCACAACGTAACTGGGTGGCTATAAAGGTACACTACAGGCATCTCCGAAAGTATCTGTTTGGTTGGCACAAATCGAGACTAGAATTTTTCACTCCGTGTAACGGAGAGGTATCTCTGGGCCCACTCGGCAGGACATCATCATAATGTGCACAATGTGACCAAGGAGTTGATCACGGGATGATGTGTTACAGAACGAGTAAAGAGACTTGCCGGTAACGAGATTGAACAAGGTATCGGGATACCGACGATCGAATCTCGGGCAAGTACTATACCAGTAGACCAAGGGAATTGTATACGGGATTGATTGAATCCTTGACATCGTGGTTCATCCGATGATATCATCGTGGAACATGTGGGAGCCAACATGGGTATCCAGATCCCGCTGTTGGTTATTGACCGGAGAACGTCTCGGTCATGTCTACATGGTTCTCGAACCCGTAGGGTCTACACACTTAAGGTTCGATGATGCTAGGGTTATAAAGGAAGTTTGTATGTGGTTACCGAATGTTGTTCGGAGTGCCGGATGAGATCCCGGACGTCACGAGGAGGGTCCACCGGGTGCTGTCGATAACATACCGGGTGCTGTCGGTAACGTACCGGGAGCACCGGGAGGGTCCCGGGGGTCAACCAGGCGGGGCCACCGGCCCGAGAGGGCTGCATGGGCCAAGTGTGGGAGGGGACCAGCCCCAGGTGGGCTGGTGCGCCCCCCCACCAAGGCCCAAGGCGCCTCAAGAGAAGAAGGGGGCAAACCTTAGGGCAGATGGGCCCTAAGGCCCACCCCAGGTGCGCCTCCCCCTCTCCCCCTTTGGCCGCCACCCTAGATGGGATCTGGGACTGCCGCACCCCTTGGGGTGGGAACCCTAGAGGGGGCGCAGCCCCCTCCCCTTCCTCTATATATAGTTGAGGTCTAGGGGCTGCCCAACACATGAGAACCTCTCCTTCTTGGCGCAGCCCTACCCCTCTCCCTCCTCATCTCTTGCGGTGCTTGGCGAAGCCCTGCTGGAGTGCCACGCTCCTCCACCACCACCACGCCGTCGTGCTGCTGCTGGACGGAGTCTTCCCCAACCTCTCCCTCTTCCCTTGCTGGATCAAGGCACGGGAGACGTCATCGGGCTGCACGTGTGTTGAATACGGAGGCGCCGTTTTTCGGCGCTTAAATCAGAATGAACCGCGATTTGAATCGCTACGAGTACGACTCCTTCATCCGCGTTCTTGTAACGCTTCCGCATCGCGATCTTCAAGGGTATGAAGATGCACTCCCCTCTCTCTCGTTGCTAGTATCTCCGTAGATTGATCTTGGTGATGCGTAGAAATTTTTTTGAATTTCTGCTACGTTCCCCAACAAGTCCTACTCCCACCGGGAGTAGGACTCACTCCTTTCCTTGTCCAAGTAGGAGAGGGGGAAGGAAGGGGAGAGAG
>NC_041387.1:3594152-3639247 GCF_002162155.2 Triticum dicoccoides
GGGGGGGCGGTTTCGGTAACCTCCCGGTTCTCCGGTATACATCCGATAACCCTCGGAACCATTCTGGTGTCTGAATATAGTTGTCCAATATATCAATCTTCATGTCTCGATCATTTTGAGACTCCTCGTCATGTCCGTGATCACATCTGGGACTCCGAACTATCTTCGGTACATCAAAACACATGAACTCATAATATAACCGTCATCTAACTTTAAGCGTGCGGTCCCTATGGGTTCGAGAACTATGTAGACATGACCGAGACACGTCTCCGGTCAATAACCAATAGCGGAACATGGATGCTCATATTGGCTTCCACATATTCTACGAAGATCTTTATCGGTCAAACCGCATAACAACATACGTTGTTCCCTTTGTCATCGGTATGTTACTTGCCCGAGATTAGATCGTCGGTATCTCAATACCTAGTTCAATCTCGTTACCGGCATGTCCCTTTACTTGTTATGTAATGCATATTCCATAACTAACTCATTAGCTACATTGCTTGCAAGGCTTATAGTGATGTGCATTACCGAGAGGGCCCAGAGATACCTTTTCGACAATCGGAGTGACAAAACCTACTCTCGAAATACGCCAACTCAACATGTACCTTTGGAGACACCTATAGAGCTCCTTTATAATCACCTAGTTACGTTGTGACATTTGGTAGAACACAGAGTGTTCCTCCGGTAAATTGGAGTTGAATAATCTCATAGTTGTAGGAACATGTATAAGTCATGAAGAACGCAATAGCAATATACTAAAACGATCAAGTGCTAAGCTAACGGAATGGGTCAAGTAAATCACATCATTCTCCTAATGATGTGATCCCATTAATCAAATGACAACTCATGTCTATGGTCAGGAAACACAACCATCTTTGATTAACGAGATAGTCAAGTAGAGGCATACTAGTGACATTATGTTTGTCTATGTATTCACACATGTATTATGTTTCCGGTTAATACAATTCTAGCATGAATAATAAACATTTATCATGATATAAGGAAATAAATAATAACTTTATTATTGCCTATAGGGCATATTTCCTTCAGTCTCCCACTTGCACTAGAGTCAATAATCTAGATTACACAGTAATGATTCTAACACCCATGGAGCCTTGGTGTTGATCATGTTTTTCTCGTGGAAGAGGCTTAGTCAACGGGTCTGCAATATTCAGATCCATATGTATCTTGCAAATCTCTATGTCTCCCACCTGGACTTGGTCCTGGATGGAATTGAAGGGTCTCTTGATGTGCTTGGTCCTCTTGTGAAATTTGGATTCCTTTGCCAAGGCAATTGCACCAGTATTATCACAGAAGATTTTCATTGGTCCCGATGCACTAGGTATGACACCTAGATCGGATATGAACTCCTTCATCCATACTCCTTCATTTGCTGCTTCCGAAGCAGCTATGTACTCTGCTTCGCATGTAGATCCCGCCACGACGCTTTGTTTAGAACTGTACCAACTGACAGCTCCACCGTTCAATATAAACACGTATCCGGTTTGCGATTTAGAATCGTCCGGATCAGTGTCAAAGCTTGCATCAACATAACCATTAGTCCTCTTTGTCACCTCCATAAACGAGAAACATATCCTTAGTCCTTTTCAGGTATTTCAGGATATTCTTGACCGCTGTCCAGTGGTCCACTCCTAGATTACTTTGGTACCTCCCTGCAAAACTTATTGCTAAGCATACATCAGGTCTGGTACACAGCATTGCATACATGATAGAGCCTATGGCTGAAGCATAGGGAACATCTTTCGTTTTCTCTCTATCTTCTGCTGTGGTCGGGCATTGAGTCTGACTCAACTTCACACCTTGTAATACAGGCAAGAACCCTTTCTTTGCTTGATCCATTTTGAACTTCTTCAAAACTTTATCAAGGTATGTGCTTTGTGAAAGTCCAATTAAGCGTCTTGATCTATCTCTATAGATCTTGATGCCTAATATATAAGAAGCTTCACCGAGGTCTTTCATTGAAAAACTTTTATTCAAGTGTCCTTTTATGCTATTCAGAAATTCTATATCATTTCCAATTAACAATATGTCGTCTACATATAATACCAGAAATACTACAGAGCTCCCACTCACTTTCTTGTAAATACAGGCTTCTCCAAAAGTCTATATAAAACCATATGCTTTTATCACACTATCAAAACGTTTATTCCAACTCCGAGAGGCTTGCACCAGTCCATAAATGGATCGCTGGAGCTTGCACAAGCACCTTTTGGTTGGACAAAACCTTCAGGTTGCATCATATACAACTCTTCTTCTAGAAATCCATTCAGGAATGCAGTTTTGACATCCATTTGCCATATTTCATAATCATAAAATGCGGCAATTGCTAACATGATTCGGACAGACTTAAGCATCGCTACGGGTGAGAAAGTCTCATCGTAGTCAACCACTTGAACTTGTCGAAAACCTTTTGCAACAAGTCGAGCTTTGTAGATAGTAACATTACCATCAGCGTCAGTCTTCTTCTTGAAGATCCATTTATTCTCGATGGCTTGTCGATCATCGGGCAAGTCAACCAAAGTCCATACTTTGTTCTCATACATGGATCCCATCTCAGATTTCATGGCCTCAAGCCATTTTGCGGAATCTGGGCTCATCATTGCTTCCTCATAGTTCGTAGGTTCGCCATGGTCAAGTAACATGACCTCCAGAATAGGATTACCGTACCACTCTGGTGCGGATCTTACTCTGGTTGACCTACGAGGTTCGGTAGTAACTTGATCTGAAGTTTCATGATCAATATCATTAGCTTCCTCAAAAATTGGTGTAGTTGTCATAGGAACCACTTTCTGTGATGAACTACTTTCCAATAAGGGAGCAGGTATAGTTACCTCATCAAGTTCTACTATCCTCCCACTCACTTCTTTCGCGAGAAATTCCTTCTCTAGAAAGGATCCGAATTTAGCAACAAAAATCTTGCCTTCATATCTATGATAGAAGGTGTACCCAATAGTCTCCTTTGGGATCCTATGAAGATACATATCTCCGATTTGGATCCAAGCTTATCTGGTTGAAGTTTCTTCACATCAGCATCGCAGCCCCAAACTTTAAGAAACGACAACTTTGGTTTCTTGCGAAACCACGATTCATAAGGCGTCGTCTCAACAGATTTTGATGGTGCCCTATTTAACGTGAATGCGGCCATCTCTAAAGCATAACCCCAAAAAGATAGCGATAAATCAGTAAGAGACATCATAAATCGCACCATATCTAGTAAAGTACGATTACGGCGTTCGGACACACCATTACGTTGTGGTGTTCCGGGTGGCGTGAGCTGCGAAACTATTCCGCATTATTTCAAATGTAAACCAAACTCGTAACTCCAATATTCTCCTCCACGATTAGATCGTAGAAACTTTATTTTCTTGTTATTATGATTTTCCACTTTACTCTGAAATTCTTTAAACTTTTCAAATGTTTTAGACTTATGTTTCATTAAGTAGATATACCCATATCTGCTCAAATCATCTGTGAAGGTGAGAAAATAACGATACCGGCCGCGAGCCTCAATGTTCATTGGACCACACACATCAGTATGTATGATTTCCAACAAATCTGTTGCTCACTCCATAGTTCCAGAGGACGGCGTTTTAGTCATCTTGCCCATGAGGCACGGTTCGTAAGTACCAAGTGATTCATAATCAAGTGATTCCAGAAGTCCATAAGTATGGAGTTTCTTCATGCGCTTTACACCAATATGACCCAAACGGCAGTGCCACGAATAAGTTGCACTATCATTATCAACTCTGCATCTTTTGGCTTCAACATTATGAATATGTGTACCACTACTATCGAGATTTAATAAAAAAATAGACCACTCTTCAAGGGTGCATGACCATAAAAGATATTACTCATATAAATAGAACAACCATTATTCTCTGATTTAAATGAATAACCGTCTCGCATCAAACAAGATCCAGAGATAATGTTCATGCTTAACGCTGGCACCAAATAACAATTATTTAGGTCTAAAACTAATCCCGAAGGTAGATGTAGAGGTAGCGTACCGACTGCGATCACATCGACTTTGAAACCATTTCCCACGCGCATCGTCACCTCGTCCTTAGCCAATCTTCGCTTAATCCGTAGTCCCTGTTTTCAGTTGAAAATATTAGCAACAGAACCAGTATCAAATACCCAGGTGCTACTGCGAGCATTACTAAGGTACACATCAATAACATGTATATCACATATACCTTTGTTCACCTTCCCATCCTTCTTATCCACCAAATACTTGGGGCAGTTCCGCTTCCAGTGACCAGTCTACTTGCAGTAGAAGCACTCAGTCTCAGGCTTAGGTCCAGATTTGGGTTTCTTCTCTTGAGCAGCAACTTGTTTGCCGTTCTTCTTGAAGTTCCCCTTCTTCTTTCCTTTACCCTTTTTCTTGAAACTGGTGGTCTTATTGACCATCAACACTTGATGCTCCTTTTTGATTTCTACCTCTGCAGCTTTTAGAATTGCGAAGAGCTCGGGAATAGTCTTGTTCATCCCTTGCATATTATAGTTCATAACAAAGCTCTTGTAGCTTGGTGGCAGTGATTTAAGAATTCTATGAATGACACTATCGTCGGGAAGATTAACTCCCAGTTGAATCAAGTGATTATTATACCCAGACATTTTGAGTATATGTTCACTGACAGAAATATTCTCTTCCATCTTGCAGCTATAGAACTTATTGGAGACTTCATATCTCTCAATCCGGGCATTTGCTTGAAATATTAACTTCAAATCCTAGAACATCTCATATGCTCCATGACGTTCAAAACGTCGTTGAAGTCCCGGTTCTAAGCCGTAAAGCATGGCACACTGAACTATCAAGTAGTCATCAGCTTTGCTCTGCCAGACTTTCTTAACGTCGTCAGTTGCATCTGCAGCAGGCCTGGCACCCAGTGGTGCTTCCAGGATGTAATTCTTCTGTGCAGCAATGAGGATAATCCTCAAGTTACAGACCCTGTCCGTGTAATTGCTACCATCATCTTTCAACTTAGCTTTCTCAAGGAACGCATTCAAATTCAACGGAACAACAGCACGAGCCATCTATCTACAACAAACATAGACAAGCAAAATACTATCAGGTACTAAGTTCATGATAAATTTAAGTTCAATTAATCATATTACTTAAGAACTCCCACTTAGATAGACATCCCTCTAATCATCTAAGTGATCACGTGATGCAAATCAACTAAACCATGTCCGATCATCACGTGAGATGGAGTAGTTTTGAATGGTGAGCACCCTGTCCAATTTCTCATAAGTTGGAACCGACAAAGAGTTTGCCCATGTAAATTGTCTCCCAGTGAGGTTAATTCCCCTCAAGTCAAGACAATCAATAATCATGTTGAACATAAATGACCATCTTCCATCGAAGTTGTCATTATTTTTCACTTCTTGCCTTCTAATTATGTTAAAGTCCCCGCCCCCACAAGGATAGGAAGCCTTTCATCACCACAGACTCTCACCAGATCTCCGAGAAAATCAGGCTTAAACTCAGGTTGGGCTGCACCATATACATCCACCAGAGCCCATCGAAAGCCATCAATCTTCGACCTCACCCGAAGTTTCAAAGCTAAATCTTCATACACCACATTTACCACTTTTAGCGACTCACACTTAACCCCATGTAGTATCCCTCCAGAACTACCTCTTGGGGGCAAACAATGCCAGTCAAACTCAACTCCCCCTGAAATGCTACCGAAGAATTGAGGCGTAAAATTATCTCTGCCCATCTCTAGTAGAGCCATAAAATCTAATCTATGCGCTATCGATGCTTCCGCAAGAACCCTTTCATTTTTCATCATGGAATTTTTTATTTTGTCTTACTCTCACACTCCTACAGACTGCTGAAGTAGGATAAATCTTCCTCTTCCAGGAACGTTTTGGTTTATCCTCCCGAACCTCGAGGTTTTCATCAGTTGAGCCAGGAAAATCGATATTCTTTGGCTACAGACAGGCCATATACCCCACTGAGGGTGTGGCCTCCTCCTGCTCCTCCTCCTCTAATTCCGAAGTTGGGAACGAGATCCTCACAAAGACTTTGTAGCGAAGTTACCCCAAGACTATCAATATCCGACTCGTTCATAGGTTTCACTGCATCAATATTCCGGATTAATTCTAAGGCTCTATCAGCTTCTAGGTCTAACGGATCATCAACTGATTTTGCAATTTCTTTTCCGTGGCTAACAAGAGAAATCCCTAAGTTGCTGGCATTATTGATAATTTGTGGATCTGGAAAATTAAGAACGGAATAACTGGTATTTACTGACATACCTGTAGTCGGTTCGACGTCTCGAAGCTTGGCGGCCTGCATAGCTCGCCCCAACTGCAGGTCGTCCGCATCCGGCTGGGCCTGAATCCGGTGACTTAAGCGCCTGTCACCGGACGTCAGGTCCTGAATCCGCCATAAGAGATCACCTCCTCCATGGTGACCTCAACTGGGGTTTTGGCCTCCTTTCATATGCCCAACTAAAGCTAACACGGGGGTGAGAGGTTGGATAGGGTGCTTGGGCCCCACCAAGACGACACCCCCTCCCGTCGGTGGCGATTTCCTCACATCAGACATCCCCTTCTCAGCTAACTGAGGGTAAGCCACCTGCTGAGTCGATGGGCATGGAGACACCGGTCGTGAATGTGGAGAGGACCCTCGGGCCTACTGCCCAAGGGTCTCCACCATCTCTACAGGCGGCGAAGACCACGTATCCTGCTCAACCAAATCCTCAATCTTGACTCGGTCCCCCCAAAGGCGACTGGGCGCAGATGCCGGCTTGAAGGAAGCAAAATGAAGCGAAGCAACCGCGCGTGGATGAAGGGGCTGTTCTGGCTTGGTGGCGCTGGGTGGCCGGCGGCGCGACCCTGGCCCAGATCTGGGCCCTTTTGGGCCCAATCTGGGTCCTAGCGGGCCGGCACCGGCGTGGCTTCATTGCCTCCGGCATGGTGAAGTGGAGGGGTGGCTCGGACAGGGAGCAGCGACGCTGACGGCATGCCTTCTGCAGTGCGACGGTGGAGCTTTACGGGCATTTGAGGGCCTGGCCGGGCCTGTAGGTCCATCGGCCTGGTATGCTCCTACTGTTGCGTCCTATCGGATCCCGTTGGTGACGGTGGTGGTTGGGCCCTCCCGCGTGCTGATGGTGCTGCTGCTCCAAGTCCCAGCTTCTCTTCTTCGCCGTTCAGGTCCCACTTCACGGTGTTGTGGTGAGATAGTGTGGGAGACTCAAGACCGTATTGGCGCAGGGTGAGGGACGACATGGTGGCATGCTTCGGAGCACCCGGGTGATGGTTGGGACCGGGAGAAATCCCAGTCGGCCTGGCCTACTCCGATGCGGTGGCCCCTGAGGGTGCCGCCGGACCTTCCTAGAGGGCGTTGGGTGTCACCCTTCCTTCCTCCTTGCCGTGTACCGGGGGAAACCCTTGCAGCTGGGTCGTCATCATCGCGTTCTTTCCTGGAGGTGTTGTGTGGTACCGGCGATTTGGAGTCAGAGATTGGTGGAAGATCCCGGTGGGCGCAGCGGTCGCGATGATTCTTCTTCGTTTTTGTTGATCTGTCGTTGTTAGAATTTGTTTCTTTTATATTTTCTCTTTCGTTTCTTTTAGGCGTGCATGTACTGCTTCCGGTCTAGTACCTATCGTGGGTTGTATCGGTGATGGTTGCTTTGTAATACAAAGCGGGGGGAAACCCTATTTCGAGATGAAGGGGTTGTCCCCTTATCTGTCAGTGTCCCCTTGGACCAAGCACTCCACGGGATGTCACCACCAAGCGTTGCTCTTGTGATGTTTCAGTGCACTGCATAAGAAACTTTTTTAGCCTTTTTTTGGAAAAGGAGACAGAGCCTCTGGCCTCTGCATCAATCGATGCATGCAGCCATCTTATTAAAGAAATAGTTTCGAAGTCTTAGAGACACAAGTAGCCAAAATCATAGTGCAAAAACAAAACAAAGAAAAGTGCCACATCCGGCGAAACAAACCAGGCTGCGATGCCAATACACCTAGCCTATTATCAGCACGCCATCCAAATCGGCTGAAGATAGCCCGTGCTACCGTCTCCAATGGCTGCACCCAATACCCAAAAGCTCCTTGGAGTCCACAAGAGTGAGTAAATGACCACATACGGATCGATGATGTAGCTCTGTAGATTACCTGCAAAAAATTCGTGAAGTTTGTTCCATTAAAAACCACATCATTTCTAGTATTCCATATCGCCCATAGCAATGCACATATCCCTATCCGAATATGTTTCGCTGTATGTAACTCTACCCCATTGAGCCACGTCCCAAATAACGTGTTTACGCTCGTTGGTGGGGTGGACGCTAAATGCTATATGAGTTGAGCGCCATAGTAATTTTGCAAGAGGGCAATCGAGAAAGAGGTGTTTAATCGTCTCATTGCGGTCACAAAAGCAACATCTGTTATTACCTATCCAGTTTCTTTTAAGAAAATTGTGTTTGGTCAAAATGACTCCCTCATGAACGAACCACATGAAAATCTTAGTTAACAGTATCTTGTACAGTGCGAGCAAAATATCACAATGGTGGCGAGAAGAGTTAACTGATGGTTTTGAACAAATTAAGGATCAACAAAGGGAAGTGCCAAGGTCTGAATTTTGCAGAACAGAGCGGAGGCGAAGATGTAACCAAGAGAGACTATTCTATTCATTTTAGATTATTCTGATTTGTATAACTTTGTAGCACTGTACTTGCTATGTCCAATGTGTATATATATGTACTGGTGATTTCTGAATGTTCAATGAATTATTTGAGTGCGATGGACATGCCTGAGATATAAAACGGCGCCTGCTGCTATGCTAAACAAAGAAACAAACGACTCTGGTTACCGAAGAGAGACCATAGACTCAGACATGGTACATGCTACCAAACATGAATACAACTCTAGCAAGTATATCAACTACTCCTACATTATATTGGTAACTACAGCATAAAATAAAGAGTGGCGAGAATGAGGTAAAGGGGTTAAAGCAGGACATGAGATGCCCTTTTCCGCCGCGTGGATGTCGAACATAGAGCACACGCGCGCTTTGTGTATAAATACAGCTCTATACGGGCCGTACATCTCAGCTGCGAGCATATCAGCCGATTCTTCTTGCACCGTTGGTACTGCGTACACGTCAACAATGGCGTCCACGGCGGCGACGGAGAGATCCGTAATCCTTCCACCACACTTTGTTCTCGTCCCGCTCATCGGGCAGGGCCACACCATCCCCATGTCGGACCTTGCCTGCCTCCTCGCCGGACGCGGTGCGAGAGTGAGCCTCGTCACCACGCCCGTCAACGCCGCGCGCCTGGGGGGACTAGCCGACAGGGCACGGCGCGCCATGCTGCCCCTGGAGATAGTCGAGCTCCCGTTCCCGCCGGCCGACGATGGACTGCCCACTGGGAGCACCGCCAGCGTCGACAGCTTCCTCCGGTTGTTCTTGGACCTTTACAGGCTCACCGGGCCGCTCGAGGCCTACGTGCGTGCGCTGCCGCGGCACCCAAGCTGCATCATCTCCGACGCCTGCAATCCGTGGACGGCCGGCGTCGCAAGGAGCGTCGGGGTCCCGCGGCTCTTCTTCCACGTGCCTTCCGTCTTCTACTCGCTCTGCGACCTGAACGTCGCAACGTATGGTCAGGGCGACCATGACGTGTCGTATGTCGTGCCGGGCATGCCGGTGCGTGTAGAGATGACCAAGGAGACATGGTCGTCCTCCTTCTATACCACGCCTGAGTGGAAGGAGTTCACCAAGGAGGCGCGGGAGGCCATGCGCTCGGCCGACGGCGCCGTGATGAACACCTTCCTGGGCATCGAGCAACAGTTCGTCGCGTCCTACGAGGCAGCACTGGGTAAGCCGGTGTGGGCGCTCGGGCCCTTCTGCCTTGGTAACAGGCGGGAAGAGGAGGCCGTCCACCAGAGCCCGGTCACCGCTTGGCTTGACAAGATGGACCAGAACACGGTAATTTATGTCAATTTTGGCAGCCTCGTGCGGATGCCTCCCAAGCAGCTGTACGAGGTTGGACACGGCCTCGAGGACTCTAGGAAGCCGTTCCTTTGGGTGGTGCAGGAATCCGAGACGGCGTTGCCAGAAGCGCAAGAGTGGCTCCAAGCCCTGGAGGCACGAACGGCAGGGCAGGGGCTCATATTGCGTTGTTGGGCGCCTCAACTCGCCATCATGTCGCACCGTGCCGTAGGCGGCTTCATGACCCACTGCGGGTGGAACTCCCTGCTAGAGTCCATCGCGCACGGCGTGCCTGTCATGACGTGGCCTCACTTCAGCGACCAGTTCCTCAACGAGAGGCTGGTCGTGGAAGTACTTGGGGTCGGCGTGCCCTTGATGCCGTCCGGTAAGGACACGGCCGTGGTGCGGGGGCACATTGCGCGAGCTGTGTCAGAGCTGATGGGCGATGGGGCGGTGGCAGAGGAGAGGAGGAGAAAATGCAAGGATTACGGGGAGAGAGCTCATGTAGCCGTAGCGAAAGGAGGATCGTCGCATGAAAACCTGGCGCGGCTATTACAGAGCTTCATGCCGAGTGGCGGCAAGGAAATGTAGATTTCCCAACGTTCGGTTTCATCATTTTGTAGCATGTAATCCATGCATTGTGAGTTATGTTCGCGATTTGGCTGTTATTTCAGCTTTCACCTAGGCTGGCTCATGGCCGTGATTTCTTCATCGGATGGCATGAACAAACGGTATCATATGGCGGTGTCTATGGGCCGTGGGAAGGCGCAGACCATAACTCGGTCCTGCCCTGAATAATAGGCTGTTTTCAATTAGACTTTAAGAGTAACCAGAAGTATACCCACTCATTGTAGGACAGATACTATACATTATGTCTTCAAAATAAATATGTAAAATTCAGTTGATCATACTCGAGATCCTAGATTTAATAGACATGAGATGAGTGTGTATTGTATATTATTAATGTGAACAATTGGATTGTTTAAGTAAGGCTGCTCACAATGGGGAGTAACTTAGACTAGCAGTAACATACATACGTCACCGGGTTATCTTACCACCTCTATAGTGGGTAGTAACAAATGTGTAGTTTCAGACAACACTCTATTTATTATGGTCTAGACTCATTTTGACTTGATACATGTGATGTTATGCTAACATATTATGTTACCACAATCTTCTCTTTCCTCGTTAAGTAAGTGCCACATCATCTATTTTGCATAGGTATATGTGACGTTACCAATCATGTTAATCCCGCTATGATGATTAACAAATATAAGTGGAGATGACAAGGACAATAAAAATTACATAGTGAGGTATGGATTTAGTACGACAAATACTAGAAATAATAAAAATTACATCCAAATCCGTAGAACACCTAGCGATGACAATAAGCACTGGAGCGAGCCGAAGAGCAAAGTATGTTTGGACTACAGAAACTCGAGTTTAGTAATATTACACAGATCCAAACACACTTGATTAAGACGTGGATTCGTAGTGAGGTATGAATTGAGTCGTTATGGTGAACAACAAAGGATTGTGGATGGTGCTGAAGACCAAAGTATAGAGGTAAGTCACACAAACAGAAACCGTTGCCGTCATGCATGTTGTTGAGATTAACACTATATCTTATTATTTTCTGAAATGGGATATAACCCGGCCTTCGCATCTGTTGCACAGACACCTTTTATCGCAATGTTTAGTTGTATCAGGATTACACTAATCACAGACCACATGAGATTGAAAAATGAATCAACCAAGAAAAAAATGGCATCATCAAGCAACTAGGCATCCCGTAGTTGTCTAATATGCTGCCACCTAGCCCGGCTGAATATATCACGTAGACTAACAGTATATTTCCATCCACAAGAAGGTTTGTCATTCAGAAGATGATCACATATCAGTTTGGGACAAGCCACATGAACGAAACAATTAATTTGAGTCGGATGTTACTTATATTTGAAGAGATCTATGAGGATCGGAGTAAGTACAAAAATTATGTCTGTAGGTCATGAGCCTGACAGATACGACTATAAAACGAGAAAGTGGCTGATCAAACATATTAAGAGGTCCGTTAATTAACGAGAAAGGGGCTGGTCGGGCATATTTAGGAGTGTGTAGCCTACACCCGCTACATTACAGCGATCCTAGATCGATGACCCATGTTAGAAGGTTTAATTACACTCAAGCCTGACACAATGAAGGCTACTAAACAAACAAGTGGCTGGTCAGGCATATTTACAAGTTCGTACAAATTATGTTTAAACCCTACCTGCCCTGGGTGCACAGATCAAACATGACAGCAGCTTTTCCCGCAAAAAAAAAGGGTACATGACAGAAGCTTGTTCAATTTTTTTTTGAAAGAAGACAGAAGGTTTAAAAACAAAGATGCCTGACAGATGATGATGGTTGCCAACAAGCAATTGGCGGGTCAGGCACATCTAGGAATCTGAATCTAATATGGATCAAAGCCTGCAAGCCGCTGCATGCACAGATGACAGAAGCGAAAGTTTGATTAACCACAAACCTGACACAGTGCAACTTGTGAAATGAGCATGTCGCCTGTCCACCGGTGCTTGCATGCAGAGATGGATAAGGCCGGAAGTTTAATTTCGTACAAGTATACCCCAGAAGTGGTACCTTTTTTTTTCTTTCTCTTCATGGTCGAACTCGTGGTACCTGCACGCGCCCGTGAGCCAAAACAATTCACGCGCCTCTCTCCACGCGTCTATGTATGGCGGTCGAGCTAGACTGACGTCATGTATGCTCGTATACCAAAGTCAAGGGGGCACGCAGCATACGCAAGCTTGTGTTTGTTCTGGTTGCATGCACGTACTTGTCATTTCTTCTTTTCTTTTCTTCTTTTTTTGATTGTTAAATGATTTGATTTGAGAGGACTTTGCATTGCTATAGATCCATGCCTACGTGATTTGAGGAGATGTTTGAATTAGCGGCGAGCCATGGAGGCGACTATGGCCTCCGTTTTGGCACCCAACCTCGCACGGACGAGGCGCCACATAAACCGTTCCTACGGCACAGCTAGGGTTGCACCATGCGGTGGTCACCGGTTCCGCGCGAGGCTGCGGTCGGTCACACGCCGAGAACCATCACCCCCTGATCCGAGCGCCATTTAGCAATGGATTACTGCCGGCTCGCTGAAGACCGTGGGACGGGCACACTCCTTCGGGGAGCGTCGAAGAGCAACGTGGACGACCATCTTCTCCTCAGGGCTACAAGGGATGAACTCCCAAGCCACCGATCCGGACATTTCAGAGTTGGATCCAATGGCCGCGTGACTCCGTTGTATTTTGCCGCCAAAATGTTTTGGATCTAGCCCAAATTTCATGTCGATTCAGATTTTGCTCCCCGATTAGGCCCAAACTCTAGAAATATTTTGGGATCGTACTCGATCATGAGTTCTAATGAAAATAAAAAACCCTAACCTAATATCCGTGTTGGGTCCCATGTAATATTCCTGAATATTTTATGTCCAACTCCCGCTCCTGTTCCTGTCTGAATTCTGTGCCTAAATCTTTTCGGGTTTGACTCTAGTCCCCTTTCATGCCCACGCCTTGGCCTACAGCTGGACGGCGGCAGAGGAGAGGAGGATAAAGTGCATGGATTACAGGGAGAGAGCTCATGCAGCCGTAGCGGAAGGAGGATCATCGCATGAAAACCTGACATGGCTATTACAGAGCTTCATGCCAAGTGGCAACAAGGAACTATATAGATTATCCAACGTTTGGTTTCATCATTTTGTATCATATAAGCCATGCATTGTGAGTTATGCCCACCACTTGGCTGTTATTTCAGCTTTCACCTAGGCTGGCACATCGTCGTTATGCCCTCGAGAATAGGTTGTTTTCAGTTAACTTCAATAGTAACCGGAAGGATACCCGCTCATTGCAGCGAGATCCCTTAAGAAACTATATTGCGTAAACAAATGGGTATGAAAGGTATGCATGCTATATTATGTTGTCTAAATAAATATGCAAAATTCAGTTCATCATATTCGAGATACTAAATTTAATAGAGATGAGATGAGTGTGTATTTTAAATTATTAATGTGAGCAATTGGATTCTTTAAGTAAGGCTGCTCACAATGGATAGTAACATAGACTATTAACATGGATATATTACCGGCTATCCTACCACCTCTATAGTAGTAACGTATGAGTAGTGTTATACAACTAGGGTCGCTAAAGTGAGCAAGAGCGCATTGTAGTTTATCATACACTCTAACCCACCGAGCGCACCCAGGTGCCCGTTTAGTTATGTCATTCTCTAATTAACCTCATCACGCCATGCAGATGATAAATCTTTTTGTTTGGTTACTTTATTTATCAAGTTTTTTACTGGGGTCCAAAACGAGAATGCAGGGAGGAGGGAGTTGCATGCTTATGGTAAATCTTTTAGTTTTGTTACTATGTTTAGCAGTTTTTTACTAGCATAGGAAACAAAAAGGACGGTGCATGCAGATGGTAACACAGTTACTATATTTGCCATGTTTTTTTACAACCATGTGGTTTGAAAATGAAAAGCAGGGAAAGCTGCATTTTGATAGTAACCTTTTTAGTAACCAAATTTTCTTTCATTTTACTCCCAATAATTAGTGACTTCGGAAGCAGGGCATACATGGACCAGCGCATACAGTGGTAACCAAATTAATCCTGTTACTATTTGTTCAAGCAATTTCACCCTCAAGTAACTAATTAGCGGGTCGTACGTGGACCAGCACATATTATGGTAACAAAATTAATTCCGTTACTTTTTCTTCACCCAGTTTTACCCTCAACTAATTAATTAGCAGGGAGAAGTGGAGCGACCCGCCAGCCTAATTAGGCCAGTGCATATGATTAAATATTCTGCACGCTCGCTTACTTTAGTGCCACCGACTCTATTTATTATGGAACAGACTCATTTAGACTTGGTACGTGTGATGTTACGGTAACATATTAATGTATAACACACACCTCTTTCCTCGTTAATTAAGTGCCACATCATCCATTTTGCCAAGGTATATGTGATGTTACCAATCTTGTTACTCCCACCGTGATGCTGATAAATATAAGTGGAGATGACATGGAAAATAAAAATTACATAGTGAGGTTAAATTGAGTACAACAAACACTCAATACTAAAAATTACATCTAGATCATAGAACACCTATAGATGACGATAAGCATGGAGCGAGCAGAAGAACAAAGGTATGTTTGGACTATAGAAACTCGAGTTTAGTAAATATTACACAGGTCCAAACACAATTGATTAAGACGTGGATTCATAGTGAGGTATGAATTGAGTCATTATGGTGAACAACAAAGGATAGTGGATTGTGCTGAAGACCAAAGTATAGAGGAAAGTCACACAAACAGAGACCGTTACCGTCAGCATATTGTTGATATTAACACTATATCCTTTACTTATTTTTCAGAAATGGGGATACAAGCTAGCCTTCACATCTGTTGCACAGAGACCTTTCATCGAATCATTTAGTAGTATTGGGATTACACTAATCACATATGACATGAGATTGAAACATGAATCAACCAATGAAAAAATGACGTCATAAAGCAATTAGGCACCCCCGTAGTTGTCTAATATGCTGCCACCTAGCCCGGCAGAATATATCCCGTAGACTAACAGTATATTTCCATCCACAATAAGGTTTGTCATTCACAAGATGATCACATATTGGATTGGGACAAGCCACATGAACAAAACAATTAATTTGAGTCGGATGTTACTTATATTTGTAGAGAACTATCAGGATCAGAGAAAGTACAAAAATTATGTCCGTAGCTCACGAGCCTGACAGATACGACTACAAAACGATAAAGTGGCCGGTCAAGAATATTTAGGAGTCCGTTAATTAACGAGAAAGGGGCTGGTCGGGCATATTTAGGAGTTTGTAGCCTACACCCGCTACATTGCAGCGATCCTAGATTGATGACCCATGTTAGAAGGTTTAATTACACTCAAGCCTGACACAGTGAAGGCCATTAAACGACCAAGTGGCTTGTCAGGCATACTTAGAAGTTCGTTCAAATTATGTTTAAAGCCTACCTGCTCTGGGTGCACACATCAAAAATGACAGATACTTGTTCAAAAAAAAATTGACAGAAGATAGAAGGTTTAAAAATAAAGATGCCTGACAGGATGATAGTTGCCAACAAGCAATTGGCACGTCAGGCGTATCTGGGAGTCTGAATCTAATATGGATCAAAGAAAGCAAGCCGTTGCATTCACACATGACAGAAGCGAATGTTTGATTAACCACAAACCTGACACAGTACAACTTGTGAAATGAGCATGTCCCCTGTCCCCCGGTGCTTGCATGCTGAGATGGAGAAGACCGTAAGTTTAATTTCGAACAAGTATACCCGAGAAGTTCGACGCATTAGTATAAACTAACACAGTGCAGGCCGCCACCCCTCCTACATAATCTGCAGCCACCGACCCTATTTAATTTCCCACAGGTATAGATAAATACATTTGATTTAGATTTTTCTTCCGGTTGGAACGCTTGAGTGTGCTTAAATCGGTGGTGTCACAGATGGATCCAGCCAACGATTGTAGATAGAATATTATGTATTGTGCTCTGCCATGAAAAATGATGTCTCCCATCATATGTTTCTTTTTTGCAGCAAAGATACATGATTACTATTTTGAAATTTTGCAAATAACCACACAAGGACAAATTTTCGATAACTATCAATTTAAAACTGGTTATACAATTACATACAAGATCGTATGAGTTAATATCTCATTCGCTTAGACCTAAGTTATATCTGAATTTTATGCTTAGAAGAGTTTTGTATTGATGCATGTGGATTGGAAAAATCAATATGTTGACCTAAATTTTATGTAAAAAGAGTATAGCTAAACTAGACCAAAAATATAGATATATCTCATATAAGAACATGTAACTACTATTACTACCTAATGTTTTAGGCATTATCACATCAAATCAGGTTGGTAGTATGTGTATACCTTGAGAGATAATCTGGTAATAAGTTCCCTTGACGATGGTACGGGCGGAGCGACGAGGGGCAAGTCGGCAACGCGGCTGTCAAGGCATCGCTGATTGCAGAGTTATGGACGCGGAGGAGGAGACGAAACAACTACGCAGTTGAGGTTTTCCGTTGGTGCCATAGCATAGGCGGGCGGAGACGGTGATAGGGCAAACTCGTTCGTATGCAAACTGATCGCGTCGATGGCTCGACCACTCCAGGCATCACGTATGTTGCTGTGTATAGTACTCCCTATGTTTCACAATGTAAGACTTTTTAGCAAGCTAGCAGAATAGAGCGAGTAGGTAAATTCAGATTGTGTGGGTAGTTGGGCAATCTACCTCCTGATCTTGTTGGGCTTGGCCCATGTGGCAATATCTACTACAATGGCCGTAAAAAAGGCTACGATTAGCAAAATCCTACTGTAAAAAAATATTGACAATGCCGTAATTACTTTGGTGGAGGGGGCGGGGGGGAGGGGGGGAGGTAGCCCCCCCTTGGATCCGCTACTGGTGGTGTGAGTGTGTGACACTGCTTAAGATATCTGTAATACAAAATAATTCCTTGAAAGAGGATATCAGCTTTGGTGCCAAAGTGGGATGGGAAAAAATATTAGAAATAAATCAAAGGACCACAAGCATTTCAGACGTTGTTGTAGTATGTGAAAGAAGCCCATGGGAAAGGCAATGCAGAAATAGGAATAGCAAGAATTCCGTATTGAGAAAAAAATGATGCCTTTTTTTCCGGTGTTTATAGATTGATCAGAGCTTGCATTACTTTCTACAGATGAAACTCGATTATATTTGTATATGTAGGGTTGCAGATACATAAAACGAAAGTTTTCGTTCGACTACACAACAGCCAAGATCTAGCTACCAAGATAGAGGAGAAGGTTAGATCTAAGTCGTTACCAGCACAACGATTGCGGAATAGATGTTGATGACGATGTTGGTGAAGCCTGAAAAAGATTCTCAACGCTAAGCGGTCCATGTAAGTTAACATGAAGTTTTCAACTGAGTTATCATCATTCATGCTAGATGAATATTTTTCACTGTCCCTATTGTCATCCCGTGAGATAGGTGCATCTAGAACATAAAGTTTCTTGGTGTTTCTGAGAGTCATTCTCAGACTGCAGATCTAATCTATTCTGCAATCGTTGTTCGATAACGAGTGGACATGACTCGGTACTCTTGCTGATCCATAATCAATAGCAGAGCTGTGGATGCCCATATTGACTCCAACCATTATACGAAAAGACACTCTGTTGAACTTGTTGATTTTCATGTATGTTCCTATTGCTCATGATACTCAATACCTGATGCGAGATACTCCCTCCGTCTCATAATGTAAGACATTTTTTGACACTACACTAGTGTAAAAAAGCGTCTTACGTTATGGGACGGAGGGAGTATTTGACATCCCATGAGTGATCCCTTCAATCACTATGTCTACTTATCCTCGTTATTGGTATGACGCCTTTTCTCGTTCTTGTATTCAAGTATTCCCATGATATGCATCATGCCATTGTCTGTGCACACTTGTTTGTGAATACTTTCATACCGAGTGAAGCCTAAAAGTATCTCTCTATTATCTAGAGGAGCAATTTTCATTCTTGAACTATTAAGACCAAATGTATACTCTCTAGATAACCCAATAACAACCTTTTTGACCACCCTGTTACGCATGATACTTGGTAGACCAAGGTGATACTTCTAGCATACATCATCTCAACACCCTCATCGTCCAAGGATACAAACAAGTAAGTCTTTTTAGTGATGATACTATTTAATAAAACCAATAACAACGTCTCGTAGTATATCAGCTAGATGGGTCTACCCAGCCACATTGTTGAAACAAGAATGTGCCCTCATTGACATTCAATTTCCCTTGACCATGAAAGCGGAGTCATCTGGTGTTAATGAGTTCTATAAGAGACTAGACAAAAGGTATAAAGTTGTGTTCATGCTCTACACGTGCGGATGGGTTTTCCTCTGAATCTCACATTCGTGAACCATAGCAGTTATACCATAAAGTTATGAAACAGATGTAAATAACAAATAGTATAGTCTCTTGCGTATACATCCAACGGTATATTGAAACTTATACCGACATAACTTACCGCCTCGAGAAAGGTATTAGTATTATAAGTACTATTTGATTATTGATCTGGTTCTTGAAAATTTATCAATCCAGATAATATTAATAAAAATAAATGCCCACATACTGGTACCCCTTTTGGTGGTGGAAAAGGTTCGAGGAGGGGATGTCCATTTCTAGTGGGCAAAATAACCAAGTGGTAGGGATATTCTTGAGCATTGATACTAGAGATTTGGACCATTTGTTGTCCTTTGACAGTTTAGCACGATTCACACTTCACCTAGCAGAGCAACGGAATTCAGTGCCTAACAATTCTGAATCTACTATTCCTTGCTGCCACTCCACATGAAGCTGTGTAATAGCAGCGTCAGGTTTTCATGCGATGAGCCTCCTTTCGCTATGGCTCCGTGAGCTCTCTCCTTGTACTCCTTGCACTTTATCCTCCTCTCCTCTGCCACTGCCCCGCCGCCCATCAGCTCCGACACTGCTCGCGCAATGTGCCCCCGCACCATGGCCTTGTCATTACCGAATGGCATCACGGGCACGCCCACCCCAAGTACGTGCACAGCAAGCCACTCGTTGAGGAACTGGTCGCCGAAGTGAGGCCACGTTATGACAGGCACGCCATGCGCGACGGACTCCAGCAGGGAGTTCCACCCGCAGTGCGTCATGAAGCCACCAACGGCGCGGTGCGATAGAATGGCGAGTTGAGGCGCCCATCCACGCACTATGAGCCCCTGCCCTGCTGTACGTGCCTCGAGGGCTTGGAGCCACTCTTGCGCTTCCGGCAACACAATCTCGGACTCCTTCACCACCCAAAGGAACGGCTTCCCAGAGTCCTCAAGGCCGTATCCGACCTCATAGAGCTGCTTGGGAAGCATCTGCGCGAGGCTACCGAAACAGACATACACGACCGTGCTTTGGTCCATCATGTCCAGCCAAGCGATGACCGCGCTCTGGTCTACGGCGCGTGCCTCCTCGTCCCGGCTATTGAGGAAGAAGGGCCCGAGCGCCCACACCGGCTTGCCCAGCGCTGCCTCGTAGCATGCGACGAACTGCTCCTCGAGGCCCAGGAACGTGTTCACCACGGCGCCGTCGGCCATGCGGATGCCCTCCCTCACCTCCTCCACGAACTTCCCCCATGCAGGCATGCAAGTTAGGAAGGCGGCGGCCCATGTGTCCTTGCTCAACTCCACTTGCACCGGCATGCCTGGCACAACGCCGCCGTTGTGAAGAAGCCCGTGCTTGGCGACGTTGAAGTCGCAGAGCGAGTAGAAACAGGAAGGGCCGGTGAAGGTGAGCCGAGGGATCCCGACGCTCCTGGCGACGCCGACCGTCCACGGGTTGCAGGAGTCGGAGATGATGCAGCTGGGGCGCCAGGGCAGCGAGCGCACGTAGGCCTCGAGTGGCCCGGCGAGCCTATAGAGGGACAGGAACAATTGAAGGACATTGTCACTATTGTCGTTGCTGCCCCGGGGCAGCCCGTCGTCGGCCGGCGGGAATGGGAGCTCGACAATTTCCAGCGGCAACAGGGCGCTCCGCGCCATGGCGGCTAGTCCCCGCAGGCGCGCGGCATTGACGGGCGTGGTGACGAGGCTGACTCGCGCGCCGCGCCCCACAATGAGGCACGCAAGGTCGGCCATGGGGGTGGTGTGGCCCTGCCCCATGAGTGGGACCAGAACAAAGTGTGGTGGTGGAAGAGTAATGGATTTCTCCGTCTCCACGTCCACGGGCGCCATTGTTGACGTGTATGCGCGCGGTACCAACGGTGCGAGAAGAAGAATCGATCGAGCTACAAAAAGCTGTACCAATGGTGTGAAAATGTGCCTCTATCTAATAGGAGTAGTCCCCAACGCCTCTAAATGTCGTCCATGTGCTTAAGGAATCTATGAAAAGGGAACACGTACAGCGGGAATTCAACAAAACAAAACACAAAAACTAGCCATCACATGTGCCTCTGTGCTCGGCTGTTGGCCAAGCGCGTACTCCCATGCATGTCGTGTCGTCCGATGCAATGGGCCAAAAGACAAAGCTACAAAGCTCCACATATGATAGTGCGGGTTGCACGTGTAATTCACGTGATCCTACAGACATTTTCCTTGAGTCCGGTTTTGGTTTCTAACGTGAGCACCCGAGTAGATTATACTCCCTCTGATCAGATCATCAAATACATTCATATCTAAACAAATTTAAGATAACTAATATGGATCGGAGGGAGTAGCAATAGAACACACACAGTACTAGTATATAGCAGTGCAACGGTGAGCAGCCACCACCCGTACACCCACTTCATCAACTCGATCAGCAAAGGAAAAACATCATTCCCATTCCCCTTGGGCTAGCTATTCCCCAGTCCCCACAAACCAACGCCGGCGAAAGCATGGCAACGAGCGGGACAGAATCTTTTCCATGGGAGCAGCAGTGGCTGGTGTATGTGTACGCGGTGGCTGGCGCGGTTCTGGCGTGGTGCGCCATGAGGGCGTTGGAGTGGGCGTGGTGGAGGCCCCGGCGTCTGGAGCGGGAGCTGCGGGCGCAGGGCCTCCCAGGCAGGGCGTACCACTCCGTCTCCGGCGACGCGCCGTTTATGGAGCGTCTCCACAAGGAAGCCAGGTCCCGGACCATGCCCCTCGGCAGCCATGACGTTGTGCTGCGGGCGATGCCGCTGTTTCACCAGACCATCAAGGAGCACGGTGCGTGTACTTTTCTTTGCTTTCTTTTTTTCTCTACCGTAATGTTTCTTTTT
This sequence comes from Triticum dicoccoides, assembly GCF_002162155.2. Classification (NCBI taxonomy): domain Eukaryota; kingdom Viridiplantae; phylum Streptophyta; class Magnoliopsida; order Poales; family Poaceae; genus Triticum; species Triticum dicoccoides. The sequence goes on from NC_041387.1 coordinate 3,615,970, forward strand.
AGCCGCATTATTAGTTTTCCCTTTAGCCGCATTATTAGTTTACCTTCGCCACACCGTAAGTATGTCGTCTGAAAACAACCAAATGTTTCCATGGAAGGATCTAATTTTCGTTATGTTTGCTTTTAATGGCTCTATAATGCAGGTCGGAAATGCCTTTATTAATTTAAAGCAGGCAAAAATATTTTTTATCTAAAAAAAATGTTTTTCGGTATGAAATCTAGTGGTCTACCAACATCCTAATTTGGTGGCATGGAATCTCAGAATAGTCTCCCACACGCAACAAACGGATTGACAATAGTCCCACTTGACAAATGCTCCACCTAAATAAACAGACTACAACAGAAAATGAAATTGTAACCGTGTAACTATGTAAATAAACTGCTAGTAACAAGCTTCGATGTATTTGTCAAAAAAATTAACAGGTAAATTGTCGATCACTTGGTTTGGACCGGTGCCTAGAGTGACCATCACCGAGCCAGAACTGGTGCGAGAAGTGTTGTCCAACAAGTTGGGTCACCTTGAGAAGCTCAACCTGGGCCGACTTCAAAGGATGCTGCACCACGGTGTGGGTAGCCATGAGGGCGAAAAATGGGTTAAGCACCGGAAGATCATCACCCCTGCATTCCATCTCGAGAAGCTCAAGGTTATTATAATACTTGTGTTCTGTCATTGACAACAAGTTCAGACCGTAACAAAAATCTCCGTTCCATTTTCAGCGCATGTTGCCGGCTTTCGCCGCATGTTGCACGGAGCTGGTGCAGAGATGGGAGGTTCTAGCCGCCGGTGATGCGCCATGCGAGGCAGATGTCTGGCCTGATATGAAGAATCTGACAGGGGATGTCATCTCGCGGGCCGCATTCGGCAGCAGTTACCATGAAGGCAGGAAGGTATTCCAGCTTCAGGGTGAGCAGATCGAGCTCATCGTGCAAGCCATGGACAAGATGCATATCCCTGGTTACCTGTGAGTTCATTCTCCTTTGGCGTTTACCATGGCTTAGCACAACAATATTACTCTCTCCGTCTCAAAATTCTTGTCTTAGATTTGTCTAGATACAAATGTATCTAACACTAAAACGTAACTAGATACATCCGTATTTTGACAAATCTAAGACAAGAATTTTGGGACGGAAGGAGATTGAATTGCTCTGACTGTGCTAATTATGCATTTTCTTATCTGCAGGTTCTTGCCAACCAAAGGCAACCGAAGGATGAATCAGATTGTTGCGGAGATCGAGAGGGTCCTAAAAGGCATTATCGCGAAAAGAGAGAAGGCCTTGAAAGCCGGCGAAGCTACGAGTGGTGACGATCTTCTCGGGCTGCTGCTGGAGTCCAACATGGCACACTGCACGCCGGGAGATGCCGGCATCACGACGGAAGACCTGATCGGAGAGTGCAAACTGTTCTACTTCGCGGGCATGGAGACCACGTCCTTGCTGCTCACGTGGACCATGATCGTGCTCTGCATGCACCCGGACTGGCAGGACCGTGCCAGGGAGGAGGTCATGCATGTCTTCGCCCACGGCACGACGCCAGATTACGACGGCTTAACTCGCCTAAAAATCGTAACAATGGTGTTGTACGAGGTGTTGCGGCTGTACACGCCGCTGACGTCGGTCCATCGCAAGACTTGTAAGCCCATGGACCTCGGCGGTGTCAGGTACCCGGCAGGCATGCTGTTCATGGTGCCATTCCTGTGCCTCCACCATGACAAGGATGTTTGGGGCGCAGACGCCGACGAGTTCAGGCCAGAGAGGTTCGCCAATGGGATCTCCAAGGCAGGGGCATCGGCTGACGCGCCGGCCTTCTTTCCATTCGGCTGGGGCCAGCGGACCTGCGTCGGCCAGAGCTTCGCGATGCTCGAGGCCAAGATGGGGATCGCCATGATTCTGCAGCGCTTCTCTTTCGAGCTCTCGCCTTCCTACACACATGCGCCGTTCCCTGTTGGCCTGCTGCACCCAGAGCACGGTGCGCAACTCATTCTCACAAGGCTTCCGTGAGTTGCATATTGCAAAATCCATTGCTTAACCTGCATGTTGTGTTCGAATAAATGCGCTCCGGCCAATAACTTTAAGAATTTCCAAAGAATACCATGCTCATATCGACAAGAGTTGGGGTGCTAAGTTTAGTCACATGTGGAAACTTAGAGCATCCTCACGCTCCCACTAGAGTATACCGGACAGGCGGCTGCCCACACCGGCGCTCCCAGTTGGTTTTTATCTTTCAAGTTTTTGAATGACGATTTTAAACGAACCGGTTATTTTTCATTGAAGTTTAAATGAAATGTTACATATTTAAACAAAAGTTAACAAACTTAAACGGAATTTAAACTAAACCCTAGATCTAGCAGCGCATTCGGCTCCGGCCTTGAGGTACTTGTATGATCTTGGCCCATCAGAGTCGATGGTGGCGGCGGCACATACGCTCTGGCCTTGAGGAACTTGCATGGCTCAATGACCGACCGGTGGTGGTGGAGTTGGCTGATGCAGGGATGCTTTATCTCGATATGATTCTGAGCCTTCGAGGACACTCGGTCAGTTTTATCTGTTAGTGTGTGTAGCTCAACTGCTAAATCTGCTCTTGGGGAGGAATTGAATTGAATTGAAATGATCGTGAGCTCCGTAGATACCAATGTTTCTGTTCAGGTGCTGCTCTTGCTTGCTACGTAGGGTTGTGAAATAGTCACATTCTGCTTGGACAGAGGAACAAGTATACGGGCCAAGCTGTGTCATCCCGGCCTGCCAGGAGGTTGATTTGCATATCCATCAAGTCCGGGTGGCCTGTCTAAGCGGCACAAGCCCACCCCAACAGAGCAGAGCGATCCTACGTGCTCGCCGTCGACGGCTTCTCCCTCTCCCAGCCACCTCGAGCCTCCGATCCACCCTTGCAAAGCAGCTACGTAGATGATCCTTCAATCCATCAGCGCAAGTGAGAGAGATTGATGTAGTAAGTACATATTGATGACCTCAGCTTGGTGTCTGAGCAGCATGATCAATTCGTTAACCAGACTAAATAGTATGTTAATTGCTTCCAAAACAAACTTATCAATATTAATTTTTGTTGCTAGATCGATACTCAATCATTTAATTCTGTCTGATTCACATCGTGCATAATAGATTTGTAGTATATTGGAGCAGTGTGAAATGGATATTTCTAAAAAGGGAGCCATGTCATTTATTCTTTTACTGAATTTGCCACCTTGAGCAGAAAAGTGATCTACAAGATCCATTGAGCAATCTTGGCGATCCTTATCATTACGGTCAGGGCCTGAACATGAAAGGCTGCGCTCTTCTTCTACATAAGGCGGAGCAATACCATCAATTATGCATTAAGTCAAGATTGAAGGAAAAGGAGGATATAATCCAGCTGACCTGAATTTATTGCATGCTGCATTAGTATCCTGTACTGGAGACCACATCATAGACAAGCTCAGGGTATCATTGAACTTGACCTCAGTACACTACTCTGAAATATAATTAATTGCTTAAGAATGCACACAAAGATATGAACTACAGAATTATATGGTATTAATACATCATTACATGTTAAAGAATTGATGTGAAGATATGAGCCAAAAATATTATATGGGAATTAAAGGTAACAAACACATCAAAAGTAGTAACACCTAATCTTATTTTATGTCCTTTCCAAGTGTTGGAACTTGCAACATTTCTAGTGGTTTATATTGATTGCTAGATCTCCTAGAGGCCAATATAAGGTATTTATAAATAGGCGAACTTAGTTTTTTTCTTACTAATTCAACCGCAAAAGTCATGCTCGGGTGTTGCACAGTAAGTACACCTAGTTGGCGCAGATATATCATGAAGATGAGTCTTAAATACACATTATAAATTGTCAGGATGGAGACAATCGTTAACAATGTATCCATTTCATCTGCAGGTAAAAGGATTATAGATAGAAATTCATTGTTTACCGATAGAGTGTCTGCTTATAGGCCACTAGAATAACATTGGCATTCGGCTACAGCGATTGCAGTGTCTTTTTTTATCTGCGAGCACGCTGATAATTGGACATCTGGAAATGGAGAAGAGCTTCATGTATGATTATTAAAGGTCCAGACCATTAAGGGGTCGCGTTAGAGTTTTGGCACCTCAATTCCACCGCATTGTGACTATCTCTGTTAAGCCTCAATTTGTATACATCATTGATATCGTTTGACTCATGATTCAAAATTATGCATTGCTCGTGTACTTCATTATTTTGTGTTGACGCAAGTAACAATGACGTGAACAACCATGTGTGAATGAAACAAAAGAAAAATGATAGCTAGAATGTTCCATGGTGGGGCCTTATAAGATATTGAAAAACAATTACATAGTTTAATCCAGCGTACATTGAGACAACTTTTATAAGAGAAGAACTATCCGCTTCAAAAGAAAACAACAAAGTACCCTTGTTCCAATCAATTAATTGCCGCTTTAAAAAGAAGAAACTCAAATTGATGGGGATGTATGGTTAAAGGTGGCAGTGGTGTCTTTTTGGCACGCTTTCTGGCACTCCTCCATTGATACAAAGCAATCTGCCAGCACTAGACACGAGTAGCAACAATTACCCGAGCAGCCCTTACTATGGACGCACAGTCCAGTTGGTAAATTGATCTTGTCGTTGTCCATGCCCTCGATGATTTGACCTGTGGAGTGAAAAAACGAAACCACAAATAGTTCCCACTTGTGTATTAGTAAACAAACTTTGAGAAGCAAACGTACGAGAAAAGGAGCAATAGTTTTGTGGCATATGTGCTAGACGTGCTGACTTACATTGTGCATGAAGAGCAAAGCACGCGAGAAACAGTAGAAAGAGCAGCATGGCTGGTGCACGTCTGTGATTCGTGTGCTTGTCCATCAAGATCATTAATCTAATGGATGCTTGGTTGATATGTGTTGTGGATGGGATAATATGTGTTCTAATCAACTACAATATGCGCTCGTCCTATATATAGAGAGATGGAGACCATGGTCAAGAAGGACGAAGAAATAGGAATATTGTTCATGCCGACCTGCCGTATCAAGGTTCACAAAAAAAAGATCTGGCCATATCAATTGCAATTAATTTCTTGTTTCATGTGGGATCTTCTCCATAAATAGAGAAAATAAATATTGGTCAACAGCTAAATAGATAGATATTGCGTGCGATAAGGGAAATCCAACACAATATGCGCTTCATTCAAGTACCTAAATCAACAGATTTGCTATGGTAGGGAAGGATGTAGCCGGTCAAAGGTACATATATATTCTCCTTATGGCCTACAACCAATTCATATGCGTGCAGATTAGAATGCCCATGGCGTTTTGTGCTCTCAAGAGTTTGAGGACACTATGTGGATTCTCAGCCCACATGGTTTGGGCCTCTTTCCTAGCTTAGGGCGATTGGTTTAGTAAGTCTGCAAAACTTACCTCATTTGCCACAAAGGTCAGGCTTGGGCCTCTTTCCAACCTGGGCTATATACTGCAACAGATGGAGTATTTGAGAAGGTTCAAAGGATAATCGACAAGGTGTTTGATGAGATATTTTGAGCGTCAACTCCCGAGATGGATAATTTCAACAACACCAATGCCCCTCGGTACATTTAGGATAGTAAGAATGAAAGACTTGGCCTGCTGCATCCAACTCCCTGATGGCCTGTGTCAGAGCATCTCTAACCGACCCCCTATAATTTAAAGGATAAAATGGCCGAGTATCCTTTGGTAGAGTATATATCCTCCTCTAAATGCTGGCATTTCTAATTGGTCTCCTAAGCTTAATAGAGTAAAACTTACATTTGGTTCATGCATTTCGTCAAACACTTGCTATGAGCCCCGCGGTGAGAAGCAATGATCGATGCGACCAAGCTGGCAACAACGATGGACACGAACAGTGCGCCACTGATGGCACCGTTGAGCCCCACAAAAAATGGATCTAGAATAATCGCTTTGTGAAACCCTCTCTGCATGGGCATGATGCGCTCGCTGTGCTCCCATAGTCGTGGTGGCCGGCGCTCCTCCAAGTGGTCACTGCCGTTCGCTGCCCAGGGTGCTGACTCCCCGATACGCGCATCATTTCTAGAGGACAATATGGAACGCATGTTGAGGATATACAATACCAACATTGACGGCGATCTCGCGGGTTGAGTTGGCCACACTGTTCGAGAGCATGCGCTACGCCGCCACCGACGATGAGATAGCGCGTATGATGGAGGAGGCCGCCACTGACGGCGATAGATACATCAACCTCATCGTGTTCGCCACCATCAACGATGCGCCCGATGCCACCGTCGAGGACAGCCTCACGAATGCCTTCCACTATGTCTCCACGTTCTACAGGTCCATGCAGTCGTGCCCCTACAACAGTGGCAACTGCAACCCCCTCTTGCTCTTCTGCACCGGCAGGCAACCCACCGGTGCCATCCCTGAGATGATGAACCTCTGTGCACCCAGATTGTACAGGCTCTGCCTTCGCACGCGCACCCATCGTTAATCAGGGAACGCTAGCATCCGATTCGCCACCAACGAGCAGAAGGTCGTCGAGAATTTGACCTAGCCGGCGCAGCGCCACCGCTGTGGGTGCAGCGGCAACAGTTTGTGATCGTAGATGGAACGGGAGTTGCGGGAGCGTCTTCGAAGCGAACACAATTTTTACTCCAGCCGGCTGCGGCCAAGTATTTTCACTCCTCGGGGCGGACGAGGAGGATAAATTTTTCTCGTCTAAACATTATAAGGGATTGGTTAGATGCCGGTTAGAGGAGGAAAACGAAATTTATCCTCGCCCTATCGGTTATAGGGGATCGGTTAGATATGCTCTCAGCTCGCATCTCTAGAGTACCCAGAGGTCTACCGAGATCCACTGATCAAGCAGGTTGGGTATGAACTCATGCAGCCCCATGGTCACCTTCTCCACCCTTCATCTAGGATGCGGCTGCATTTCCAAGACTACACAGCTTGATCCTGAGCAAAATGGTGAAATGGGATGCGTGGGGGTGGGAGGAGGAAGTGCAACCTATGCCTGCCAGGACACAGCAGGCTATTTGTATCGAAAGTTGGAAATTGAGGAATATCCCTCTGAGCCTTGCTTCCCATGCAAGGGCTTTGAAAAACTTAACCATATGGCATGTCGAGCAACTCCACTCTGTAGAGAACTTTTTTTTCCCGTGGTCAAGCTGGACCTATTTGACTTACACGACCTTACTAGTATCACCAATTTCCCCAAATTGTAAATGCTTGATATTGATTGTTGCCGAAAGCTCGAGACGCTACACGAGATGACTGCACTCCGAAGACTCGTGCTGACCGTTTACTACAATGAGAAATCACTCCCAATGTGCCCACAAGCTGTAAAGCCAAGGCATTTGTTGCTGGAATGCAGCCCAGATGCACTCACTTCAATGGTTTTGAGAAAATATGGTCCTGACTCCCGAGTGTGACAAGTTCGGTCGCATCCAGAACGTCGAGGCTTATGCGGATGATCTGGATGAAGGTATCGAAAGGATATGGCACCTATTTTACACAAGTGAATCGTACAACATGGAGACATACATCGATCTGCAGGTAATAATTATTGTCAACTCGTGGCTCTTTTCCAGTATGTGTCGCTAATCTGTTTTCATAATCTCCTATCGTTGATTCCATTTCATTTTAGTAGTTCAATGGTACATGCTAGAGCCAGAATATGCACTTCCCACTGTTTGTGTTTTTTTTGGCATGAGTTGCGATTGTCTGAATCAGGATGTGAAGACGAGGCAGAGGATGTAGTGACTCTAGAAGAGGAAAGAGTATTAGCAAATTAAGGAAGCAAGAACATTGTTAATTTCCCTGCTGCTAGCTACGTACAGTTGAAATACAGTTTTGCTAGAACTCATCTAAATGAGATGTAATTTCGTCTCATTCACTTTTTATAGCCATCCGATGTGATGCTATAAGATGCATGTGTGCTAACGTGGGTTGTATCTGTTTTTCTTTTCCAGGTGAATGAGACCAAATTATATCTCATCTAGATGAGTTCCAGGTACTCCCGTTGAAATATGCACTTCCCACTGGAAGGAGTTGTCACTATCCGAATCAGGATATGAAGACGAGCAGAATGTAGCAACTCTAAAAGAGGAATGAGTGGTAGCAAATTAAGGAGGCAAGATGCTAGGGAGACTATCTTGGACCTCTATCTTGGACTATGTTGGGACTAGTTCAGCCATATCCACCATGTCGAGGCTTATGCAGATGTTCTTAATGAAGGTATTGAACTAAGATTGCGCCTATTTTACACAAGTGAAATCTACAGCATGGAGAAAAACTTCAACCCCCGGGTAATATACATATAGTTAATCTGTTTTCTTAATCTCTAGCTGTTGATTCCGTTCCATCATAGTAGTTGAGTGGTAGTATATACAGTACGATGTTGGAGCATGAATATGCACTTGCACTGTTTTGATTTGCTTGGCGGAGGACCATGGTCTGAACCAGGGTGCGAAGCTGAGGGGGATGCAGCAGAAAGGCAAGACCAAAATGGAGGAAGCTGAGGAGGGGAAGCGGAGGAGGGGCTCCACAACATTGTTAACTTCCTGCTAGTGACTTCCGTTTTTTTTTCTTTCTTTTTTTTTGGGGGTTCTGAAACTGAAATAGAGCAAAAGCAGGGCAGTACAATAATTCAGGCCTCGCACTGATTTGAAACAGTGTATCATAGAAGTCCAGGTAATGGTAAGCTCTATAGATGATGAAATCCATGGCACGGCCAAGTCAAGTTGGCCCTCTGGATTCTAGAAGGAAACAAGCTATCCAACAAGGGAATGGAGAGGTGGCCTCTACATCCTTCTATGGCATGTTTGGAAGACCCGGAATGACGTAGTCTTCAACTCCATTGCCTGTGGGCTTGCGGATGTTCTCCGTCGCGCTGCTAACGACACGATGCTGTGGGCACGGTGATACGAAGGCGGCCCGCGCAAGCAGCTCCTCCTGCTTTGCTCTTTTCTACTCTCGGCCACCTAGCTTGCCCTCTCTCTGTACCTCCTCTATCTTGATGTTTCTCTTTGTCTTGCTGTTTCTTATCTCCTCGATGGAAAACACTGGTTTCGGATAATATAACAATCAGTGGGGCAAATATCTGGTGCACCGGTACTTGTGGTGATACCGGCGTACCAGACACCCAAACGCATTCAAAATGTTTTAAAGAATATTAAAAAAATGTAGCACATTGGCACAACGTCGGTCTATTTTGTCACAAAAATTCAAATCAAAGTTCAAAATGTTGCACGAGATACAAAAATAACAAATTTGGCATCAATGTGTTAATGGGCCAAATCTAAATCCCAACTTATGTGGTGTACTTTTCAGTGCCGACTTTGTGACTTTATACCTCGAGTAATGTTTCAAATTTAATTTTGTGACAACATAGACAGATGTTCTCTGAATGTGCTAATTTTTTTCTCAAATTTTGTGGACATTTTTAAATGTGCTATGGACGTCTGGTGCACCGGTAGCACCACAAGCACCAGTGCACCAAATACTTTCCCGGGGCTCATTCTCAAAAAAAAAAAAGATCCAAGTTCTGAAACTTCATGCGGTCACTCCTTCTCTAAGATCTGAGCAACCAAAGTGCAGATCAGAGGAACATGCAATTCCTTCGTTCCTTGCCAAGAAAACGAAAAAGAAGCCAATGGATATAATGTAGTACTCCATCCGTCCGAAAATACTTGTCATCAAAATGGATAAAAGGAGATGTATCTAGCACTCACCATAGTATGTTGCTACAAAGTTGATTTATAAATTTACCCTGATGGAATCAAAATGCAACCTCCGAAGTCCACAAAGCTGGGAAGGGTAGTAGTAGCAAGTAACCTTGCGATTTGTATATCACATATGCATGTATTTATTAACAGCCTCTTAGAGAACTATAGGAAAAGGTCGCGTACAATAGATCCAAAGTGGTCGGACCCTGCGCAAGCGGGAGCTACGTGCACAGGGCTGCCTTTACATGCATGTATTTATTGCCTGGTATAATGAACACGGTACGTGCTTAAGTTTTTACTGCCTTTCTGTATGCATGTATGTATCTTGTAGACCGTATGTGCTAGGTAGTTTCGATCAGATTGATTCAGAGCCTCAGGTGCTGCAGCGCAGAGCTGCCGTCGAGGCCCTTGGCCCTGTTGTGCCGGATAAGCTCTGCCATCGTCGTGCTCCTGAAGCGTGCCTCGCCGTCAGCGACGATTGGCCTTAGCACTCTGGTGGACGTGGGCGCGTCCTGTCTTCGGAAGAAGCAGACCACGGAGACGCGAGGCCCGGTGCTCTGGGCCACCACGCGGTGCTCCACACTCTTGAACCTGTCATTGGAGACGATCTGCAGGAAGTCGCCGACATTCACTACCAGCGCACCTTCCACCGCCGGCACATCCACCCACACAGCAGACGACTTGTTGTTGTTGTTGCTGCTGCTGTTGTTGTTGTTGCCGCCGCCATTGTAGTCTTCTTTGAGTAGCACCTGGAGGCCACCGACAGCGTCCTGGAGAAGCACGGTGAGGAAGCAAGGGTCAGAGTGGCGTGTGGTGCCCAGTGTCAGGTGCAGCTCCGGGCAGGACGGGTAGTAGTGGCCGGCGAGCCTCTCTAGACATGCCGCGTCCTCCTCCAGGTGGCCACTGCGAAGGCCCAGCGCCTCCGACAGCAGCTCAAGCAGGGTGCGTCCCAGCTGCTGCATCAACCTCGCGTACTCCAGCGCGATGGGCCGGCACGTGGGTGGGATCTCCTCCGGTGGCGGCAGCTCTGGCGTCGTCTCCATGTACAAGGTGTCGCGCCACTGGGCCGCCGGTGACTGGAACAGGTCAAAGTTGCTCCAGTACCTCACGGGCCGACCAAGGTCCCGGCTGTAGTACGCTGCCTTGGCCTCTGCCGGCTCCTCATGGAATCCCCGCACCGCCGCGAGTATCTCCGACATGACCGCCTTGGGCACGCCATGGTTCACTACCTGGAAGAAGCCCACCGTCTCTGCGGCCGCCTTCACCGCTCCAACCAACTCAGCTCGCTTGGATGGTGTGGTAGTAGTAACACCCGTGGCAGCCGCGAGGTCGATGACCGGGATGGTGAAGTGGTGATCATGATCTGTGTGCTCTATGGGCAGTGGATGGTGGAAGATGGAGGGGATGGTGGTGACGCCCGCATCAACGAGACCTTTGACACCGGCCTTGGTGTCGTCGAAGGCCTTGAGCGCAGGAAGGCGATCCGAGTCGGAGGCCATCAATTATGGCACTACACCACTAGATGATTATTGCTGCTCACTCAAATGAACTCTGGGCCGGTGCAAATCCTGCGTGAAAAGCACGATCCACTATATATTAATTTTCTTCATACCTATCTCTTCCCAACTGCTATGCAAGAGACAGCCTAGCGTGCACTGATTATCAGTGCGGTGGTTGGTCCATCATTGTTTCCCCATCACTTTCCCAAAAACAATCATTGTAGTTCTTTACGTAATCAGTTCTTACCTAATTTCGAATGCTAAGTAGTTGCAGCCTTGCAGGGTTCAGTGGCTTGAGCTGGAACTGAAACAACAAAATTACTCCCTCTTATGACTACCTTTCACACATCAACAGCCACATGCTAAAAAAATGGAAAAGAAGGATAGTCACATTCAGAGCCTTGGCTCAGTGGTTGGGCATGCGGTTGTGCAGCCTAACAACCCGAGTTCAATTCCTAGAATTGACAGATGATGCACATGGGTTTTCCTCAGTTTATTGAGGATCAAGCTTGGTGTGTGGTCAAACCACTCATCAAAAAATATATTGATACTCATTTAAAAAAAAATATGAGAACCATGTTTATCTTGGTACTCATACCAAAATGGTGGTAGAAAAAAACTCCCCTCGCGTCACTCCCCCCGCGAGCGACCGAGGGGGCAACCCTAGCCGCCGGCGCCTCAGTCCCCCCCCCCCCTCCGCCCCTCTTCTCTCCTCGGGCGGCAGTGCTGCGGTGCCTCGTCCTGCGCATGGAGGGCCGGATCACGGCAAAGCTCCGTTCGGTTTCAGTCAGCTGCGAGATCAGGGTGCCATGATTTACGGTGAAATCGCACCGACTATGGTCATGGCGGACGATGGCGGTGTCTATGACGTCGTTCCCTTCTAGAGACATCGTTGTTGTAGGTCATGGCACCCCATTCGTTATGCTCCGGGGGAAACCCTATCTCTGGGTCTACTGGATCGGACGATGATGGCACTTTCGATGTTGTTGTCCCTCCAGGAGGCATCGTTTTGGAGCATGTGCTGGCTGGAGGGGACAAGGGGAGGAGCGGTGTTACATCTACCGCAAGGCTGACGGCGGATCCCGGCGGCATGGCGCCGCGGAGGTTCGGCGATGGGCGCTATTGGAGATGGACTCAAAGTTGTCCGGTGTGATGGTGGCGTTGATGGCAGAGAGCCCTGGCAAGGTCGGTGCATCAGTTCTGATTTGAGGATGGACCGAGGGAAGATGGAGGTGACGGCCCTTGCAGCGTGCGGTGCTCACTGGGAGTGTGCCAGACTGGTGTGGGACCCAATCCAGGCGATGTCTGTTTGGTATTAGGCCCGGACATTCGGCACGCCTTCATCAAGGGATAGGAGTAGCAACGGTGTTGCCAAGACAGTGGCTTCAGGCTTATTTATGTATCACCTTGTATGGTCTTTGTGAATAATTAATAATATGGTTGCATACATCGTCCAGATGCAGAGGCCGGGGGTACATCCTCCTTTTTCTAAAAAAAAAAAACTCAGCAGAGATAATCAACATTCCCTTGTAAAGGAAAAAGTGTGGCTTGCACCCAAAAGAAAGTGCACACTAAATTGAGGAGATGATCAATTTTTTTGTAGTGTGGTGGATCTGGATCTTGAATGCCACTTGATCCAGAGGAAAAATCTCACTTGCTCTTTGAGTGGTAACAGTGAGCTGTGAGCAGCACGCAAGACCCTTGGTTCAGATGACCAGATCTATTTTTTGAAACTTCGGCCTCTTTATTAGATCAAATAACCGTTACATCATCCACCAGCCACCTTACAATAGATGCCGGTGGTTCCTCAAACCACAAGCCAGGTGGGTTAGAAGCCGCCAGCCTAGCTAATTCATGAGAAACACAGTTTGCCTCTCTAGGGCAGATGACCAGATCTAGGGAGCGGGAAATTTCTATATCTGGCAGTCATCAACGCTCTAGTATGATCTAGTACAATGATTGTTGGGCTCAATGATCTAGTACAAGGCACGCAAGGCCGGGACGTGCCATGCGTGGGTGATATTCTGGACCAACTTTCCCAGGTTGGGTACCAGCCCCAAGACCCGTGCTTCTCCAGATGTCGGTGTGTAAGCGTCGCCAGTTGATCCTTCGTTGGTCATGACGAGGTGGGTGGCGGTTGGGTGCAAAAATTTGGCTCCGGCAGATAACTTTCGACCAAGTTTGTTGGATACTGCTGATCCCTCGACCTGATTTATCAATGCACCCAGGAGATTCGTCTCGTGCTCCCTTTGGGGTTGATCTAACATCAACACGAGGGCCGGTTTTCCTGTGATGCAATCTGACATCGATCCGGGGCGTTTGCGTGGTGCCAGGTCTATTGCCTGGCTCCCCAAGTTCAGCCATCGGATCCAAGTTTATGGTCAGGTCCAACGACATGTTATCGCCTTCATCCCGAGCCTAATTTGACATTGGCGTGAGGACGGGCGCATTCGGCAGCTCCTTAATCTGACCTGGCACCAAGCTCGAGAAGTCTAGCTCTAGGTCGTCGGATCTAGCGGTCCGACGAGGAGTTGGAGTTCTGATCTGGCCTAGACGGCCAGCCGAGTTGGAGAAGATGGCGATGCTGCCAGAAACAAAGGTTTGGCCTAGCACAAAGGTCATGCCAGCGCCGACCTGATCGTCGATCTTTATTCTTTAATCGCCATCGACTCGCAACGACTACGTAGCGGGACCTGCATGGGCCACCTATGAAGGAGTCGATTCCGATAGATCTCGTTTAGGGGATCCCGAGCTAGTAGCCTAGATGCGATGGTAACAAGGACACAAGGTTTACCCAGGTTCAGGCTCTCCGAAGAAAATAAAACACTACGTCTTGCTTGTCTTGTATTGATTTTTATGGAGTAAAAAGTATAGTTTGATCCACCACGAGATCGTTGTATGTTGTCCACGAGCCCTATCCCTCGATTTATATAGGTACCGGAGGGGGTGGTGTCTACGGTTACAATTAGGTCGGTTATGCATAAGGTCAAACATGTTGTAAATGACCTCTAAGTACTGGAGTATGTGCTAAGTCTTCGGGAATGTTTCTTCTACACATCGTGGTCCCTCTTGAGATGGCCCGTTGGTGAACTGCCATGGGTTCCTTGACCCGGACCACCTGGCCGGCTGACAACGTGCTGAGTGACCCATAATCTATGACAACATCACCCTGTCACAGGGACGAGATCCACGATAACGTCTTCAGGAAACAAATGGCACCCATAGGCACCATCGTCGTTCGAGTCAGATAATGTGAAGCTTTCGCTTGGATAGTCGCCTACACCATCCGAAGGAGTCCCAATCACCACCACTACGAGGATCAACCCATCCACACCAGAGGGCACTACCAGAGCAGACCAGAGCCTCCCGCTACTACACCCCTTGCCGCCTACATGACCAAGAGGTGGAGCCACCACCGCCACCAAGAAGCCTGCCAGAAAGCCAACCATGAAGCCCGCCATCCAGAACCACCGCCCCGGCATCCATGACCCTAGGCACCACCAACCGCTCACAACACGATCACCCAAACATGGTAGGAGGACTGAAAGACACCTCATTTCACGCCTAAGCCCGACATCAGCCACCGCGTCCGGGTCGGCACCATCATCGTAGGAAGCGCCCAGACCTGCACCCCCGGGGATACGACCCAGTGACTACCGACGGCTGCCATGTCCGTTGTCATCACATTCAGAACAAAGGAATGTTTAGGTCAACATATAAAGTGAGTAAAGATGAGGTTTTAGCCAAGGGCACAATGTAGTGGACGTACATCAGAGTTTACGAACCACTCATGGCAGAAAAAACAAAGAAACATTTATCTACGCGATAATGCAGTCCATAAAAGCAAGAGCAACTTGACAAATATTTGTATATGTATGTCCTGGTGCTAAGGCGTGCTTGCATCGCATCCTAGTGTCCCACTGACAGCAAAATAATACCTAAAAGGACCACCAATCGACTGAGATGTTTCAACTAACACACTCAGTTGGTGTCCAACATACATGAAGCCTTTCTGTTCCAAGCATGCAGTAAGATAAGAGCAACTTGTTCTGACACCGCTGCCTACAAAATAAGTGACAAAATAAAGCACGATGTGGCCGGAAGTAACAAAATCTATAGAGATACTAAGCTCCCTCGAATTGAAGCGCTATAGTGCTTCGAGGGTTGTGTGGTTATTAGGGCCCCACGCGTAAGTGTGTTGTTTAGTTTTATTTCTTCTACTCTTTTTATTTTAAAAAATCACATTTTAATTCATGAGCACTTATCAAAATTTGTGTATTTTAAAAAATATAAACATATTTTAAAATTCTGAAAATTCATTAATATTGATCAACTTTGTGGATATGTTTAAATTTCATGTTCATTTAAAGTTTGTGAACATTTTTTATTCTGTGAACATTTTTGAAACCATGAATGTATTTTAAATTCATGAATGTTTCTAAAGTTCATGATTTTTAAAAGTTATAATATTTTTAAAGTTCCCTAAAAATCATTTAATTTAACTAATCTCTCCAAAGGAAAAAAAGATAGGCGATTTTTTCTGAACTAGCAGCGGGGTGAGCAAAAATAAATAAACTAGCGAGAGGAGCAGGGAGCCAAGCTGAGTGAGCAAGAGTTTCGTGTGCTGATCCATATGAGCATCACAGTAGCAATTCCATGAGTTTATCGTGAAATAATAACTCTCAAGAGGCTCAGACAATCACCACCCGGCTCACACCAAGGCCAATATGTGCAAAGGCTTCACAACCATGCATCAAATAACTCCTCACTTCTCTTAAAAAAATACTCCAACAGCAACCCAACCTGACATAAGAAAAAAACACAACCAATAAAAAATTAAAACACAAAGCCAATACAGATAAAATCAAAACAAAACAACTGATCACAATAATCCATAGATATAAAAAAGTTAACTTCACGAGTGAAGAACGACGCAGCGAAGCGCGCGTTAGCCTCTAGTAAAGATTAGGTTTGCAGGAAAAGGTGTGAGGCAACTAATTGGCTTCTATTTTGTGGAGTCGACTCCAGGAATAGATCATTCAATTTGGTCACCTTGTTACTACAGAAATAAACTCACCTTGTGGTCTACAGACATGCATGCGATCGAGAGGATGGAGGTGGGGTGGATGAAGAAAGTGGCAGACAGAGGAGACATCAATGTTGGGCTATATTCCATGTCATTGGTGCTAGAAGAAAGTACACAGGCATCATCATTCCAACCACCGAAAACGATGTTGCACCCTTGAGTGACTTTTTGGAATATGATAACTACGAGTCGTCACTCATCGATCGCATTTTTTGTGGTGCGGTCAGCCAGATCACTTTTGTTGTGCGATTACACGTAGTACGTCTTTTCCTATAGAAAAGAACAATTTATTAAATGAAGCGCAAGTATCAATCTCCAGTACATAAGTGTCAACAACTAAAAAAATGAAAGGTCACAACCGGTAAAAATAGGGATATAAGCCTACGTACATACCCTGCATTTGATCGTTATTCAAATCAGTTGTACGTATCACGTGCTACCATTCTAGTTGCACATAATTACTACAAGCTCTCACATTTCCGCAGAGTGTAGAAAAACAAAATGTTAATGCATGTTACCGAAAATAATATTGTTGAAAACTATGTTCAAACACGAATCCAGCGATATATTTTTTCGTGAGATGCATTAATATTTTTTTACTTATATTTATATTCATAGTTTAGCACAAAATATAAAGAAGACCAATAAAACATGACGGAGGTAGTACGACGCAGTAGTTGTACGCCATATTTTATTACACGTAGTCTGCCCCCTATATAAAGTGCTACATTCCGCAGGGAACTCAGCTCACCAAGTGATCACCAAGCATGGAGCTCCTCTTGTTTTGCACAACAGTTTTCATCATCATCGTCTCCTCTCTATACCTCTTAGGCCTCTTGGCCGACCGTCGTCGCAACCTGCCCCCTGGTCCTTGCCCACTACCACTCGTCGGCAACCTCCTCTCCCTGGGCGCACTACCACACCGCACCCTCGCGCGCCTCGCGGAGCGCCACGGCCCAATCATGGCGATCCGCCTAGGCACAGTCACCACCGTCGTCGCCTCCTCCCCAGACGCCGCCCGTGACATCCTCCAGCGCCATGATGCAGCTTTCTCGGGGCGCTCCATCCCAGACGGCACCCACGTGTTCGCACACAACACACACTCCATGGGTTGGCTCCCGGCCAGCAGCCCCCGATGGCGCGCCCTACGCAAGGTGTGCTCGGGTGAGCTCTTCGCGCCGCACCGTCTCGACATGCACCACACTCTGCGCCAGGAGAAGGTGCATCAACTCGTCTCCCACGTGACGCAGTTGGCACGAGAAGGCACACCCGTTCGCGTTGGCCGCCTGGGTTTTACGACAGCGCTTAACCTCCTCTCGTCCACCATCTTCTCAACCGACTTGGCCGACCTCGACGACCGCCATGTCAAGCCTTGGGAGTTCAAGGCCATGCTCGCAGAGCTAAACGTGACCGTCGGACTGCCAAACCTATCGGACTTCATCCCTGAAGTCGCGTGGCTAGACCCTCAGGGGTTGAGGAGACGCATCGAGGGCTTGTTCACGCGGCTACATTCCATGATCGGCGAGCGGATCGAGCGTCAGATCCAGGACCGCGCCACCACCGTAGGGGAACCGACCAAGAAAAACTTCCTGGACGTGCTGCTCGACTACCGCAACACTGACGATGACCAGGGCTTCGAGTGCCAGACGGTCCTCTCATTGATTTCGGTATATATCTTCCAAGTACTTTACAGAGTCTCTTTTTGCAATTGCACACGTGCATCTATACCGATATATAGCTCACGTACGTACGCTACATGCATATGATCAGGACTTGTTCAGTGCTGGGACGGATACAAGTTCAGCCACCGTAGAATGGGCGATGGCGGAGCTGCTACTGAATCCATCATGCATGTCGAGAGCCCGCGAAGAGCTCGACCAAGTGATAGGCTCTAAAGAGCAGGTCGAGGAGTCGGACATTGGACAGCTCAAGTACCTCCAAGCCATCGTTAAGGAGACGTTCCGGCTCCATCCTCCGGCGCCATTCCTGCTGCCGCATGTGGCGGAGAGGACGACACAGGTCCGGGGATACACAGTTCCCAAGGGCGCGCGCATTCTGGTGAACGTGTGGGCCATTGGACATGACGGCAAGGTATGGCCCGAACCGGAAAAGTTCATGCCGGAGAGGTTCCTGGAGAAGGAGGTGGACTTCAAGGGCCGAGACTTCGAGCTCCTGCCCTTTGGGTCCGGGAGGAGGATGTGTCCGGGGTGGATGCTGGCTGCTCGCATGGTTCATCTCATGCTCGCGTCCTTGCTGCATCGCTTTGAGTGGAGGCTTCCCGTAGATGTGGAGAAGAAGGGGCTGGACATGGGTGAAAGGCTTGGGGTCAACTTGTCCATGGCTACGCCCCTTGAGGCTATAGCCACGCCAGTTTGATATGATCATCATCGTTCTTAATTTGCACCTGTCGTGGTGGCATGGGAACATCACCAACATGCGTAAATAAGGAGTAACCAAAAGAGGTTGCCTTATACTACTGCTATAAAAGGTAGTAGCTAGGGTCTATGTGCTTGTGTTACGAACGTACTCCCTCTGTATTTTATATTAGTTGTCACTTATTTAGTAGTGGCTTAGTATAAAGTTATACTCAATCAGCGACAACTATTATGGAATGGACGGGATAGTATTTGCATTATTGAAGGTCAAAAGAGTATCACTACAGGAATCAACTCCGGAAACGGACGGCAAAGGCCTTTGCCGTCCGCCGCGGACGGCAAACATGCCTGGCAAAGTAAGCGACGGTAAACAGCTTCTTTGACGTTTGCTTTCTTACAGCGGACGGCAAAGAACGTGGACGACAAAGAATAGACGTTAGCCCCGTTAGGTGGCTAACGGGAGGCTTTGCCGTCTGCCGGCCGACGGCAAAGAACTGGGTCATCGACACACACGTCAGCTTCCGGACGTCAGCAGACATGTCGTGCAGCCCGCGTGACCATCAAGGCAGCGGTTCCCGAGGTGTCCGGTGCCCGTACGTCTCCCGACGCACCATTAAGGCCGTAGTTACTCCAGTGGGTCGCCTCCCACCTACCTTGCCGCCCGTCCGCCTATATAGGCCCCCGTCGGCCTCCCTCCTCCACATCGACGCCCTTCACTCCACCCCCAGCGCCATTCCCTCTCTCGGCAGCGACCATGGCATCCGGCGGCACCGGCGGTCCTTCGAGGGGCAGCTCGTGGCCGTCGAGCCTCGGGACACCGGAGACCGACGAGTTCATCGGCGTCGGGATAATGGTGCCGCCGGGCTGTCGTCTGCCGCGCGAGTTCCACGTCAACGCCGACGACTACCCGATGAGGGGGCCCAGCGCGATGCCGGACGAGCTCCACCGCCACCGTGGCGGCCGTTGGAACATCGTCGGTCGCCACCGCTTTTTGGATGACAAGGATTATTTGGCAGTCCTCCGCGAACTCCGACGGGAGGCGGGCGGCTCCTCATCTGCCCTGCGCCGCGACGGCCGCTCCCGCCGTCGCCCTCCGGCCGTCACGTCGCCCCGCCTTTGGGCACCCGCGGTCGCCAGACCATCCGCCCCTCCCGCCGCCGAGATCCCACCGGATCTGGTCGCACTGCGCGAGGAGGGGGACCCCGACGACAGCCCCGGCTACCTCCTCGCCTTACGAGCGTCGCAAGCATAGGCGGCGGCCGCCGCCGCAGCTGCGGCGTCGAGGGAGGCCACAGATCTGCAGGCGGCATTAGACGCGGCGGCGGCTATCGCGGAGCCTGCAGATGCGCCTGCGGTGGAGAACGACGACGGCGTCGACTGGGAGGCCGCCGGCAAGAGCAGCGACGACGACGGTGCGGGCAAGGTCGTGAACCTCGCCGACTCCGACGACGAGTAGCTAGGTTAGAAATACGTTTGAATGAAATGTAGTATATAAGAATCGTATGTGTAATATATATGAATCGTTTGTCGGTTTGTCGTAAATTTCACCGAAGGGGGCTCACCCGAGTGGGGAGGCCGGAGCGGCGGGCCGGGGCGTCGGGGCGTCGGGGGGCGGCGTGCAGGAGCGGCCGCGGGGGAGGGGGGAGGAGGGCGTGGCGGCAAGCGGCATGGGGGTAGGGGCGGCGACGGGGTGCGGTCGGGGACGGACGGGGAGAAACCCTAGAGCGAGAGAGAGAAGTGAGAGAGGAGGAGGGGTGAGCTGTTAGGACCGTTAGGTAGAACATTTTTGCGGTCCACTAGCGGCCGGCAATGAAACATTTCCCCAAGTATTCCCCCATGGCTTGCAAAACGTAACAACTCCGAGTTTGACAACACAAGTAGCGGGCTCATGCAACACCAATTTGAGAGATTTCGCGCGCACACACAGGCCCGCGCACACAGGCTCGTGCGGCACCAATTTGAGCTGAGAGTTGACTACATTACCCCAAGTATGCCCCCATGGCTTGCAAAACGTAACAATTCCGAGTTTGACCAAGTCTACAAACATGGAAAACACGAATAGCGGGCTGGTGCAACAACAATTTGAGAGATTTCGCAGACACACATACGCACACGCGCGCGCACACACAAGCTCATGCGACACCAATTTGAGCAGACACACGTCATGCGCTAACGATCATGGTTGCCTTCTGACAAGACTACGGGGATGGGCACCCGAAGGATAGGGCACAGCAGGAGGTCGGCCTTCCGCCGCACCGTTAGACCAAACTCCTCGGCCATGTCAATCTCATCTGGTGGTGGACCCTCCCAGTCAAAGTGGAATAGCAGGCTTGCGAGGGCGAGCTCGATGTTGGCGAGGCCAAACCCTATCCCTGGGCACATCCTCCGGCCGGCGCCAAACGGCAGGAAGGAAAAGTCAGTGCCCCTGAAGTCCACCACAGCCGCCTCACCCTCGAATCGCTCGGGCCGGAACTCGTCGGGCGCGTCAGGCCAGTAGCGCTCGTCATGGGCCAGTGCCCAGACATTCACCAGCACCTGTGTGCCCCGCGGCACGTCGTAACCGAGCACCTGGCACGGCTCCTGACACTGCCGCGGGAGGAGCAGCGGCACGGGCGTGTGCAGCCGCAACGTCTCCCGGATAACAAGGTGCATGTAGGGGAGCTTGCCGAGGGCATGCTCTGCCACGGTGCCGCGGGCCTCGAAGGCTTGCCTGACCTCGGCTGTAGCCTTCTCCATCACTTCAGGGTCCTGACCAGCTCTGTGATCGCCCACTCCAGCGTCGTCGCTGTCGTGTCATTGCCAACGCTGAATACTTCCTGCCGCTCATGCAAACATTGTGAAGAGTCACTCAGAAAATAATATTGCGACGATGGTTTTGAGGGACCATGAACAGGAGAGCTTTTCCATTGTCTAAAAAACGGGTTTTGCTAACTTTCAATCAACCGAGATTTTCTAAAAGTGAAAAAAGGTGAACAGGTCAAATTAGGTTGGACTTTTCCTGATGGACTAAAGTTGGACTTTTCTTGTAAATTTATCGAAGTTTTAAACAACGGGCTAGCTATGGGAAATAGGGCAGAAGGGTCATAACACATTAAATGGCTGCGTAGTGTCATGCTGCTGGAAACGCTATAGCGCCAAGATAGCGCGCTATTTAAAACTATGAAATTTATTAAGACAGGTAACTGAGTCATACTCGCGGAAAAACGTTCTTACATTATGGGACGGAGGGAGTAGTACTTACCAAGACGACTGATCTAACGGCGTCCATGTCGATCCTGCCCTCTTTCTGCATGCTTAGAAGACCATCGAGCAAGTTGTGCTCCTTCTGGCCTGCCATGGTCCTCCCGCGGATGATGGCGTCGAAAATGTCGTTTCCGGTATCCCGCTGAGAAAGCCAATAAGCCTGGACGATGGCCACAGATCCGGTGGGTTGAACCCCGCTGCAAGCTTCGCGGAGTGGTCGAGTGCGCCGAGGAACACGGCACGCTCTTTGAACTGGCGGTCACCCATGACGGTGTGGGCTGTGATATCGGTGACGAGCGAGGATATGAGCGCACGTAGTTCCACGGGGCGCGCGGCCGCTGCTGCCTGGGCGACATCGCGGAGCATGGAAGCGACCTCCTCCTCACGGACGGCGCGGAAAGACAGGATGCGTGGCGCCGAAAGCAGCTCCGAGACGGCGATCTTCCTGAGCTGGCGCCAGTACTCACCGTACGGTGCGAACACGATGTCCCGGCCGCCATCGGTGAGCACCCGCATGGTGGCATTCAGGGGCCGTGTTGCGAACGCCAAGTCATGGGTCTTCATCAGCTCGCGGGCACCCTCCCGGGACGACTCCACCAGCGTGGGCACCTCACCGAGCCGGAGGAGCATCACCGGCCCGTGGCGCCGCGCTAGCTCACACATCGCGAGGTGGGGAGCTTCCCGGAGAGGGCGAGGTGGTGCAGGCTGCCGATCACAGGCAGCTGCCACGGCCCCGGTGGCTCGTTCGCCTTGCGGCTCCACCTAGTAAAAAGCACAATGGACATGGACACAATAGCTACGCCGAGGTATATGATCTCCATTTGCATGCTAGCTGTGTGTGCTCTAATTGCATGACTGATTGCGGATTGTGGGGTTGCATGTTGGCTTTATAGAGCATGTAAGTCTTATATTACTAAATACGTATATATTTTATTTATGAGTTTTATTTTAATTCAAGGTATGGAAACTTTCATCAAGTTTATTAAAAAGAACTATATCTAGCCCCGCAAGAAAAACTATTCCTAGAATACCAAATCTATCTATCTATCTATATCTATATATATCTCTATCTCTATCTTCATCTTTATCTATATCTATCTAGTGATGCAAGCGGACGGCGTCCGCATGTCCGAGACCGTCTGCTTGCATCCCTATATCTATCTATCTATCTATCTATCTATCTATCTATCTATCAATCTATTACAACCTCCATTCCAAAATACAAGTCTTTTTAGAGATTCTTATATAAACTACATACAGAGCAAATCTACAATCTAAAATGCGTCTATATACATCTGTATGTAGTCCGTATTAAAATCTCTAAAATATCTTATATTTAAAAATGGAGGGAGTGCCTATTTTCTAT
>NC_041387.1:3639632-3655820 GCF_002162155.2 Triticum dicoccoides
TAATTATCATCATCTATTATAGATTACTTTATTAATTCTAGATCTTCTTGAAGCCACCACATGAATCATTGTCATTATAATTATTTTAAGCATCCAATCTATATAATTGTGCAAATCAGATTTATCTTAAGCATTCAGTTTACATAACACAAGTGTTCACACTTACCCAGTACAACAACGCAGATACCCCGCCATCCTTTCCACACGTGGTACTAAACTAAAAGAAGAACTTTCATGGTTCCCGAAAAGACACATTATGTGTATATCAGTATCCTCTCAAGGTGTGTGCTACTAAACTAAAAAACTAACACATACACCCTTCCTTACACACGCGCCGTCACCGGCCATAGTTATGTTTTGTCCGGCAGATCTAACTGCGGACTCCGCCACCAAGCTAGGATAAGGGGGCCAGGCCCATACAGCCGTCGCCTAGAGCCACCACCCACATCATCCAGAGGCATGCCCGCCGCAGCTCCTTCTCCAGGCCACAAGGATGGACGATCTCTCCATCGTAGTCCTCCGCCGCAAGCGAGTGGGCACCGCCGCTGAAGGAGGGTCAGGATGCTGAATGTCAAAGCACGGCCCGACGAGGAAAGTGTACAATGCTGCAGCCTCGCCAGATCACCACGACGCGCCGGGAGATATCGCGTTCGCACCACAAGAGCACCCTTGCACGCGGGGGACCAGGGCCTATCGCCAATGGGCAGAGGAGAGGGACGAAGTGTGTGGGCGGGGGATGTGGGGGTAGGGTTCCACCCGAGTTTCCCATGAGAGCGATGCAGGGGACTTTTTGTTCTTACTCTTGTCCATGCTTACAAAGTTTGTGTGACCTAATGTCCAAATAGGTAATCATGAACCGAAGCGACATAACTGAGTGGATATCAAGTTGACAAAATGCTTAGAATGAGGAGGCAAAGTGATTGCGGGTGCATGTCTTGGCCCCGCAATTCCATAGATTATCAGTGCAGTTCGGCTTGAGAATCCCTTACCTTTGCCGGATGCGGCATGAGAGCGGGCAACGGAAGAAGATGTGTTCCTTCTCTTTGAACTCGTGGTTGTAGCGAGGGAATGCAGAGTCATTTGAGATATGCTTCTAGAGTAGGTTGGCCTTGCCATTGAGTCGGCGATCAAACAGGAGGCACATAAACACTTCAACTTTGGTGGGTGCGCGTGTCTTCAGATTAGGTCGGCGCGTTGGTCTTCCTCGTCCCCCTTGGATAGGACGACATATGCTGCCTTGGTGTAGAAGTCCTTACCTCCATTGAAGAACCATTGGTCCGGCTCAAGCAATGTTATGAAGTCATGCAACAATGCCAATAGGAAGTAATATAGGTTAGGCGATTCCACAGACTAGATTCTAGAACTTCTCGTAGAATAGTAGCCACTCTGACATGTAGGTTGGTGGAGTGTGTGAACAAGTTTGTGAATGCAAATGCTAAAGTGTTGCGGCACAACCAAGTGCCTAACCATGCATAAATAAGCACTAGTGCAGAAAACACTGGTGGTGACGTGTCAAAAACCACCTTGGTGGCGTGGTGCCTCACACACCACCGTCATGGGGCACCACGCCACCAGTAAAAGATATAGTGGTGGCACACCAAATGCCAGAATCCCAGCAGTATAATTCTTGAGCTAGTGGCGTTTGATATTAGGCACGTCACCTCTATGTTTTCCAGCGAATATAATGCAGCATGTTAGGCAGTAGAATACCGTCGTGTACGCACTCTGTATAGTCACCGCGTACACGACGCGCACCGGCTCGTGCAGCCAGATCGTGGCGCACGACGGGTAGTTTCTCCACCCCATGATCTCCACTCCGTAGGCAGGTAGCGCTAAGCTGTACATATACCCCCTACACGATCAATGAGAATGTGTGGTGTGAGTTCTCCCTAATCTCGATCTTCTCCGTTAACATGGTATCAGATACCCCCGCCCTGCACAATCCCTTTGCGCCGGGTCCCGATTCTGCTCCCGCTTCCGCTGCCATGGAAGGTGCCGGCGCCGACGACGTCTCCAACGCCGTGCCCCTGGCCGCCGCACCCCCTGCTGGCTCTGGTGCGGTTCCCGTCGCGTCCCCAGCTCCCGTCGCGCCTCCGGCCCCTGTCGCGCCGGCCGCTCCGGCTCTGCCCGCGCCGCCTGTGGCTGTCGCGCCGGCCGTCGCAACCGCCTCCCCTCTCCCCTCGTCGATCCTTCAGACCGTCGACATCCGGCGTCACGTCCCCGTCACGCTCGACATCCTCTCCGGGAACTATTCCCAGTGGCGCCGGCACTTCGACACGGTCATCGGCATGTTCGGCCTCCGCGATCACGTCGACCACGAGGCCGTTCCCCGCCTTGTTGTCCCTGAGTGGCTGATGGCTGATCACGTCGTCATCCACTGGCTCTACTCCACCATCTCGCCGGAGCTCCTCGACGCCGTGATGCAGCCCGACGACACCGCGCTCGCCGTCTGGGCCGCCGTCGACGGCATCTTCCGCGACAACCAACTCGCCCGTGCCGTGTACATCGACGCCGAGTATCATGCGCTCGTTCAGGGCGACCTGACCGTGATGCAGTACTGCACCAAGCTCAAGGCGTTCACCGATCAGCTGCGCGATCTCGGCCAGCCCGTGACGGACACGCGCCAGGTCTTCCACCTGCTTCGGGGGCTCAACCGTCAGTTTCATGCCGTGATCCCCCACATCACGTCGCAGGTGCCCCTCCCGTCCTTCCTCCAGGTGCGCTCCTTCCTTCTTCTGGAGGAGCACCGGGCCGAGCAGACTGCACGTCTGCAGACCGCGCACGCCATGCTCGTCGGGCGCGCTGCTCCGGCCCCTGTCCCCGTGCCCACCAACGACAACACCTCCTTCGCCGCGGCCAGCCTCCCTCCCCGCCCCTGCCCCTGGTGCCAACTCCTGGACTGGCCTCGTCCAGGCTTGGCCGATGCCCTGGCGCGCCCCGGGCTCTGGCGTCCTTGGACCGTGCCCCGGCACGCCTCATCAACAGGCCATGCTCGCCGCGCCGGCTTCGCCTGCGTTGCCCCCGCACGAGTACAGCACGCTCGGTGCTCCGGCCGGCCACGCCTACCCCAGCTACGGGCACCCTGGTGCCGGCCCGTCCTCCTCGCCGTCCCCGGCCTGGGACATGGCGGCGCTGCAGGCTGCGCTTCACAGCGCCACCGCTGGGCCTTCGTCGTCCGGATCCACACCAGAGTGGTACCTCGACTCCGGCGCCGCCTCCGACATGAGCTCCTCATCTGGTAATCTTCTTTCTGCCCAACCTTACCTCTCTGATTCTCGGGTCATTGTTGGGAGCGGCGAGTGCCTGCCGATCACGCATGTCGGGACTGGCTCCCTCATCTCCAGCACCTCGCCTATCCAGCTCCGCAACGTTCTTGTCTATCCCTCTCTCATCAAAAATCTCCTCTCCGTCCGTCAGTTATGTCGTGGCAATCCAGTTTCAGTTGAGTTTGACATTTTTGGTTTCTCTGTCAAGGACATTCGAACCAAGGCGGTAATCCTCCGATGTAACTCCGGCGGCGATCTCTACCCCGTGGGACAGCCCTCGCCTCCCTCCTCACGGCGGTTCGCCGGTGTCGTCACCACCGATGTCTGGCATCAACGACTTGGGCACCCCGGCCGTGCATCGCTCGGTGCCCTTCCTCTCAAGTTCAGCAAGTCTGCCCCTCATGTCTGCCATGCGTGCCGTGTGGGCAAGCACGCTCGTCTCCCGTTTCAGTCTTCTGCTAGCCGTAGTTTGTTTCCTTTTCAGTTGTTGCACCTTGATGTATGGACCTCCCCTGTTGTAAGCATTTCTGGTTATCAGTTTTATCTGATCATACTTGATGATTACACGCATTATGTCTGGTCTTTCCCTGTCAAGCACAAGTCTGAAGTTTTTCAAATTCTGCTTGAGTTTTTTGCTTACGTTCAGACGCAGTTTCAGCTGCCGATCCTTGCGCTGCAGACCGACAACGGACGCGAGTTCGATAACTCTGCCATCCGCTCGCTTCTTGCTCGCCATGGCACACATTTTCGCCTCACCTGTCCATACACCTGCCAGCAGAATGGCAAAGAGGAGCGTGCTCTACGCACCCTCAACGACGGCGTGCGTGCTCTGTTGATGCACGCCTCCATGCCCGCTCGCTTCTGGGCTGAAGCCCTCAGCACCTCCACCTTCCTCCTCAACCGCCGTCCTTGCCACACCAGCGAGCCGCAGTCCCCGCACGAGCTCCTGCTAGGCGTGCCACCTGACTATGCTCAGCTCCGCGTGTTCAGGTGCCTCTGCTATCCCAACCTCACTGCCACCTCTCGCCACAAACTAGACACTCGCTACGCCGCTTGTGTATTTCTCGGCTACCCGCCTGACCACCGTGGCTACCGCTGTTTTGACCCTGTCTCTCGCCACGTGATCACTTCGCGCCACGTCGTGTTCCATGAACACATCTTCCCCTTCGCCACACCCTCCCCTCCTTCGGTCCCTTCCCCACCACCACCTGCTCCTTCGGCCACCGTTTTGCAGGTCCCGCTCATCGCTAGCTCGTCGGGTGCGCGCGTTTTGCCCCCGTCCCCTGACGCGGTCGCCCTGCTCTCTTCACGCGCGGCGCCCCTCCGTTCAACTACCACCACCGGATCAGGATCGGGCGGCTCTGTGTCCTCATCTGTTGGCGCGCCGAGCCTCCCTTCAAGCTCCACCGTTCGATCCTCTCTGTGCGGCATCCACGACAGCGCGCCCCCGCCACATTCAAATATGGGCTCTGGCTCCCGCGCGGGCTCCCCGGGATCGCCGTCGACCTCGCCCGCTGCTGCTCCGTCATCTTTGGCGCCCGCGGTTCCCTCCAGGCCAGTGACGCGCGCGCAGCGCGGCATCTTCCGGCCCAACCCGAAGTACTTCGACGCAGCTGCCATCGACACCTCGCCGGCCCTCTCGCCGGTTCCTGTCTCCGTCCGCGTTGCGGTTCGCGATCCCCGGTGGCTCGCCGACATGCGCGATGAGTACGACGCACTGGTCCGCAACCGCACGTGGGAACTGGTGCCGCGTCCCCCCGGCGCCAACCTCATCACCGGCAAATGGATTTTCAAGCACGAGCTCAACTCCGATGGCTCCCTCGCCCGCTACAAAGCCCGCTGGGTCGTGCGCGGCTTCCGCCAGCGCGCCGGCATCGACTACGGCGAGACCTTCTTGCCGGTCGTCAAGCCCGCCACCATCCGTACGGTCCTCATGCTCGCTGCGTCGCGGGACTGGCCTGTGCACCAACTTGACGTCTCCAACGCCTTTCTGCACGGCACCCTAGACGAGGAGGTGTTCTGTCTTCAACCTGCCGGCTTCGTCGACCCCGATCGTCCTCACCATGTCTACCACCTCTCAAAGTCGCTCTATGGCTTGAAGCAGGCGCCCCGCGCCTGGTTCCTTCGGTTCGCGGGCTTCGTCAAGACGCTTGGCTTCTCCGCCACGCGCTCAGACTCCTCCCTGTTCACGCTCCGCCGCGGTGGGGACACGGCGTACCTTCTTCTCTACGTCGACGACATTGTGCTCACCGCGTCCACGCCGGCCATGCTTCAACGCATCATCACTGGACTCACGGGGGAGTTCGCCATGAAGGACCTCGGGCCTCTGCACTTCTTCCTGGGCATCAAGGTCACGCGCACGCCCGCGGGCTTCTTTCTCTGTCAACAACAGTATGCCGAGGATGTGCTCGACCGCGCCGGCATGGACACTTGCCGGCCCTCTCCCACGCCTGTCGACACCAAGGGCAAGCTCCCCGCCGCCAACGGCCCTCGTGTGGACGATGCCTCCGCCTACCGCAGCACTGCAGGCGCGCTGCAGTACCTCACCATCACCAGGCCGGAGATCGCTTACGCCATGCAGCAGGTCTGCCTGCACATGCACAACCCGCGCGAGTGCCATCTCGCTCTGGTCAAGCGCGTTCTGCGCTACATTCGCGGCACGGCGCACCTCGTGCTGCAACTCCGCGCCTCGCGCTCCCTGGATCTTCGCGCCTTCACCGACGCCGACTGGGCCGGCTGCCCCGACACACGGCGCTCCACCTCCGGCTTCTGCATCTATCTTGGCGACACCCTCGTCTCCTGGTCCTCCAAGCGACGGGCGACAGTGTCCCGCTCCAGTGCGGAGGCCAAGTACCGCGGCGTTGCCAATGCCGTGGCCGAGTGCGTGTGGCTGCGCCAACTCCTCGGCGAGCTCTTCCTGCCGGTCGACAAGGCGACCATTGTCTACTGCGACAACGTGTCCGCGGTGTATCTCTCCGTCAACCACATCCACCATCGTCGCACGAAGCATGTGGAGCTGGACATTCACTTTGTGCGCGAGCGCGTGGCCCTTGGCGAGTTCCGCGTTCTCCACATCCCCACGCGCCAGCAGCTCGCCGACATCATGACGAAGGGGCTACCCACGGATGCCTTCTGTGACTTCCGTTTCAGTCTTTGCGTCGCCGCTGCCGACGTCACGACTGCGGGGGGTGTTAGGCAGTAGAATACCGTCATGTACGCACTCTGTATAGTCACCGCGTACACGACGCACACCGGCTCGTGCAGCCAGATCGTGGCGCACGACGGGTAGTTTCTCCACCCCATGATCTCCACTCTGTAGGCAGGTAGCGCTAAGCTGTACATATACCCCATACACGATCAATGAGAATGTGTGGTGTGAGTTCTCCCTAATCTCGATCTTCTCCGTTAACACAGCACAATGGCAGCGCATCCCACATGGAAGCGGCACATATTAAAGATATAACTAACAAATAATCAGATCAATGTGTGGCCAAACATATGCAAAATGACCAACAATCTCACAACTTCATTCATCATCTAGAACCAACACTACGTATGTTCAGGAAAACTAGCTACCTCATCGTCAACAAAATCAAACTATATGTGCAGTTTAAGACACAAGTATCATACACGCTAGATGATATCAATGACGATCATCATCCTCAAGTTGGGCCGTGCGGTGTTCCTATATTGAGTAGCCCGGCATGTCGAACCAGGATCTCCTTCCGGCCCTACTAGCTGCGACTGTTCGTGTCCACCGTCTACACAAACGTACTGACGACGCCCCTTGCTCCAAGGCATAGTCCAGCAAGGCATGCTTCACCACTCACTATGCCACTTCTCAAAGCTACGTTCTTAGGAAATTTCTGAAAACCCAAAAAAGCAACGATGTCAGACCGCCTCACATGATGGACACAAAAAAAGGAAAGAAGATAACTAAATTACTTGAAAGAACATACCATGACATGTTTGGTAAGATTGGTCGTTTAGTATACTATCTCAACGATCTAGCATACTAAAAATTGTGGATAGAAGTACACATCTGTAGAAACTCATAGCCCATATCCAAAAATAAAAGACCGGTGGCATCCAGTGCCATACGATGCAATGACTGCCAGCCTAGATCTGCCCTGCTTGTTTCGTCCCCCCTCACAAATTGTTTCCTCCCTCCCCCTCCCCTCCCTCAAATTGCAGCGTCGCGCACGGTAGATACAAACTGCAACGAGCGTTATTGGTTCCTACCATGGACACACGTGAGGCCACCGAGCTCGAAGCACTACCACCAATGTTGGGGATATCGCTTATCGGGAACTTATCGGTCGACCCAAGATAAGGGGTAAATCGGCCAGTTTATCGGCATATCGGCTAATTTATCGCCATATCGGCTGATTTGTCGGCCATTTTATCTTATCGGTCAGACAATGATAAGCGATAAATCGGCCGATTTATCGGAATATCGGAAGATATCTTGAACAGTGACTACCACACTACCATCTCGCCGCTGCTCGCCACCCTCGCAGAACCTCCTTACCGCGCTCGAAAACATCGCTACATGGAGGTTGCATCGCACGTCCTCGCTGGTTCCAGCATGAATGCTTGCCGGCAACCGTGGTCTCCTGGTCCTCGCCTGTTCCAGCATAAATCCTTGTCGGCAACCTTACAGCTAAAAGTGACTGATGGATGAAAAAATTGCAGGTACCTGACGTATAGTCAGTCCCTTGTTTCTATTATTTCTTTCTTTTTGTTTGTGTTCCAAGTTGCAACTGCATGTAGTGGATGATATTATGAGGATGAAAGAAAGCATGTTTTGTTGGAAAGGAAAATGAAGGGAAAATGTAGATTGATTGTGTACGCAAGGGAAGGGAACATAATTAACATACACGTGTGATTTGATCTGACTGCATCCAGAATTTGCTGGAGGCTCTACTGGATTCATGAGTGTTGTAGGTAGCTAGAAAGAGCCACCACCCAAACAGCAAATGATTTGAAGGAGGAAGCGTCAGGACTGGCAGTAGCACTAGACCCGCCTAGAGTCTCAATTCATGCCATTAGCCACAAATAATCTGGTAATTCACTTCTGAACCCCGCGCCCGTCTACGCCCGATGAACAATGAATTCAAAATAATCTGGTAATGCATGCCAAATTGTTTAGATTTTGACTAGTGTTGCATTTTCTGCAGTTTCTCGCTGAAAAAGGGACGATAAATGGCCGGACGTGTTGCAACATGCAAATAGCATTGGAAGTCGCTCAAACCTAGCATGGACGCCTCATATGTCCGTGTCAGGTTACTGCAAGAAGTGGGATCATTTATCCATAGTCCAAAAAATAAGAGTTTTAGGAGTGTGCTAGATTAGGCGAGACAGGTGCATCCGTGAGCAAAAAGTTTTTTTCTAATTTGGATGCCTATGTTATTTGCAATTTCCGTCAGTATCAATCAACATGAACATTTTCTTATATCCAAACAATTTCTTGAAATTTGTTAACAATTTTGGTATTTCAAATTGTGTGCGAAAATTTTATAAACTTGAACACTTTTTCCAAAATTGTGAACAGATTGCCAACAATTGGCGTTGTACAAATATTGCAAACCACACACTTGTAAAATTTTATCTAAATATTTGAAATGCATAATTTTTTAAAATTTATGAACAAAAGAAATTTGGAAACCGAAACATTTTTTTTGAAATTCCAGAACATTTTTTAAAACTATAAACAATATTTGTAAACAACACATTTTTAGGTATTACAAAATATTTCATATTTTTTAAAAGGTTTTAACAGGAATAATGAAGTTCAAAAAGGGGGAAATGAATTAACAAAAGAAGAAAATAAAAACGAAAATAATAGAAAATAGAAAATATTCTCAGGTCGTTGTTCAACTAGGCGACGAGGTCCCTCCTGTCGGGTGCCTGTTGGGCCGACCCAAGTGTTCACGGATTTAAGAAAAGTTCATCAATTTTAAAACAAATGTTTACGAATTTGAAAAAAAGCAAACTTTGACACATGTTCGTAATAGTTGAAAATATTTCATGGATTGGAAAAAGTCCACGGATTTCAAGGCAAAGTTCAAAAATTTAAGAAAATATTCATGAATATGAAAAGTACACGGATTTAAGAAAAATGTGGATAATTTTAAAATAGTTCACGAATTATAATAAATTAAAGAAAATGGAAAAGAGAGAAAAATAGAAAAATAGAATGAGTACCAGACAAACAAAACCGAAAAAAACAAAATCACAACATGTTTCGAAAGATGTTCGGAAATTGTTCATGTTCCCGAATTTTGTTCAAATTTCAAAAAATGTTTGCTAAAGTTTAGTTCATAAATTCAAAACTCGGCATTCAAAAATTATTCACATTTTTTACAATAAAATTTTAGAATTTTTTCAGATTTTTTTTCACATATATTAACACCCTTGTAATCTTAAAAAAGTGGAGGAGGAGGGGGGGGGGGGCGGAGGAGAGAGATCGAGCGGCCACTTTGATTTGACACTCATTGATCCAAATTCATATCGTTTTCAAACCCTACATGATCGAATAGGACAAACCATCTATTTTTCCTCTTCGAACGCAAAGTTGATAGAGAACCAACCATAGGCTCCGACACTTTGTAGCCCTCCCACCTGCCAGGACCGAGTCTTATATCTCACAACATGATTCACACAAAATCGAACTATCCGTCGCCATGACAGACGCGGTTATCACCGGTTCGACAACGAGGCGCCAATGATGACTTTCATCGACCCCGACGCCCCATTGCAATATTTGGCAATGCCCTGTCATGCACATTGTTTGGTCAGTCATTGTCTGTCACCACTCATCAACATCTCTTAATCTTGTTTTGTCCAGCAACCAAAACGGATCCGAATATACTTCAAAAACTCCTCTGTATTTACTTCTACTCCAATTTAATAAAATAACCCCGCAAAATCTCTCCGTCCCCAGCTACTCCCCCGGATCCGATCGCCACCGCCGGAATATCCCACCCGATCCCTCGCCGCGCGCGACCTGCTCGACGGAATCTCCCCCGCGGCGGCGCATGTCGCTGGCGTGCGGGCTGCCGCTGCTGGAGTGCGTCTACTGCCTGGGGTGCGCGCGGTGGGCGTGGAAGCGGTGCGTCCACTCCGGCCACCACGACAGCGCCACCTGGGGCCACGCCGCCGCCGCCGACTTCGCGCCCGTGCCCCGGATGTGCCGCCTCGTCATGGCCAACTACGCCCCGCCCGACCTCCTCGCCGCCCCGCCGCTCCTCCTCGACCCGGCCTGCGTCGTGCGCCGCCGCACCTACGCCGACACGGGGGGCCGGGTCACGCCCTACCTCGTCTACCTCGACCACGCGCACGCCGACATCGTGCTCGCGCTGCGCGGCCTCAACCTCGGCCGCGAGTCCGACTACGCGCTGCTCCTCGACAACCGCCTCGGCAAGCGCCGCTTCGACGGCGGCTACGTCCACAACGGCCTCCTCCGCGCCGCCGGCTGGGTGCTCGACAGGGAGTGCGACCTGCTCCGGGACCTCCTCGACCGGTACCCTGAGTACACGCTCACCTTCACGGGCCACTCGCTCGGCGCGGGCGTCGCGGCCATGCTCACCATGGTCGTCGTGCTCAACCTCGACAAGCTCGGCAAGGTCGAGAGGGCCCGCACCCGGTGCTACGCCATGGCGCCCGCCCGCTGTATGTCGCTCAACCTCGCCGTCCGTTACGCCGACGTTATCAACTCCGTTGTGCTACAGGTGACTCAGTGAGGACCCAATTGATTTAGTTGCTTGCTTATCTGAACTTATTTGGTTAGAAATTCAGTTGTACTACGAACTTATCTGAACTTATACGTGTCTGAATTTTGTTGAGTGCTGCTACCTCTGTCAGACTGAATTTTGGTGGATACCTGCTCTGCTTCTGAGTGAGATAAACATTGCATTGCTGACCAATTGATTTGCTTACTTGCTTGCTGCTAAAAGTTCAGTTGCAGAATTTAGTTACATGCCTGTGTGAATTCTATTGGGTGCTTGCTTGCTGCTAGAAATACAGTTGCAGAATCTAGTTCAATGCCTGTCTGAATTTTGTTGGGTGCTTGCTTGCTGCTAGAAATTCAGTTGCAGAATTTAGTTACATGTCAATCTGAATTTCGTTGGGCGCTTGCTTGCTGTTAAAAATTCAGTTACAGAATTTAGTTCCATGTCTATCTACATTTTGTTGGGTGCTACTTCTGTCAGATAAGAATAAATGCTCTGCCTATAATATCTGGATAGGACATTGCTTTGTTGATCTACAGATTATGTATGTATATGATGAATATAACTGTTGTTTCTGCAAATGACAGGATGATTTCTTGCCTCGGACAGCCACTCCTTTAGAAGATATCTTCAAGTCGATTCTCTGGTATGGACATGCCACCGATGCGGTTTAGTCTATGTTCGTATTTAGTGCTGTTAGTTATATGATTCTAGCACACACTTCCACATCATGTAGTTCCGTACTTCCATATTTCCCTTTTACTCCAATCGAATATTAATAACCCAATGACAAGCCATAGCTGTATCAGGTGAAAACTAAGTATTGGAATGTGATTAACGCATTGATTGATTGATTATTTAGTTACCTCTGTTGCCTAATTTTGGCCTTCAAAGTGCCAAGTAGCAACTGTATCCCTGTCTTGGGATACATCATGATTCTAATGTGACTGATCACTGTGATATAGGGGCATTTGCCTTGCTATCTGGGCACGAGTTTACCCTCAGATAATTATTTTCTTTTGGTTTTTAGTATAGTAACTATCAAAGATTACATATTGGTTTTCCCCTGCTCACCCTACTGTATTACGTACTACTCTGGTTTACCTTGATGTCCTTCCCCGCTGTTTCTCTTCTCTCCCATAAATGTTGGTTAATCAACTCCGTTTTAGTTAGCTCAAACTACTAAGGAACATCATACAGAAATCAATATGACACCCCTCAGTCATGGATAAATAGCAAGGTGTTCAAATGCAGAAACCAGAACCAATACATAGGACAATAGGTTTTCTGTTTTAAGATGGCTTCAGGAAAGGAATTAATATATCAGCATCAGTAAACTGCAAGCGAACTCATAAACAACGGATCAATAAGAATGAATTCAAATATAGCTGGGGTGTTTGATCTGATTTTCTATTTCTGGTTTATGTTTACTGTACTAGCTATCATATGATATTGAGTTTGTTGAATGCAATGTGATTATTCTCTTCCAGCTTTGTGGGTTGAAGCAATTTTAAAATTGGGCCATCTTCTCTTCTTGGGCAGTCTGCCATGTCTCCTATGTTTGAGATGTTTAAAGGACACTTGCATACCTGAAGATGCTATGTTAAAGGATCCAAGGAGGCTCTATGCACCAGGTCGGATATATCACATTGTGGAGAGGAAAAGTTTCAGGTACCTTTTTTTTTCTCTCTTTAGTGTTGATCTAGAATCTACAAAAACTATGTGAGGGACCTAAAATATAACATTGTTGCAGATATCTTTCTTTACAAAACAGTTAGTAAGCAATAGCAGAGGTTCTCACAAATGTCAAAGTAGAGAGAATATTTTGAGAACCTTCATGTTGTCAGTATGTAGTTCACTTATTCAAACACTATTGATGACACAGCCCATACTACTGTTTTATAATGCCTAAAACTATTTAACATGCTGCTGATTTCCTCAGATTTTTTTCTCACTCAGATTACTATGTTTTGCTATTGGAGACTTCCAATATTTTCTTAAATACGGTTTCTTGGTGATATCCATGCAGGTGCGGAAGATATCCACCGGTGGTCAAAACAGCTGTGCCAGTAGATGGTAGATTTGAGCACGTCGTTCTTTCCTGTAACGCCACAATGGATCATGCCATTGTTTGGATCGAGCGGGAAGGCCAGAGAGCTCTGGATGTAAGTTTTGTGTATATACACAGCATATATATGTCATGTTGGTGTTTCTGACAGAGAAGTAAAATAAAATTCTGTTTTACCAAATTCTAGTTTGCATGTTTGGTAGTTTCCAAATACGCAATCCAGCACTTGTTGTCTCAAGCAGTGCATGCCATCTAGAGTAGATCAGGCTGTGTAGGTACTGGGTTCAAGTTGTGCACA
Organism: Triticum dicoccoides; assembly: GCF_002162155.2. NCBI lineage: Eukaryota > Viridiplantae > Streptophyta > Magnoliopsida > Poales > Poaceae > Triticum > Triticum dicoccoides. The sequence continues at coordinate 3,652,998 of NC_041387.1, forward strand.
ATCTAGAGTACGAAGTAGTTTTGAGTGTAGATATGTCAACATCAAAATGTAAGATTGTTAAAGCATTTAGGAAGGTGTAAAAATTTTGTTCAACTTCAGATTCAAGTAGCACGCATCATGCCATGTATCTGCAGCACTTCCAGACTGAACCAGTTAATAATAATAATGTCATAGCACTGCTCATATGACATGTGGACATGAACAGCTGATGCTGGAGAAGGAGCGCGCGATGGCGGCACCATCGAACCAGCGGATGGAGCGGGACGAGACGGCGGTGCAGAGGGAACACATGGAGGAGCACAAGGCGGCGTTGCGCAGGGCCGCCACGCTGTCGGTATCGGGAATGGCGTCGATCTACGGCACGTTCGACGGCGGCCCACGGCCTGAGAGGAGCGAGAGCTTCCCGCCACCAGCGTCGTCGAGGCAGCAGCCACGGGTGAGCTGGAACGACCTGATAGAGCAGGTGTTTGACAAGGATGAGGACGGCCAGATAGTGCTGCGCAGCCCCTCCCCTCCTTCCTCACGCTGATCGTGTATGTAAAGTCCCCTTCCTTTTGCTCTTGAGTTGTAAATTATTTTGATAGGATATTGTTCATTATTTGTTCATTGTGCATTGTTCTCCAGTGCTTTTTTACTCCATAGATATCATTGTGCTAGAAATGTGCGTGAAAAATACAGGGGCCAGGATACCTCAATTTGAATCAGAGCATACATGTAATTAGTCCTATCCCACCAGGTCTGAAAAATAGCAGCAATGCTGGAAAAGACTGGCAAATTTTATCAAAAGTCCGAATAGTGAGGACGCCATTGTGGGTTGTTTTATGAGAATAGTTTTTGTACATGTGTATATTTTCCAATTCGAGATTATGGTTGGTTCTGGTGGTTCAGTAGAGGATTGGCAATTTGCGATTCCCAATTTAAGATTTATGTATTGGAATTTTGATGGAAAATGATTTGTTTAATGTGAAGTTTTTTTTCAAATAAATATTTTGTCCATTTTGAGAATACAGTGATTTTTGTGTGGCATTCCTCTGTACTTTTCTTTATCTTAATGGAATGATACGCGTCTCTCCTGCATATTTTAGGAAAAAGAAGAATACATAAAGAAATTGTGATGGTTTCATTGAGGAATGGAAAAATAATAATGGCCAATTTGAGATTTTTGTGTTCAAAATTTGGAATTGTTTCGAGTTTGTGAAAACATTGAAATATATTTTGAGTGAGGTTTTTTTTTAAATATAAGAAATGAGAATACATAAAGAAATAGATAAATATTTGATTTTGGAACACTACAAACCAATTCTGAAAATATTATTTGTGACTAATGGGTGTTTCTAATAGGTGTTGATGTTGAAATATCAAATATGGATGGTCTGGAGGCCCATATATTAATTATTTCCTGGAAAATCTGAAACGCCTATATGCCTCATGGGGAGTTTAGTCCTATCGGGGTGTGGAGGAGTGTTTGGAACAACATACAAGGAACTCTCCTCCACATCCTATTAGAGCACCCCTCCTTTGCTTGCTTTGGTCCTCGTGTTTCGTGAATGAGCCGAGCCGAGCTCAGACATATGTCGTTTGTGCTCTTAGTTGTGGGCTTACTCCCACTTCTTCTACCTCGACCGGCTATATACTGCTGTTCCTCTTGCTGCTGCTCCTGAGGCCTCTGGAGCCGCACCCTTTTGTGATCCTGCACCGGGTGAAGGGTAAGCTTTTCAGGGAGCGCTGTTGTGCCCTTTGTAATCCTGCACCGGGTGAAGTGCGATAAGGTTTTCGGGGAGCGTCTTGGCCCGACTGCTCGCTGACATCTGTCTACAACTCTACATCCACGACTTCGACTACTTCCTCGACCACGCCATGGGTGATGCAAATGCTGCCGCTGCCCTGACTTTCCCTACTGAAGGTATGCGTTTGCAGTACTTTATGTTCATAGATATGCATGTTCTGTGCCTAGCACACCCTCGCATGTTTACATTACAGTATGCCTTTAATCTTGCTAGCACAGATGTCATGTTTTCATATGGACTGAATTAATCAGAATCTTTTTAAATACTTATCTAACATTGATTATTTTGACTTGACTTTAACTGCCGTTCTGGTGCTGTACTAAAATAGGTAAGATGAATTCAAAATTTGAACCACTGTTGGACATTAATTGTTGTTCTTATGCCTATAAAATGGGTAGGTCCATATGCCAAAATTTTATATTCAGAAATTAAGTTAACTGACATATGAGTAGAGGACTCCCGCACACTATTGTAAATTTGTAACACCTTTTGTCAGCACATACTAGAACACAAAAAATTATGTTTTCTCAAAATAGTTACATTATACATGGACTTTTGTCCAAGTAATTATGTAACAAATTCCGTGTGAGTTCTCCGCGGAAATCTGGTGTACCAAAAACTACGACGGGGTCAAGAATTTCGAGTAGAGACTTGGGATGCACATGTTGGTTGCTTTGGAGCTAGCTGCTTCAAAACGGCTAGCGAACAAATAGATTAGTTGATAGGGGCACCTGAACTGAAAGTGAACAAAATAGTTGCTCTTGTACACACACAAGAAACATCTAGGGGAAGTAGCAAGATGAGATGATGAAATTGGTTGAGACAGGCAGGAAATAGAATGATTTCTTCAATCATTTGCTGTTTGGTGGCTGTCTCTTTCTAGCTATAACACTCTTATACACACCAGCATTTTCCCTCCAATTTTTGTCAGCCATATTTGCAACTGCAATTTCCAACACACACACACACACACACACAAAAGAATGGAAACAACAGCAACATGAAGAATGGAAATAAATTTCGTTTGATCGGAACA
>NC_041387.1:3655944-3703852 GCF_002162155.2 Triticum dicoccoides
GATTTATTATTACAGCTATAATCTTCCTTACGACAAGGCAGTCGTAAGGCAAAGTGCAACTGGGATCCCCGACATTAGTTTACGTCAGCGAGGCAGGTTCCACTTGTCTATTCGCTGGTCAGTGGCAGCAATGGTGCAGCTCCATGAGGATCACCTCTAAAGCAAGAAGAATTGTGGATAAAGTAGCTCGCGGATCTTGTACTAGTACTCGCACAACGGGCTTCTGGTCACAATCTTCTGAGTACCCGTGCTCCCCTGCAATGCACCATCACACGTGTCACAGGCACACCAACTAACATCATGATTGTGTATCTTTCATCATTAGCATTCTCTTGTTGGAGGACCATGACAACCATAGTTTGGCGCAAACATTGTGACTGACCCAAATTGCTGCAAGTGTATAGCAGTTTCAGTAGTTACCTTTTGGTTAGAACACCAATATTGCACACCGTGATATACTCGCCGCACCGTAGAGCACCCCCAGAAAACTCAAGCTGGAAAGAATTTCTTAGCGTTAAATCTCAATGGTTTCAGGATATATAACCAGATACATCGGTTTGATGCCTACTCTAAAAGTAAAATACGAAGGATGGAATGACTAATAAGGTACACAATATCATAAACTCAATGAAAACAGAGGCCTACCTGTAAACCTTTATTTGCTTGGAACTTCTTGAAGACAACAACTTTCAGATCACCGACAAGAACTGATTTGTGGGACATGGAGTTGCTGAGGGGGCAGCAAAGTAAGCTTCTCATCCACCTTTCCAACTTATGCATCGTTGAACTTTACAAAACAGAGAATGCTTCAGTGGTTATTCAAGTGAACTGCAGTCTGCGTCAATGATCTGAACTTACAGCAGGGGTGAGGTTACATTTACATGTACTTACCTGATTTATGTACTGAAAGATAACCATGCAAGCCTCGTGCGCCAGATGTGCATGGATGGATATAATTCTACAAGGCTAAAATAATGTGGAACTCCAATACAGAGAGCCCTGCAGAGTAGATTGAAACAAACATTCTTCAGAACTTCAAATAACCTGGTAACAAGGCAAAGCAAACCCAAACAAACAAATGATTTGGAGATGCTACAGTTTATGGAACTACAGGTGTGTATGGGATGATGATGGATGTACTGACCAGTTTTATGTACTGCTGGAAGATGCAAACTGAGACATTCGTGCTTGCAGTGGCAACTTAGAAATATACTTGCTTGGATTATAAGAGGCTAGAAGAATGTACAGGTGGAAGAAGTGCCCTGCAGAGTAGATAAAAAACAGAGATGGTTATTCAGGTGGAGTGGCAGCAATTTCAGTAAACTGAACAAAACAGAGAATAACTACTCCGATGCTTCAGAGGTTAGGAAAAGACAGGGGGGATCAGTGAGTAGGAAGTAGGAATGAGTGGCTGTTACCTTTGGTCAGATTAAATTATGATCTTGGGGATGGTTCCTCTTAACTTGCGGCACTGCCTCTTTAGCTCTTCATTGTCACAATAACTGACATTTAATAGTTGCAGTGATCTTGGGAGGCCACCCTTGGGCAGCGAATTTATTGCAGTACTCCCGCTGATATTTAGTTCCTGCAGAGATCTTGGGAGGCCATCCTCCGACAGCGACTTTAAGGCGGGGCAGTCCATGATTTCCAATTTTTGCAGAGAGCTTGGGAGGCCGTTTTTGGGCAGAGACACCAGGGCACGAAAGCAGCTGATATGTAATACTTGCAGCGAGCTTGGGAGGCTGCCCTTGGGTAGCGACATAATAGCAGGACAGTATCTGATCTCCAATTTTTTCAGAGAACTCGGGAGGCCGTTCTCTGGCAACGACCGGATGACTCGACAGAACATTATCTGTAATGTCTCGAGGCTGGCAAGTCTATGTAGACCTGCCGGGAGGCACTGAAGCTTGTTGCAATTCGAAAACTTGAGCGTCTGGAGGGAGGTGAGGAGCTCAAGGGCCTCCGCTTGCTCGTGGTGAAGCGCTCGGCATCTTCGTTCCCACCAATAGCTAGGGTGGTGAGGGAGGAAGAGAGAAGGCTGCAGCTATGAGCAGCAAGGAACCCTGCAATATCATCTGTCCACAGCTCAAGCTCCTGATGTGCGGAGGAGCAGGGAAGAAGCTCCTTGTCAAGTGGCTCAGAACCGGCGAAGAATTTGGGGGTTCTAATGATGTGTAACTTTGTGAGGTGGCCTTGGGCGAGGAGAGGGATTATGCCCTCGCCTCTGAACTCCCCACAATCCATCAAAATCAATTCTTGCAGGGAGGTCGGAAAAGGAATAGAAGAGGATGAATAGGAGTGGAGTAACTTGGGGCAATCCCATATTCCCAATGATTGGAGGGAGCGGAGACCTTGGAGCCCACCTCCTTCCTTGTCACCTTCCAGTGAATAGGAGAGCAAGCTCAGCTCTGGGAACTCTCCGATGCTTAACTTCTGTAGCTGGGGAGGCAAGAGCAGCACTCCGTCCACTTCTTCTTTTGACTCTTGCTGCTGCTGCTGTCTGTTTTGCCCATGATGCAATTGTTCAGCAGCAGCAGAAGAAGATGTTGATGATTGCCCCGCCACACCCAACCATTTTATCTCCTGACAACCCACTATTGTCATTTCGGTGAGCTCCGGCACAAGTTAGAGCAGTTGTGTCAATTCCTTAACATTGCAACCACATCGCTCGACACTTATCTTTTTAACAGGTAGCAGGCGTCGGACATGGCTCACACTTTCAACTGGGGACAATACATTACTTGAATCACTTATCTGGAGAAACTCCAAAGATGTTAGCAATAGAAGGTGATCGAGCAGCAGAGGAGAGCAATTTTCCATCACCAACTTCTTCAGACAAGTCAAATTAGAGAAGACCACCCCATTAAAAAACACACTATCCTGGCCATCCTTTCCCTTCACTCCCAGTGAACAATTTGAGTCCGATCCATTCTCTCTTACGAAAGCCCACTCAAGACCAGAGCCCACCCGTTCTATCAAAGCAGAGCAAGGGCAGTCTTCTATTGGAGGAAATGACATTAACTTTGGGCAGTCTTTTATCCTGAGAGACTTCAGTCTAGGAAACCAAGCCATGCTCTTCTCTTGCTGTGTCAGATCACTACTATTATGTGAAGATCGCAGCTCAGTGAGTTCAGAGCAATCTTTAATTTTGAGTTCTTCTAGCTGAGAGAACAAATGAGAAGTACTGTCCCAAACCCATTTTCTCAATCTTGGTATCTTAACCAATCTTAGCCTTTTCAGATTTTGAAATCTCTGGCCTAAGATACAGTCCTGATACTCTACACCATGATCCTTGACCATCCACATCTCTCCTAAAGGTGGGAGGTTTCCCCAAGACAAATCATGCAGAGAAAGAGATTCCAGATTCTTGACGGAGAGGTTTGGACCTAGCCATCTTGGACAATTAGTGCCTCCATGCCCTCTAATGCTTAGGCATTGAAGATTGCTGTGTGGTACAAGACTTTCAAGGATATTTTCTTCAAATTTAGGATCCCTGTTAGATCGCTGAACATCCCATTCTAATTTTAGCTCTTTCATGTGGCTTTTCTGTATCAGTTTTGATTCAGTTGCTTCTTCTTCTGACTGCACCTTTTCAAGATTGTAAATTCCAAGCAATCCTCCAATATTTGCCAGTTTCCCTAGTTGACTCAGTTCAAACACGTTATCTTCTTTTCCCACTCTAAATGCCCTCAACTCATTGATGAACTTTAGTTTTCCCACCTCAAATATGCCAGAGTGAAGTTCTTCTTGGGGCACAATGAAATGGCGCAATTTTACAAGGTTGCTGATATGTCTTGTTGAACCGAAGCTGCCCTTCCATCCTAGTAGATCAATAACTTCCAAGTGATATAATCTACACAGCACACTAGGTACACACAAGCCTTTGTCATCACGGAAACCAGCAGACTTGATCCTTAAGTAGCGAAGATGAACAAGCTTTGAAAAGTTGGGCAACACATCCTCCACATTATATGATGCTCCAGACAAAAAGACAGTACGAAGGGCTCTAGCTTCCAAAAACAAACCACGAATAACCCTTGAAAAATTTGCATGGTATTCTCCAAATAACATCAAAGTGTGTAGGTTTTGAACTTCAATTCTTTTTTCCAATGCCTGCAAACCCCTCTTGTAGTCTTCAAAAGTCACTTTGTCCTTGACGTCTGCATCATCTACTATGATAGACAAATGACGTACAGATGGTGGAATTTGTATGGACATCACATTAGAGCTAGATATGCTAAGACACTCATATGATGAGACCTTCACTACCAACTCAAGTAGTAGATCATGGATGGTGTAACAAGGATTGCCATGTCTTGGTACATTCTTTTTGAGAAACCCTTGATTAACCAAGTCAGTTAAGTAACATAATCCAACATCTTCAATTCTTTTCTTTTGACCATCTGAGTGTGAAATACCAAGTCCAACCCACAGATGAACCAACTCTTCTGCCCGAAATTTATAATCTTCAGGAAACAATGCACAGTAGGAAAGACACTGTTGCAGATGGAAAGGGAGATAATCATAGCTAAGCTTGAGGGCTGGCATAATGTCATTATCGCTAGCTTGTGACTCCCACTCTTTACTTTCCAAAACTCTTGTCCAATGGTCAAATGTGAGCTGGTTTCTGAGCAATCTACCCACAGTTTTTGCAGCAAGAGGGAAACCCTTCAATTTATCCACTATTTTGTGCCCAACATCTTCTAATTCAGGATGATCTTGCCACGGTTGTTGTTCGTCACCAAATACACATGCTTCAAAGAAAGACATAATATCTTGAGGACCAAGATGTTCCATTTCTATTGCATGGTCAACTGTCTTGATCATGTTTGCTACCCCTGGAATTCGAGTTGTGACTATAACCATATTGCCTTCTGTCCCCGCCTTTTTGAACGGAGCTACTAGTTTTTTCCACTCATCATCATGATATTTCCACACATCATCCAAGACAAGTAAGAACCTCTTTGATCTTAACCTTTGTTCAATTTTCTCTTCTTTGCTACTGTTTTTACTTTCACTGCTATTATCTTCAGGGATCTGCTCCAAAATCTCTTGTGCCAACCTGTCTGCAGTGAAGTTGAGAGAGACACATATCCAAATTGTAACCTGGAAACAGCTTTTCACTTCTTCAAATATGTGCTGTGTAAAGGTTGTCTTCCCAACACCCCCTGGCCCAACAATTGGAAGGACAGTAAGTTGTTTGGAAGAATATTCACCATGAGTGATGACATCTATGATTTCCTGTTTCTGGGTATCCCTCCCATATAGCTGAGGCTCTATAATTTGTGGGGTGGTTTTGGGTCGATCCATAGAAATGCCGACTGGGTTATGAATACGGCTTAAGCTTAGTAGCTCTAGATTGAGAATGGTGGAGACCATAGAACATACATGCTTCAGCTGCTCTACGATGTCTATCATTCTCTTGGACATTTCCACCCTATCAAACTTCAGTTTTGGGGTTTCCTCTGTGGTGCGAACTCTCTGTGTCGGTGCCTTGGGTGGGCAGGCGCCACAGAGGAGTCGCCATCCGCTTGCAGCCGGCATGTTGGGTGAGTCATTCAACTCACTAGTATGAGGAGAAGAGTAGCAGCATGGGAGGTGTTTACCAACAGCAGCTTGAACAGCACCAGAGGCAACCTTGGGCATGCTGCATCCCCCAACACATGAGCATCCATGGCTGCCACCATTATCTTCGTGGTCTTCACTTGGGCTAGCAGCACGCGAGCAGGAGCACATGGACTTGATCTTCCCAGCAACAGCTCTGGCCGTGTGGCGAGCGTTGAGGGCAAGGCCCTGGAGGCAGCACCGGTCATCCATGCTTGCTGCTGCATGGTAGGTGCCTTCGAGTGCGTCCTGGATGCGGAAGTAGTCCAGCTCGTCGAGCGCGTCGTCGGCGACGTAGGCCAGCTGCCGCAGCTTGTGCAGCAGCCCCTTGAGCGCAGGGTTGGTGATGTCCCTGCCCTGCCCCGGGGCATTGTTGAGCATCCCCTGGGCATAGAGCAGCTGCATCTTGAGGGCGTCGATGTTGGGGCCGAGCCCGGCGCTGGCCGCCCACGCCTCCAGCAGGCCGTCGGTGACCGGTGCCAGCGCCTTGGTCACCACCCACCATGCTGCACTGACGGCCACCTCCATAGCCGCGTTGCGCCGCTGGAATCAACAAACAGCTTGGCTTGCTGCAGGTAGAAAAGATAATGAAACCTGTTTGCAGTTAGCCACTAGCACTAGCAAAGCAATAATCATTCTTGTCAAAGGAATGAGCTTGTAGAAAGAATAGTTCACGTACACGATGCCGAAGAACACGGAGGGATGCTAGCACGTGAGATCTTTGGGCTCGCCGGAGATGGCTGAAGTGTTAGAGGAAGGGGGAGATGATCTGTAATGTGTTCTGGTTGGTGTTGGGGGGTGGGGGGTAACAAGGCGTGACCCGGGGAGATGCTCTGTAATTTAGTAGAGTAGTCAGTTTGGCAGGCTGTCTAAATCCCACATTCGCTCTATATATGGATGTGTCTACCACAGTTATCATTGTAGCCTGATGTTTTACAGTGAAATAATGATGGGTTAATTGCCGATAATATATGTCACTGGAGCTTGATCAAATCACAACAATTATTTTGCAAGTTGTTGCAGAATAGTTACAATCAATATATTCGAGCGTCGGGTGGTAGGGGGAGTATATTATTGAGGTACTACTACAATCAAGTTGTTGCAGAATAGTTATGTTTTTGGAATTTTCCCAGTTGTAGTTACTGATTCCTTACTGCTCATGGAACGAAAAAGAAAATGCTGGCCGACATCTAGTGATGCCTAAATTACTGTGGAAGGTACACACGTGTCCCTCAGGTTGCAAGCGGGACGCGGGATGCGGCTGCTCGCCACACACCAAAGCAGGAGCCAATTTTTTTACAGATTAGCGGCTTAATTATTAGCGGACAATGCGGCAGCCCGCATGTGCCCGCAAAGACCCGCCAGTCACTATGCACAGTCCCAGCGTTGTACTACATCATAAAATTTTATCACAAGACTACAAGAGCCACATGTATCACATGTCAGCTGCTTGGTCTCGGCCTTTCTGGACAGCACCGTGCGCATGGGAAAACAGTGTGCTCATTCAGCAAGCAAACTAGTATGTACAGCAAGAGAACCGTCTGGATTCTGAAACATTTTGCTCATTCAGTAAACTCAGCAGTGTTGAAACACCATATTACCGCAGAAGGTCAGTGGCATGAATTACTACAGCTACATCCGTGGAAATACAAATGAGCTGTTGGATATAATGTACCGGACACCATCATAGTTGCGTCGAGGAAAACCTCTAACAAGCTGCATCAACGACCAATGCGAGAATTGTTAGGGGAGGGGACCTGACGGTGGCGAGGAGCGGGGAGGCATCGAAGCTGGCGGTGGTGAAGACCAGGTGGCGAGGAGTTGGGCGGCATCACCTATGTTTGGAGGTGAAGAGCGGGGGCGGCCAGGAGGCGGAGAGGAGCTCGCGGAGGGCTTCGTAGGCGGAAAGCAAGCCGTGGACGAAGAGGTGGTGAACACCGGGCAGGTGGGCGAAGGCGGCACCGCCGCCATGGGAGCTTTCCCCATCGAGAGGAAGGAGAGGAAGTTTTTTTTTTCTTCGAGAGGTAGGTTATGCGGGAGCCTGCTGGACACAGCGGCGTGACCGCTTGAGCCCGTTACACACGACACGGCCAGCCCAATGGCAACTTGTGGGCTTTATTTGCGGGGCGGCGTCGCGGCCGAGCGGGAGATATCCCGCGCCGCTTGCATCCTGACTATCCCCCCATAGGATGCTTCCATGTGCCAGCAGCAAAAATACATACTCCACACTGCATGTGGATGGCTAACTTGAAATATACTCCCTCCGTCCCAAATTAAGTGTCTCAACTTTGTACTAGCTTTAGTACAAATCTGTGCTAAGCTCAAGACACTTATTTTAGGACGGAGGGAGTAGTATGTATGAACTTTGAGCTAATCAAGAGTGATTTGCAGGGTCAGTCCTATGGAAGGGCTGCATGAACAATGGTTTTCATATTTCCCGGTGCAATTTGATTTCAGTTTACCTGCTCTGTTCTGTTTCAACCCTAATTGGTTTCAGTTTTGCATTTGCTTTGCTTGCAGTTTGATAGTGATGCGCATATATGTAATCATGTAATCCTGACTCTTTGGTGAATGGGGCACACCATGCTGCACTAACGGCCACCTCAAAGAATGGATTGGCGATCAGGTAATAACATATTCAGACTTTTCTTCCAGTTCAGCCGAGAGCCTGAGAGTGGTTCCCCTGTCTGCATGGTAAGCATTAGCCAGACCTGCCGGTGTGCTTCATTGTTTTCAGAGGAATTTTTTTTATTGCACTGGTTATTTGGTTTGTATCTGCTTTCTGGAGGAGGAAATACACACAGTTTTAAGTGCTTCGACAGGGTTTTTTTCGGTTCCCTTGTTAGCGATGCTGGCGTTGAGATTTAGTGGGTTTAACAACTGGATTCTGAGAAGTGGTCTATATATCTCGATGAAAGTAGCTAGGTTTGAGGGGCTATATATCATGCTGGGTTAATCAGCCTCTAGTTCACATACAAAAATCCCGCACGTTCATCAGTTTGTTTTTACTGGTTGCAATGACCGTGCCGTTACTACACAGCCAGCCAATAGGAGGCCCCGATCAAGCATCTTTTCGCATCGAGCCCGATTTACGCTGGCCGCACCCACTGTTTGAATTCCCACTTTCAAATATATCCACACCTTGCGTGCAGAAAAGAGGCGAAGTACATGGGATTGATATGGATGTTGCAAAAGCTGCATTCGAAAGATGTGTCCCCAAGTAGATTTCTGAACGCGATGATAGTGAGACATGTACAGGATTTATGCTAGCTCTGTTAATTATGCTTTCACCAAGCTAGAAGAAAGCACGGTCTCAGAAAATGCCTGCACCACACCCAGAAATGATATGTCTCGCTCGTACTGAGCAATAACTATTGCTCGCCTACGGTGCTTCCTACGCGGCCCGGCCCGGTCCAGTTAATGATTTTGACGCTGTCGTTGAAAGACTGGTTGTTCTGCCACACGTTCCCTCTCGCATAGAGATTGTCAGTTGGTGTTTTGACGCTGTTGTTCCTACACAGGTTTAGAGCCTAGATTTTATTTTCTTTCGGTTTTCCATTTCCATTGTTTCTCTACTCTTTGTATCTCCTTTTTCTGTTTCTTTTTTATTCCTTATTCTCTAATTTCTTTTTGAAATAATATATTAGTGGACTCCCGCCCGCACACTATTGTAACATCTTGTCTCTGCATATACTAGTAGAACACACACAAACAATTGTGTTTTCTTCAAATATTACATTATATATGGACTTTTTTCCAAGTAATTATGTAACAAATCCCGTGTGATTTCTCCGTGGAAATCTGGTGTACCAAAAACTAGGATCTAGTCAAGAATTTAGAGTAGAGTTGGGTTGCACATGTTGGTTGCTTTGGAGCTAGCTGCTTCAAAACGTCTAGCGAACAAATAAATTCGATTATAGGGGCACCAGAACTGAAAGTGAACAAAATAGTTGCTCTCGTACACACAAAAAACATCTAGGGGAAGTAGCAAGATGAGATGATGAAATCGAGTGAGACAGGCAGGAAACAGAATGATTTCTTCAAACATTTGCTGTTTGGTGGCTGTCTCTTTCTAACTATAACACTCAGAATTTCACATGCAGATTAACTTACACACACAGAATCATTCTGAATATAAAAATGGAAATAAATTTCGTTTGATCAAAATATCTCTTCCTTGTGATGAAACAGCTGCTGTGTCTCCCCACATTATACAACCCCCCACCCCACCAACCCTTGATTTGATATTACAGCTATAATTTTCGTTATGACAAGGCAGTCATAAGGCGAAGTGGTCAGCAAGGCAGTTTCCACTTGTCTATTCGCTTGTCAGTGGCAGCAATGGTGCAGCTCCAGGAGGATCCCCTATAAAGCAAGAAGAATTGTGAAAAAAGTAGCTCGCGCATCTTGTACTAGTCCTCGCACAACGGGCCCTCAATCACAGTCTACTGAGAACCCGTGCTCCCCTACAATGCACCATCACACGTGTCACAGGCACGCCAACTAACATTATAAATGAACCAAGGGCAGCATGAACGGAAAGGTTCTCTTGTTGGAGGACCATGGCAACCAAAGTTTGGCGCAAACATTGTGACTGATCCCAGTTGCTGCAAAATGTATAGCAGTTCCAGCAGTTACCTTTTGGTTAGAATCACCAATCTTGCACACCGTGATATAATTGCCGCACCGTAGAGCACCCCCATCACACTGAACCTGGAAGGAATTTCTTAGTACTAAATCTCAATGGTTTCAGGGTATATGACCAAACATATCAATTTGATGCAAGTATGAATGATGGAATGACTAAGGTACACAATATCATAAACTCATTGAAAACAGAGGCTTACCTGTAAACCTGTATTTTCTAGGAACTGCTTGAAATCAACCAATTTCAGATCACCCACCGGAACTGACTTTGGGCTGATGTAGTTACTGTGGGGGTAGCAAAGTAAGCTTCTCATCCACCTTTCCAACTGCTGCATCGACCCAACTTCTGAGGGAAACCAGTAGCGTCAGAGCCGGTGCTCTGTTACAGGAAAACCTCTTAGCCTGGTAAATGAACAGCAAAATGAAGAATTCAACATATAACCAAATGAAACCATATGGGGGAGCACTGTGGTCAGCGCCTGATAATTTCTGGTTGTTACTGGCCCGGTTTTTGGCATATGTGGCGCAAGGTTGATGAGCAAATTCAACTAGTTAGACATTAGTTAAGTGCTTATGGCTGGTGACTAGCTAGGAAATGGAATGGGCTGCCCGGTCGGAAAGTATATTTTTTTTTCATTTCTTTTTGAACAGCAAAAGAAGTTTCACCATTTTCGTTTTGTTCGTTTCAGTATGGTGGCTCTGAATACTTTAGGAGCTAGAGAAGTCAACCCATTAGATTCCTAGCTTTACTTATCTCAAATTTATATCATGGCATAATCTCCACATCCAGATGACTTTACCATAAAAAAAGTGATAGAATGAATTAACACTATGGCCTAAGGAAATCAATATAGCTCATACCTTCTTAGAAATGACATTGCTCATTAACTTCTCTGAAAGTTGTACCTGAAATTTAATAGTTGCACAGAAATTACAAAATGAGCTAGTCTATGTATATGGAAATAGATTGGTTGCAGAGTAACAATGGAGTAAAACACATACTGACCACCAGGACTTAGCCTAATTATCTGTAGCCTTGCCGAATTATGGTCATCCACGTGCCCCAGGACAGCCTTCTGTAAAGTGACTTAACCACAGCCTATTTTAGAACTTACCTGCAAAGGGGCTAGGCTTAGAAGAATTAACCATACCAGTTTTTTCCCATACCGTGGCAGCGGCTATTCAAACAGATACAATACTTTACAAAGGATGTGCATCTTTACCCACAAGTTAGTTACAGCAGTCTTGCCACTTAGGAAAAGACACACTACACATTGTGTGCCAGTCAGACATGTATACAGGAGGGAGGATGCCACTCAATCAATGATGCGAGGACTGTGCGTGGTTGAGCGAGTGTAGGTAATTACAACTCGGAAGCAAAGCTGCATGATAAATCGAGACATATATTGTTCATAACTGTATTGTCTAGTAATAAGGTTTGGGCGTGCCACAGTTTATGGAATAACTGTTGAATGGGCTGATAGTGCATATACTGACCGGTTTTGTGTACAGGATCGAAGATGCAAATTGAGACCTTGATACTTGCACTGCAGCTTGGAAACGTGCTTGGACCTTGGATTCTAAGAGGCTAGAAGAAAGTACAAGTCGAAGAACTTCTGTGCAGGGTTAATTAAAACAGGAGGGTTATTCACGTGAGATAGCAGTAATTTTGATCGACTAAAGAAAACAGAGAATGACTTTGATGCTTCAGTGGTTATGGTACAGTAGGAGTACAGTTACATTTACATGTACTTACTTGATTTATGTACAGAAAGATAACACACAAGAGCTTCATATGGCGGATGTGCATGGATGGATATGGTTCTACAAGGCTAAGAGAATGTACAACTCCAAGACAGAGAGCCCTGCAGGGTAGGTTGAAACCAACATTGCTCAGAACTTCAAATAATCTGGTAACAGGGCAAACCAAATGAAAAAAAAAGATCTGGACATGCTATAGTTTGTGGAACCAGGGTTGTGTGGGATGTACTGACCAGTTTATGTACTGATGGAAGATGCAAATTGAGACCTTGATGCTTGCACTGGCAACTTGGAAATATACTGGCTTGGTTTCTAAGAGGCTAGACGAATGTACATGTGGAAGAAGTGCTCTGCAGAGTAGATAAAAAAAAAGATGGGTTATTCAGTGGAGTGGCAGCAATTTCGATAATGAACTGAAAAAAACAGAGACGAACTGCTCCGATGCTTCAGAGGTTTGGAAAAGGCAGAGGAAATCAGTGAGTAGAAGTAGGAATGAGTGTCTGTTACCTTTGGTCTGATTAAGTTATGATCTTCGGGATGGTTCCTCTTAACTTGCGACACTGCCTTTTCAGCTCCTCATTGTCACAATAACGTACATCCAATACTTGCAGTGATCTTGGGAGGCCGCCCTTGGGCAGCGAATTGATTGCAGTACTCCCGCTGATCTTTAGTTCCTTCAGAGATCTCGGGAGGCCATCCTCCGGCAGCGACTTTAAGGCGGGGCATCCCCAGATTTCCAATTTTTGCAGAGTGCTTGGGAGGCTGTTTTTGGGCAGAGACACCAGGGCACGACAGTAGCTGATATGTAATACTTGCAGCGAACTTGGGAGGCTGCCCTTGGGTAGCGACATAATAGCAGGACACTCAAAGATCTGCAATTTTTTCAGAGAACTCGGGAGGCCGTTCTCTGGCAACGACCGGATGACTTGACAGAACATTATCTGTAATGTCTCGAGGCTGGCAAGTCTATGTAGACTTGCAGGGAGGCACTGAAGCTTGTTGCAATTCGAAAACTTGAGCGTCTGGAGGGAGGTGAGGAGCTCAAGGGCCTCCGCTTGCTCGTGTGTGAAGCGCTCGGCATCTTCGTTCCCACCAATAGCTAGGGTGGTGAGGGAGGAAGAGAGAAGGCTGCAGCTATGAGCAGCAAGGAACCCTGCAATATCATCTGTCCACAGCTCAAGCTCCTGATGTGCGGAGGAGCAGGGAAGAAGCTCATTGTCAAGTGGCTCAGAACCGGCGAAGAATTTGGGGGTTCTAATGATGTGTAACTTTGTGAGGTGGCCTTGGGCGAGGAGAGGGATTATGCCCTCGCCTCTGAACTCCCCACAATCCATCAAAATCAATTCTTGCAGGGAGGTCGGAAAAGGAATAGAAGAGGATGAATAGGAGTGGAGTAACTTGGGGCAATCCCATATTCCCAACGATTGGAGGGAGCGGAGACCTTGGAGCCCACCTACTTCATTGTCACCTTCCAGTGAATAGGAGAGCAAGCTCAGCTCTGGGAACTCTCCGATGCTTAACTTCTGTAGCTGGGGAGGCAAGAGCAGCACTCCGTCCACTTCTTCTTTTGACTCTTGCTGCTGCTGCTGTCTGTTTTGCCCATGATGCAATTGTTCAGCAGCAGCAGAAGAAGATGTTGATGATTGCCCCGCCACACCCAACCATTTTATCTCCTGACAACCCACTATTGTCATTTCGGTGAGCTCCGGCACAAGTTAGAGCAGTTGTGTCAATTCCTTAACATTGCAACCACATCGCTCGACACTTATCTTTTTAACAGGTAGCAGGCGTCGGACATGGCTCACACTTTCAACTGGGGATAATACATTACTTGAATCACTTATCTGGAGAAACTCCAAAGATGTTAGCAATAGAAGGTGATCGAGCAGCAGAGGAGAGCAATTTTCCATCACCAACTTCTTCAGATAAGTCAAATTAGAAAAGACCACCCCATTCAAGAACACACTATCGTGGCCATCCTTTCCCTCCACTTCCAGCGAATAAGTTGAGTCTGATCCATATTCTTCTTTGTAAACTAGACTCTCAAGACCGCAGCCCACCCGTTCTATCACAGCAGAGCACGGGCCAGAAGTCCAAGGGATTGGAGGAAGTGACAATAGCTTTGGGCAGTCTTCTATCCTGAGAGACTTAAGTCTAGGAAACCAAGTCGTGCTCTTCTCTTGCTGTGGCAGACCACTACTATGATGTGAAGATCGCAGCTCAGTGAGTTCAGAGCAATCTTCAATGGTGAGTTCTTCTAGCTGAGAGAACAAATGAGAAGTATTGTCCCAAACCCATTTTCTCAATCTTGGTATCTTAACCAGTTCTAGCCTTTTCAAATTTCGAAATCTTTGGCCTAAGATACAGTCCTGATACTCTTCACCAAGATCATTGACCATGCACATCTCTCCTAAAGGTGGAAGGCTTCCCCAAGACAAATCATCCAGAGAAAGAGACTCCAGATTCTTGACCGAGAGGTTTGAACCTAGCCATCTTGGACAATTAGTGCCTCCGTGCCCTCTAATGCTTAGGCATCGAAGATTGCTGTGTGGTACAAGACTTTCAAGGATATTTTCTTCAAATTTAGGATCCCTGTTAGATCGCTGAACATCCCATTCTAATATTAGCTCTTTCATGTGGCTTTTGTTTATCAGTTTTGATTCAGTTGCTTCTTCTTCTGAATGCACCTTTTCAAGATTGTAAATACCAAGTAATCCTCCAATATTTGCCAGTTTCCCTAGTTGACTCAGTTCAAACACGTTATCTTCTTGTCTCACTCTAAATGCCCTTAACTCATTGATGAATTTTAGTCTTCCCACCTCAAATATGTCAGAGTGAAGTTCTTCTCGGGGCACAATGAAATGGCGCAATTTTACAAGGTTGCTCATATATCTTGTTGAACTGAAGCGGCCCTTCCATCCTTGTAGATCAATGACTTCCAAATGATAAAATCTGCACAACACACTGGATATGCAGAAGCCTTTGCCAACATAAAGACCAGCTGACTTGATCCTTAAGTAGCGAAGATGAACAAGCTTTGAAAAGTTGGGCAACACATCCTCCACATTATATGATGCTCCAGAAAAAAAGACAGTACGAAGGGCTCTAGCTTCCAAAAATAAACCACGAAAAACCCTTGAAAAATTTCCATGGTGTTCTCCAAATAACATCAAAGTGTGCAGGTTTTGAACTTCAAATCTTTTTTCCAATGCCCGCAAACCCCTCTTGTAGTCTTCAAAAGTCACTTTGTCCTTGACGTCCGCATCATCTACAATGATAGACAAATGACGTACAGATGGGGGAATTTGTATGGACATCACATTAGAGCTGGATATGCTAAGACACTCATATGATGAGACCTTCACTACCAACTCAAGTAGTAGATCATGGATGGTGTAATAAGGATTGCCAAATTTCGATACATTCTGTTTGAAAAAACCCTGATTAACCAAGTCAGTTAAGCAACATAATCCAACATCTTCAATTCTTTTCTTTTGACCATCTGAGTGTAAAATACCTAGTCCAATCCACAAATGAACCAACTCTTCTGCATGAAATTCATAATCTTCCGGAAACAATGCACAACAGGAAATACATTGTTGCAGATGAAAAGGGAGATACTCATAGCTAAGCTTGAGAGCTGGCATAATGTCATTATCACTAACTTGTGACTCCCACTCTTTACTTTCCGAAATTCTTGTCCAATGGTCACGTGTAAGTTGGTTTCTCAGCAATCTACCCACAGTTTTTGCAGCAAGAGGGGAACCCTTCAAATTTATCCACTATTTTGTGCCCAACATCTTCTAATTCAGGATGATCTTGCCACGGTTGTTGTTCGTCACCAAATACACATGCTTCAAAGAAAGACATAATATCTTGAGGACCAAGATGTTCCATTTCTATTGCATGGTCAACTGTCTTGATCATGTTTGCTACCCCTGGAATTCGAGTTGTGACTATAACCATATTGCCTTCTGTCCCCGCCTTTTTGAACGGAGCTACTAGTTTTTTCCACTCATCATCATGATATTTCCACACATCATCCAAGACAAGTAAGAACCTCTTTGATCTTAACCTTTGTTCAATTTTCTCTTCTTTGCTACTGTTTTTACTTTCACTGCTATTATCTTCAGGGATCTGCTCCAAAATCTCTTGTGCCAACCTGTCTGCAGTGAAGTTGAGAGAGACACATATCCAAATTGTAACCTGGAAACAGCTTTTCACTTCTTCAAATATGTGCTGTGTAAAGGTTGTCTTCCCAACACCCCCTGGCCCAACAATTGGAAGGACAGTAAGTTGTTTGGAAGAATATTCACCATGAGTGATGACATCTATGATTTCCTGTTTCTGGGTATCCCTCCCATATAGCTGAGGCTCTATAATTTGTGGGGTTGTTTTGGGTCGATCCTTAGAAATGCCGACTGGGTTAGGAATACGGCTTAAGCTTAGTAGCTCTAGATTGAGAATGGTGGAGACCATAGCACATACATGCTTCAGCTGCTCTACGATGTCTATCATTCTCTTGGACATTTCCACCCTATCAAATTTCAGTTTTGGTGTTTCCTCTGCGGTGCGAACTCTCTGTGTCGGTGCCTTGGGTGGGCAGGCGCCACAGAGGAGCCGCCATTTGCTTGCAGCTGGCATGTTGGACGATTCGACTAACTCACTGGTATGAGGAGAAGAGTAGCAGCATGGGAAGTGTTTACCAACAGCAGCTTGAACAGCACCAGAGGCAACCTTGGGCATGCTGCATCCGCCGGCACATGAGCATCCGCGGCTGCCACCAATATCTTCTTGGTCATCAAGTGGGTTAGCAGCACGCGAGCAGGAGCTCATGGACTTGATCTTCCCGGCAACAGCCCTAGCCGTGTGGCGAGCGTTGAGGGCGAGGCCCTGGAGGCAGCCCCGGTCCTCCACACCAGCTGCTGCGTGGTAGGTGCCGTCGAGCGCATCCTGGATGCGGAAGTAGTCCAGCTCGTCGAGCGCGTCATCAGCGACATACGCCAGCTGCCTCAGCTTGTGCAGCAGCCCCTTGAGAGCAGGGTTGGTGATGTCCCTGCCCTGCCCCGGGGCGTTGTTGAGCATCCCCTGGGCGTAGAGCAGCTGCATCTTGAGGGCGTCGATGTTGGGGCCAAGTCCGGCACTGGCCGCCCATGCCTCCAGCAGGCCGTCCGTCACCGGGGCCAGCGCCTTGGTCACGACCCACCATGCTGCGCTGACGGCCACCTCCATAGCCGCGTTGCGCCGCTGGAATCAACAGCTTGGCTTGCTGCACGTAGAAAAGAAAAGGAAACCTGTTTGCGGTTAGCCACTGCCACTAGCAAGCAATAATCGTTCTTGTTAAAGGAAAGAAGGAGCATGTAGAAAGAAAGATTCATGTACGCAACGCCGCCGACGAACAGGGAGGCAGCTGATCGAGCTGTTTGGGCACCCCAGAGATGGCTGATTGCAGGCGTAGGCCGGTGCCGTCAAGAGTTGGAGGAGAGCGAGGAGGGGGGAGATGCTCTGCAGCAATATACAGGAGGAGTGTCCATGGCTGATGGTCAGGTGAGCTGTGTGCAGCAGAAACCCAAAGGAATGCCACTAGCTACAAGGCAAGCAAGAATATATGATGGAGAGGTGGCAATGAATATGTTCTTTCTTTTCTTCTTTGCTGAGATGAGGCAAAAGGAAGCTCAAGGCATATAAATATAGATTACTTCTGTCTGAGTTGATCCTCTTTTCCTGAGGTAAAGCAAGGCATATATTGTTGAGTTTAGACCAAAAATAAATAAATAAAAATAGTAAAAGAATCAAAAATATGTGAAACTTTGTCAGAACAAGCATTGTCTAGTGTGTTACCCACGTGTAAAGTTTCAGGACAAAATATGTGATAGACACAGGTTCCGTTATGTATTTTCGCACAATGGCTCGCTAAAAGAAATCTATATTCCCTTGCAGTCTTTTGTCAACAATAATCCATCTTTGCCTGCCCAAGAACTAATTAGTACGCAACTCAAACCAGACCCATCAGGCCAGACAGTTTTGTTTACAAAACCATCTCTAAATACACTACAAGAGGCGCTCAGGAGTCACGACTTGGCTAGCATGATATTCTGTGGGAACCTCTGCCATTACCAGCTAACCCTTTTTGTAACAAACAAGATGATGGTATGTAGAAAGGGCGTCCCATTATTTAGGGTTACTCTGTTACAATATAGCAGGATTGTGTGTGATTTCTAGTAGTAACACAAAGAATACCCACAGCACGATTTTCATTCAAGTAACTGCATCGAAAGTGAAGCCGGTTTTGCAGGCAGAAGCTCTTGCTGCTGCTACTATATATAGCTCTCTATACTAGTGGGAGGAAGGCGTTTACCTTCCTATCTGAAAAATCTGATGGCAGTACTTTTTCAGGCAGCAGTGAATGAATGATATTCTTCCATCTCCTGGCCGTCGGTCTGCGTCTGCTACATGTGAGCTATTGTGCAGAAGCCAAGCACATCATTTCTCGGCCTTTTGGGAAGCATCAAAAATATGTTCTCTGCTTAGCATGGATGAAAATCTTGTGAATTACCCCCAAAATAGGTGGGGGCAAAAGGAAAATCAGCGCACCATAGTACTCCCTCTGTTTCAAAATAGATGACTCAATTTTATACTAATTTTAATACAAAGTTGAGTCATCTATTTTAAAACGGAGGGAGTACGTACGTACATCACAGCTGATGCTCTTACCGTCAACAGTGGGCCGCCGGCTTCCTCCTCCTCCTCCCGCTTCCGCACCGCACCGCGTGCACTCGGGCGGGAGGCCACGACGGAGACGCGGCCATCTCCCTCGTCCTCCCCGGTCGCTGGAGGCCTCCCGCGCCAGCTCATCAGCACGGCACTCCGCAGCGACGCCACGTCGAGAGTTGTCCGCGGGTAGGTGGATGCCCGAAGGATGGAACAATGGCCGGCGGCCGGCGTTGTCCCGGATTTCGGGATCGGCTCGCTCGGCCGAAGCACGTGCGCAGCAGCAGCAGAAACCTCACGTGGGCTTGGGCCAGACTTTCTTTTTCTAGTTTCAACTTGGGCCAGACGTCCGCGAGGGCTATGTGAGGGTAAAAAAAAATCCTTTTCTTCCAAAGACTTGTAGGACTTTTTTCTAACACAGATTGTTCCTGTTGGGGAACATTGTATGGAAAACAAAAAAAATTTCTATGCACAGGCAAGATCTATTCATAGCTACGAGATGCATAGTTACGAGCGGGGAGAGTGTCTATGTACCCCCGTAGACCGTTAAGCGGAAGCATTTATCAACGCGGTTGATGTGGTCGTACACCTTCACAATCCGCCCGATCAAGTACCGAACGTGCGGCACCTCCGCGTTTAACACACGTTCAGCTCGATGACGTCCTCGCCTTCTTGATCCAGTAAGACGGGCAAAGTAGTGGATGAGTTCCGGCAGCACGATGGGTGTGGTGACGGTGGATGCAACTGTCTCCGCAGGGCTTCGCCGAGCACTATGAAAATATGATCGAGGACGAACTAGATGGGGAGGGGTGCCACACACGGCTTGGGAATCGTGGTGTCTCTTGCCCCTCTCCCTCCACACACACATATATATAGGTGGGGGAGGGGAAGGCAGGAGGGGGGCCGGCGGCTATCTCCCTTGCCTTAGCAGCCCCACTTTCCTTCCCTATAGGGCCGGCAGCCAAGGAGAGGGTGCGCAAGCCCCGTGTTCCTCCCCTTGGCCCATTAGGCCCATATACTCCCCGTAGGTCTCCCGGAACCCCTTCCGATGATCCGATGAATACCCGGTGCACTTTGAAACCTTTCTGGTGACCAAATATCATCGTCCTATATATCAATCTTTACCTCCGGACCATTTCGGAGCTCCTCATCATGTCTGTGATCTCATCCAGGACTCCGGACAACATTCGGTCACCAATTCACATAATTCATATAATACTATATCGTCAACGAACGTTAAGCGTGCGAACCCTACGGGTTCGAGAATAATGTAGACATGACCGAGACGCCTCTTCAGTCAATAACCAATAGCGGGACCTAGATGCCCATATTGGTTCCTACATATTCTACGAAGATCTTTATCGGTCGAACCTTTATGACAACATACGTAATTCCCTTTTATCTGTCGGTATGTTACTTGCCCGAGATATGATCGTCGGTATCTTCATACCTAGTTCAATCTCGTTACCGGCAAGTCTTCATGATTCGAATGTGGTATATATTATCTTTTATAACTATTTGTTTCATTTAGTGTTTACGACAATTATGCCAATCAACGTGACATAGATGTTTTTATCTAGGAGGTATGTGAACCGGAAATTTCAACCGACCCTATTGTCGAGAGGTTAAATTTAGTTGAAAAAAATTACTTGAAGAAAAAATTGAAAAGAATTGAGGAGGAGAAGATGAGATTGGAGTTGCATGTTGCGGATGTCATCGATGATCACAAGATCAAGATGGATGCAATGCGCTTGAAGATTAGAAAGATTAGAAAATATGTCATTCATACTGAGGCTTGGTATCATTATGTCGTTGGATCAATTGTTACCTTAGTTGCGATTTATGATCGCATTTGTTGTTGCATTGAAATGTTTTACATATTTTCAATGTATGGTTTAATTAGATTCTCTAGAGAGCTATATGTTGTTTAATGAGAACTATTGTGACGCCCCCGATTCAATCGTACACTAATCATACACGCAAATATGTACGATCAAAATCAAGGATTCACGGGAAGATATCACAACACAACTCTAGACACAAATTAAAATAATACAAGCTTTATATTACAAGCCAGGGGCCTCGAGGGCTCGAATACATAAGCTCGAATACACAAGAGTCAGCGGAAGCAACAATATCTGAGTATAGACATGAGTTAAACAAGTTTGCCTTAAGAAGGCTAGCACAAAAGCAACATTGATCGAAAAGGCAAGGCCTCCTGCCTGGGAGCCTCCTAACTACTCCTGGTCGTCAGCGGTCTCCACGTAGTAGTAGGCACCCTCATGGTAGTAACAGTCGTCGTCAAAGGTGGCGTCTGGATCCTGGGCTTCGACATCTGGTTGCATCAACTGGAAAGAAAAGAAAGGGGGAAAATGGGGAGCAAAGCAACCGTGAGTACTCATCCAAAGTACTCGCAAGCAAGGATCTACACTACATATGCAACATTATCAAAGGAAGGCTGTATATATGGACTGGGCTGCAGAAATGCTAGAATAGAGAGAAGGCCTAGTCCTATTGAGGGAGTCCCGGACTAGGGGGTGTCCGGATAGCCGAACTATCATCATCGGCCGGACTCCAAGACTATGAAGATACAAGATTGAAGACTTCGTCCCGTGTCCGGATGGGACTTTCCTTAGCGTGGAAGGCAAGCTTGGCGAAACGGATATGTAGATCTCCTACCATTGTAACCGACTCTGTGTAACCCTAGCCCTCTCCGGTGTCTATATAAACCGAAGGGTTTTAGTCCATAGGACACAAAAACAATCATACCATAGGCTAGCTTCTAGGGTTTAGCCTCCTTGATCTCGTAGTAGATCCACTCTTGTACTACCCATATCATCAATATCAATCAAGCAAGAGTAGGGTTTTACCTCCATCGAGAGGGCCCGAACCTGGGTAAAAACATCGTGTCCCTTGTCTCCTGTTCCCATCCGCCTAGACGCATAGTTCGGGACCCCCTACCCGAGATCCGCCGGTTTTGACACCGACATTGGTGCTTTCATTGAGAGTTCCTCTGTGTCGTCACCGATAGGCTCGATGGCTCCTTCGATCATCAACAACAACGACACAGTCCAGGGTGAGACTTTTCTACCCGGACAGATCTTCGTATTCGGCGGCTTTGCACTGCGGGCCAATTCGCTTGGCCATCTGGAGCAGATCGAAAGCTACGCCCCTGGCCGTCAGGTCAGATTTGGAAGTCTGTCACGATGGGCATGATTTAGCTCTGCTACCGGACGGTGCCCTGGGGGCCGCACACGAGTCCGTTCCGACCCTCAATTCGGAGCCGGCTGCGCAAATCGAGGACGGGTGGCTAGACACCGCCTCGGGGGCTGCAACCTCTACGGAGATGGAGCCGAATACTGACCTTGTCCCTTGTGAAGCTCGTGACTCTGAGGTGCCGGACTCATCGCCGGACTCCGAACCTCCCGCGCCCCCTCCAATCGAATCCGACTGGGCGCCGATCATGGAGTTCACCGCTGCGGACATCTTTCAACACTCACCTTTCGGCGACATCCTGAATTCGCTAAAATATCTCTCGTTATCAGGAGAGCCCTGGCCGGACTGCGGTCAGGACGGTTGGGATGCGGAAGACGAAGAAATTCAAAACCCACCCACCACCCACTTAGTAGCCACTGTCGACGATCTAATCGACATGCTAGACTTCGACTCCGAAGACATCGACGGTATGGACGACGATGCCGGAGGCGACCAAGAACCAGCGCCCACTGGGCACTGGAAAGCCACCTCGTCATACGACATATACATGGTGGACATCCCAAAGGATGGGAATGGCGATGGAACAACGGAGGAAGACCGCTCCAGGAAACAGCCTAAGCGCCGGCGTCAGCGGCGCCGCTCTAAATCCCGCCACAGCAAGAATGGAGATTCTGGCACCGGAGATAATAACACCCCAGACAGTGCCGAAGACAACCCCCTCCAGCAAGATTCAGTACAGGAGGACGGAGAAGCCAGCCCTCACGAGAAAGCGGCAGATGAAGAGGTAGAAGACGACAATTACATGCCTCCCTCCGGAGACGAGGCAAGCCTCGACGACGATGAATTCGCCGTGCCTGAGGATCCCGTCGAACAAGAGCGTTTTAAGCGCAGGCTTATGGCCACGGCAAACAGCCTCAAGAAAAAGCAGCAACATCTTAGAGCTGATCAAGATCTGCTAGCCGACAGATGGACCGAAGTCCTTGCGGCCGAAGAGCATGAACTCGAACGCCCCTCCAAAAGCTACCCCAAGCGCAAGCTGCTCCCCCGATTAGAGGAGGAGGCATATAAACCTGCATCACCAGCGCACAATACGGCTGACCGACCACCTCGTGGCCGCGACAGAGAGGCCTCTAGCCCTCCACTAGAATCGTACCCCAGCATCGCTCGAAAAGCACAAAGCCACAGGGGAACGCTCCGGACTTGCGAGATATATTGGAGGATAAGGCAAGACAATCAAGATCGATCTACGGATCGCGTGGGCGCCCCACGATACGCGACGACATCCGTCGCGCCGGACACAGCAAGTCCGACCGGGCCGAACACAGTAGACAAAGCTCGTTTGAGCTACGTCGTGATATAGCCCAATACAGAGGCGCCGCACACCCACTATGCTTCACAGATGAAGTAATGGATCATCGAATCCCCGAAGGGTTTAAACCCGTGAATATGAATCCTACGATGGCACAACAGACCCCGCGGTTTGGATCGAAGACTATCTCCTTCATATCCACATGGCCCGCGGTGATGATCTTCACGCCATCAAATACCTCCCACTCAAGATTAAAGGACCAGCTCGGCATTGGCTTAACAGCTTGCCAGCAGAATCAATTGGGTGTTGGGAGGACCTGGAAGCCGCATTCCTTGATAACTTCCTGGGCATGTATGTGCGACCACCAGACGCTGACGACCTAAGCCATATAATTCAGCAGCCAGACGAATCAGCCAGACAATTCTGGACACGGTTCTTAACTAAGAAAAATCAAATCGTCGACTGTCTGGATGCAGAGGCCCTCGCGGCCTTCAAACATAACATCCGCGACGAGTGGCTTGCCCGGCACCTGGGACAGGAAAAGCCGAAATCCATGGCAGCCCTCACATCTCTCATGACCCGCTTCTGCGCGGGAGAGGACAGCTGGCTAGCTCGCAGCAACAACCTCAACAAAAATTCTGGCAGTCTGGATACCAAGGACCGCAACGGCAGGTCGCGTCGCAACAAGCACAAACGCCGCATTAATGGCGACAATACTGAGGATACGGCAGTCAATGCCGGATTCAGAGGCTCCAAACCCGGTCAGCGGAAAAAGCCATTCAAAAGAACTACTCCGGGTCTGTCCAATTTGGACCGAATACTCGACCGCTCGTGCCAGGTACACGGCACCCCCGAAAAGCCAGCTAATCGCACCAATAGGGACTGTTGGGTATTCAAGCAGGCAGGCAAGCTAATTGCCGAAAACAATGACAAGGGGCTGCATAGCGATGACGAGGAAGAGACCCGACCGCCGAACAATAGGGGACAGAAGGGTTTCCCCCCACAAGTGCGGACGGTGAACATGATATACGCAACCCACATACCCAAGAGGGAGCGGAAGCGTGCACTCAGGGACGTATACACGATGGAGCCAGTCGCCCCGAAGTTCAACCCATGGTCCTCCTGCCCGATCACTTTTGATCGAAGGGTCCACCCCACCAGCATCCGCCACGGCGGATTCGCCGCATTGGTTTTAGACCCAATCGTTGATGGATTTCAACTCACAGAGTCCTGATGGACGGCGGCAGCAGCCTGAACCTGCTTTATCAGGATACAGTGCGCAAGATGGGCATAGACCCCTCAAGGATTAAACCCACAAAGACGACCTTCAAAGGCGTCATACCAGGTGTAGAGGCAAATTGTACAGGCTCAGTCACACTTGAAGTGGTCTTCGGATCCCCGGATAACTTCCGAAGTGAGGAGTTAATCTTCGACATAGTTCCGTTCCGCAGCGGCTATCATGCTCTGCTCGGACGAACCGCGTTTGCAAAGTTCAACACGGTGCCGCACTACGCATACCTCAAGCTCAAGATGCCAGGCCCTCGAGGAGTCATCACGGTCAACGGAAACACTGAACGCTCCCTCCGAACGGAGGAACATACAGCGGCTCTCGCGGCAGAAGTACAGTGCAGCCTCTTAAGGCAATTCTCGAGTCCGGCCTTAAGCGACCGGACACGGCTAAACGCGCCCGGAGTAACCTATAACAAGACCACCTGGCACGTTCCGAGCACGCATAGCAATGCGGCCCCAGCCCCAGCCCTTGCAAAATTGCAAGACTAACCCTTCGCGTACATCATTACGCTCTGGAGATACCATGGGCATAGGGGGAGGGGCACGACCACGACAGGCCCAAAATGCGGCTTAACCACACCAGGGGCTCCCAAGCGTGTCATTTCTTTTTCCTTTTTTTCCTCTTCTTACCCACAGGACTCCGTTCACCAGAGGCCCTGTCCGGCAGTAGACCTGCCGAACTCACGATGCAACAGCCAGGGAAGGAGAAAGGCTACGACGAGTATCCAGGTGGGCTCCATTACGAGCATTAAATCTGTTTTATACACCATTCCACAGCCTACCCCTAGAGGGGGACATGTTTAATAGTCCCATCCCTTGCTTACCGCACTATTTGTATCGTTCTGCATTCATGGCAGTATTCCTTGAATAAACAATGCATCGCTTTTTTGCTTATAATTGCATTCCTTTCTTACACATATGTTCATTTATGACATGTTGCATCCGTACACTTTGGTACGGCTAAATACACCAGGGGCTTAAGTTCCCCACATTATGGTGTGATAAGTCTAGGACTGGGCATTCGGTTTAACCGAACCGTTTGGTTCGGTTCCTCGGCTTTTGAAAAAGTTCGGTTTTCAGAAAATCATGACCGATCGGTCATTTGAAAAAATACTAACCGAAGATTTGGTGGAGCGATATTTCGGTTCGGTGCTCGGTTGACCCCTAATTGACCGATAGATTGGAGAAATGAAATGAAAGGAAGATACACTTCTGCAATAGATCTGCAAAAGAACCTTGTGTACGCTCAAGAAGTAAGATCCTGTGAGTAAAAATCGGAACCTAGTAGCAATATGATGACGGGAAATCATCAGCACCTCACGAAGTTATCAAGAAATCCCCATCGTAGAAAGAGAATGCCAACGGTATGGAATCAAAGAGAAAGCGATAGATTTGACGGATGAGGTGTGCGTTCTCCATAGCACAAAGGTCTGCGCCGCCGTCGCCCGCCGGCCGCCCGGGTGGAGAGAAGTAGAGGCGGCTAGAGTTAGGTGTTCGGTGGGGAAAATCGGGAGTGGAGGCAGAAGCGTCCAGGCGCAGGTCGGTCAGGTCTCTCGTGGCTGCGTCGTGGACTAGTACTGGATAAGGACGGTAGAATTGATATTGGGCTGTGGGCTGTGGCCCATTACGTAGATTTAGTCCATGTCATATCTAATCGGTTTTGCCGGTCCTTTTCGGGTAACTGATGCACATGACCGAACTCCCCGAATTAATTTCGGTTTTTACAAAGTCTTGACCGAACTAACAAGCAGAAGTTTCGGTTTCGGTCATTTTGGCTTCGGCTCCGGTTTTTTCGGTTCGGTAGTTCGGCCCTCGGTTAATATGCCCACCCCTAGATAAGTCCGAACATTTCACAAGTGCGGCACCCCGAACTTATAGCATTATATGAATCGGCTCCGAATCATGTCTTGGGTCAATAGTTGGGTTTGCCCGGCTCCCATGTTTTGGTACCTTACGTTCCGTTATATCGGCTAAGGTAGCGCTGGAAGAACCACTGCGATTGCGCCCCAGTTGAGCTGGGCGAGCGCCTCAGTGGAGAAAGCTAAAACTGACCGTCATGATGATGCGAGAGTCGGTCGCTGTTCGAGAGGTTTTTTCGAGTCCCTAAAGATTTATGCCGCTTAGAGCGAGGAACCGGCCTTGTTCGGTCCAGGCGTGGATAGCGCCCCGAATTCGGCCTTCCGAACACTAGGGGCTTCGCCGAAATT
Organism: Triticum dicoccoides; assembly: GCF_002162155.2. Taxonomy (NCBI): domain Eukaryota; kingdom Viridiplantae; phylum Streptophyta; class Magnoliopsida; order Poales; family Poaceae; genus Triticum; species Triticum dicoccoides. Next base: position 3,682,690 of record NC_041387.1, read on the forward strand.
TAAAATTGTAGAATTCTATGGCTAAGTGAGAGTGTTCAAGCACTATAAGTCTAGTTGCCTTGTTCGTTGTGTTGAACGCCTCCCTAGATGGACCCAAAAATGGGAACAAGAGCGCTCAAGTTTATCCCGAACACCCCAGCACTCGTGGCATGGGGGCTGAAGCCGACGACTTGCCATCTCTCAGATTTGATAAACGGCCGCACAGAAGGTAATATTTTAAATTAACAAGCGTTGCTTAGCGCATATGAACAAAGTTTTCGGCGCACAGGATAACAAAATGCGAGTCTACTCAAATACTACATCTTTGGAGCACTCACCCGCAATAATGCGGGCACCCTTCAGGACACCCTTATAATACATCTCGGGTGTGCGATACTCCTTGCCCGGCGGTGGCGCGTCCGTCACAAGCTTCTCAGCGTCCATCTTGCCCCAGTGCACCTTAGCACGGGCAAGGGCCCGACGGGCACCTTCAATGCAGGCGGAGTGCTTGATGACTTCAACCCATGGACAAGCATCCACCAGCCGCCGCACCAGGCCGAAATAGCTCCCAGGCATGGCCTCCTTGGGCCACAGCCGAACTATAAGGCCCTTCATGGCCTGTTCGGCCACCCTGTGGAGCTCGACCAGCTGCTTCATCTGGTCGCTAAGGGGCACCGGATGTCCGGCCTCAGCATACTAAGACCAGAATACCTCCTCCGTCGAGCTCCCCTCCTCGGCTCTGTAGAAAGCGGTAGCATCAGACACGCTGCAGGGCAGATCTGTGAACGTTCCTGGAGAGCTCCGAATTCGGGTAAGTAACAGATAATTCACTTTAACATGCTTGCTTTGCATGAAGAATGCCTTACCCGCCGCTATTTTCTTCAACTCCTCGATTTCCTGGAGGGCCTTGTGGGCATCGGCCTTAGCGGCTTTGGCACTCTCAAGAGCCGACGCAAGCTCGGACTCTCGAGTCTTCGAGTCACGCTCCAAACTCTCATGCTTTTCCACGAGAGCCTGGAGCTCTTGCTGTACCTCCGCCACCCGCGCCTCCTGCTTCTCTCGCTCGGCTCGTTCCGCGGCCGCATCGCGTTCAGCCGCGGACACCGCCTCCTTCAGGGTTGCCACCTCGTTCGTAGCCCCTGGAGTACCCACGTTATCCTTGTTATTTCTCTTGCAACCAAATCCTTGTCTATAAGGTACTACTTTAATACGGTGTTACTCACCTTCCTTGTCCTCGAGCTGCTTCTTGGCACGGCCGAGCTCGCTCTCGGACCGCTCGAGGCTCTGCTTCAAGGTATTGACCTCCGCAGTCAGTGTGGCAGAGGTCAGCAGCGCAGCCCGCATTCCCATATGGACATATTTTTTAAGACTCATGCGCATATCTTTTTAGATCCTCAGTCCGGCTTTTGTTTCCGAACACCGAACCGAGCATCAGGGGCTACTGTCTATGCGGTACTATATTACATATCTTAAAATTCTTACCTCAAAGCCTGTTAGAAGGCTGCTGCAGGCCTCGGTCAGCCCGCTCTTGGCGAGCTGAACCTTCTGAATCACCGCACTCATGACAGTGCGGTGTTCTTCTTTGATGGAAGCGCCGTTGAGCGCCTCTAGCAAGTTATCCGGCGCCTCCGGTTGGACGGAGGCCGCCGGTGTCACAGTCTTGCCCTTCTTACGAAGGGGCCGCCCGCCGGACTTCGGAACCACTGCAGGTTCCGGTGCGGAGTCCGGTGCAAAGTCCGGGAGGTTGCCCTGCGGCACCTCCGGCACCTCCTCCGGCGCCTCCTCCTCCTGGTGGGTCCCTTCCCGGGATCCCACCTCGGCGTCGTCAGCGTCACGGGGGGTGGAGGCGGTCGGAAGAGAATCCATATCCGACGTGCCCAAGGACCCGCTCGATGAAGCGGGAAGATCATCCTTGGGCGGACTACAGGGTTGTATGCGGCATTAGAAAGACACCATGCGACAAAAAGAAAAATTATAACTCATCTAGGAGTTCGGATACTTACGATCTCGCCAGGGGCTTGGCCCTTGAGGGCCACTCCTCGTCGCCATCGCCTACGTTGGCGGAATAGTCCGGGGGAAGGGTCCTTCCCTTCTTGGACCCTTCGGCCTCCCTCATTGGGGAGGCCTTCCTCTTCTTCTCTCCCCTCGCTGGGGGAGAGGCCTCTTGCTTCTCCTCCTCGTCCTCGTGGGAGGAGTCCGCCTTGGAGTCATCGGACGATGAGTCCGATACCACCTGACGCCGGGAACTCCTTCGGGTTCCCGTGGCCTTCTTCTTGGCCTTCTGCTCCGGCACTACGTAAAGTGCCGGGACCAGCAGCCCTGTCAAACGGGCATCCGCTAGGTCCTCTGGAAGGGGATCCAGACAGTTAACCTGTCCGGATGTCGCCTTCCAGGCCTGCTAAAGGTATTGGGAGTTTAGATCCCGCATAAAGTCAAAACATGAAAAGCAAGTGTCCCATAAAGGATAGCATGGCTTACCTCGCCAGTCGGACGCTGCGAGCTGAATCCGCGATCTTCGGCAGCGGATGCGGGAGCTTCGGCGCCCTTGAACAGCACCCTCTAGGCATCTTTGTACGTAGTCTCAAAGAGCCCGCTTAAGGTCCGGTGCTGTGCCGGATCAAACTCCCACAAATTAAAGTCCCGTTGCTGGCAGGGGAGAATCCGGCGGATGAGCATGACCTGGATCACGTTGACAAGCTTGAGCTTCTTGTTCACCAGGGTCTGGAGAAAGGAATGGAGTCCGGTCAGCTCTTCCGAACTACCCCATAGCAAGCCCTTCTCTTTCCAGGAGGTGAGCTGCATGGGTATGCCAGATCTAAATTCTGGGGCCGCTGCCCATTTAGGGTCACACGGCTCGGTGATGTAGAACCACCTCGATTGCCACCCTTTGATGGACTCCACTAAGGCACCCTCGAGCCAAGTGACGTTGGGCATTTTGCCCACCATGGCGCCTCCGCACTCCGCTTGGCTGCCCTTCACAACCTTCGGCTTGACATTGAAGGTCTTTAGCACAAGCCGAAGTGGGGCTGGATGCAGAGGAAAGCCTCGCACAGACGATAAACGCCGAGATATTGAGGATGAAATTTGGGGCCAGATCATGGAAATCCAGGCCGTAGTAGAACATGAGCCCCCGGACAAAGGGGTGGAGTGGGAAGCCCAGTCCGTAGAGGAAATGGGGAAGGAATACCACCCTCTCATGGGGCCTGGGGGTGGGTATGAGCTGCCCCTCGTCGGGGAGCCGGTGCGCGATGTCGCTGGACAGATATCCGGCGCTGCGGAACTTCTCGATGTGCCCCTCCGTAACGGAGGAGGCCATCCACTTGCCTCCCACTCCGGACATGGCTGGAGAAGGGCGAGGTGAGATGTGCGGACTTGGGCGCTGGAGCTCGAGTGCGCGGAGATGGATAAGCAAAGGAGGAAGAAGGCGTAGGTAAAAAAGGTGGATCCTTATCCCCTTATATATGGGCGGATGAAACTATGCGTCCCTACTGGCCTGGTAAAACTCGCTTATCTCCCAAGTGCCGCAATCAATGGCGCGGTTGGGTTACCCACGTCCGTTGAGGGAGTCCTGGACTAGGGGGTGTCCGGACAACCGGACTATCATCGTCAGCCGGACTCCAAGACTATGAAGATACAAGATTGAAGACTTCATCCCGTGTCTGGATGGGACTTTCCTTGGCGTGGAAGGCAAGCTTGGCGATACGGATATGTATATCTCCTACCATTGTAACCGACTCTGTGTAACCCTAGCCCTCTCCGGTGTCTATATAAACCGGAGGGTTTTAGTCCGTAGGACAACACAACCATTACAATAATCATACCATAGGCTAGCTTCTAGGGTTTAGCCTGCTTGATCTCGTGGTAGATCCACTCTTGTACTACCCATATCATCAATATCAATCAAGCAGGAGTAGGGTTTTACCTCCATCGAGAGGGCCCGAACCTGGGTAAAAACATCGTGTCCCTTGTCTCCTGTTACCATCCGCCTGGACGCATAGTTCGGGACCCCCTACCCGAGATCCGCCGGTTTTGACACCGACATTGGTGCTTTCATTGAGAGTTCCTCTGTGTCATCACCGATAGGCTTGATGGCTTCTTCAATCAACAACGTCGTCCAGGGTGAGACTTTTTCTCCCTGGACAGATCTTTGTATTCGGCGGCTTCGCACTGCGGGCCAATTCACTCGGCCATCTGGAGCAGATCGAAAGCTACGCCCCTGGCCATCAGGTCAGATTTGGAAGCCTAAACTTCACGGCGGATATCCGCGGAGACTTGATCTTCGATGGATCCAAGCCGCAGCCGAGCGTGCCGCACTGTCACGATGGGTATGATCTAGCTCTGCCGTCGGACAGTACTTTGGAGGCCGCACACGAATTCGCTCCGACCCATAGTTCGGAGCCGATCGCGCAGATCGAGGACGGGTGGCTGGACACCGCCTCGGGTGCTGTAACTTCTACGGCGACAGAGCCGAATGCTGACCTTGTCCCTTATAAAGCTCGTGACTCCGAGGTGCCGGACTCCCTGCCGGACTCCGAACCTCCTGCGCCCCTACCAATCGAATCCGATTGGGCGCCGATCATGGAGTTCACCGCCGCGGACATCTTTCAGCACTCACCCTTTGATGACATCCTAAATTCGCTAAAGCATCTCTCGCTATCCGGAGAGCCCTGGCCGGGCTACGGCCAGGACGGTTGGGATGCGGACGACGAAGAAATTCAAAGCCCACCCACCACCCACTTTGTAGCCACTGTCGACGATCTAACCGACATGCTAGACTACGACTCCGAAGACATCGACGGTATGGACGACGATGCCGGAGACGATCAAGAACCAGCACCTACAGGGCACTGGAAGACCACCTCGTCATACGACATATACATGGTGGACACCCCAAAAGATGGGGACGGCGAAGAAGCAGCGGTGGAAGATTCCTTAAAGAAACAGCCCAAGCGCCGACGTCAGCGGCGCCGCTCTAAATCCCGCCACAGTAAGAATGGAGATTCCGGCACAGGAGATAATAACACCCCAGAAAGTGCCGAAGACAACCTCCTCCATCAAGATTCAGCGCAGGAGGATGCAGAAGCAAGCCCTCACGAGAGAGCGGCAGACGAAGAGGTCGAGGATGATAATTACATACCTCCCTCCAGAGACGAGGCAAGCCTCGACGACGGCGAATTCGTCGTTCCTGAGGATCCCGTCGAACAAGAGCGCTTCAGACGCAGGCTAATGGCCACAGCAAATAGCCTAAAGAAAAAGCAGCAACAGCTTCAAGCTGATCAAGACCTGTTGGCCGACAGATGGACCGAGGTCCTCGCGGCCGAAGAGTATGAACTCGAACGCCCCTCCAAGAGCTACCCAAAACGCAAGTTGCTCCCCCGATTAGAGGAGGAAGCATACATACCTTCATCACCAACGCACAATACGGCAGACCGACCACCTCGTGGCCGCGACAGAGAGGCATCTAGGCCCTCCACCAGAACCGTACACCGGCACCGCTCAAAAAGTATGAAGCCACGGGGGAACGCGCCGGACTTGCGGGATATATTGGAGGACAAGGCAAGACAATCCAGATCTATCTATGGATCACGTGGGCGCCCGACGACACACGAGGAATACCGTCGCACCGGATACAACAACTCCGGCCGGGCCGAACACAGCAGACAACGCTCCCTTGAGCTACGTCGTGATATTGCTCAATACAGAGGCGCCGCACACCCGATGCTTCACTGACAAAGTAATGGATCATCAAATCCCTGAAGGGTTTAAACCCGTAAATATTGAATCCTACGATGGCACAACAGACCCCGCGGTTTGGATCGAAGATTATCTCCTTCATATCCATATGGCCCGCGGCGACGATCTCCACGCCATCAAATATCTCCCGCTCAAGCTTAAAGGAAAAGCTCGGCATTGGCTTAACAGCCTGCCCGCAGAGTCAATTGGGTGTTGGGAGGACCTGGAAGCCGCATTCCTCGACAACTTCTAGGGCACATATGTGCGACCACCAGACGCCGATGACCTAAGCCACATAATTCAGCAGCCAGACGAATCGGCCAGGCAATTCTGGACACGGTTCTTAACAAAGAAAAATCAAATCATCGACTGTCTGGATGCAGAGGCCCTCGCAGCCTTCAAACATAACATCCGCGACGAATGGCCGGCCCGGCACCTAGGACAGGAAAAGCCGAAATCCATGGCAGCCCTCACATCATTAATGACCCGCTTCTGTGCGAGAGAGGATAGCTGGCTAGCTCGCAGCAACAACCTCAGTAAAAATGCTAGCAGTTCGGATACTAAGGACCACAATGGCAGGTCGCGTCGAAGCAAAAACAAACGCCGCGTTAACGGCGATAACAATGAGGATACGACAGTCAACGCCGGATTCCGATGCTCTAAACCCGGTCAGCGGAAGAAGCCATTCAAAAGAACCACCCCGGGTCCGTCCAATTTGGACCGAATACTCGACCGCTCTTGCCAAATACATGGCACCCCCGAAAAACCAGCTAACCACACCAACAGAGATTGTTGGGTATTCAAGCAGGCAGGCAAGTTAATTGCTGAAAACAATGACAAGGGGCTGCACAACGATGACGAGGAAGAGACCCGGCCGCCGAACAGTAGAGGACAGAAGGGCTTCCCCCTACAAGTGTGGACGGTAAACATGATATACGCAACCCATATACCCAAGAGGGAGCGGAAGCGTGCACTGAGGGACGTATATGCGATGGAGCCAGTCACCCCGAAGTTCAATCCATGGTCCTCTTGCCCGATCACTTTCGATCGAAGAGACCATCCGACAAGTATCCGCCATGGCGGATTCGTCGCATTGGTTTTAGACCCAATCGTCGTCGGATTTCACCTCATGAGAGTCCTGATGGACGGCGGCAGTAGCCTGAACCTGCTTTATCAGGATACAGTGCGCAAGATGGGCATAGACCCCTCAAGGATTAAACCTACAAAGACGACCTTCAAAGGCGTCATACCAGGTGTTGAGGCCAATTGTACAGGCTCAGTCACACTGGAAGTGGTCTTCGGATCCCCGGATAATTTCCGAAGCGAGGAGTTAATCTTCGACATAGTCCCGTTCCGCAGCGGCTATCACGCTCTGCTTGGACTAACCGCGTCCGCAAAGTTCAACGCGGTACCGCATTATGCATACCTCAAGCTCAAGATGCCCGGCCCTCGTGGAGTCATCACGGTCAACAGAAATACGGAACACTCCCTCCTAACGGAGGAACATACAGCGGCTCTCGCGGCAGAAGTACAGAGCAGCCTTCTAAGGCAATTTTCGAGTCCGGCCGCTAAACGACCAGACATGGCCAAACGCGCCCGGAGCACCATCAATCAAGACCACCTGGCACGTTCCGAGCACGCGTAGCAATGCGGCCCCAACCCCAGCCCTCGCATGATTGCAAGACCAGCTCTCCGCGTACATCATTACGCTCTGGAGATACCATGGGCATAGGGGGAGGGGCACGACCACAACAGACCCAGAGTGCGGCTCGACCACACCAGGGGCTCCCAAGTGTGTCGCTCTTTTTATTTTTATTTTCCTTTTTTTTACACAGGACTCCGTTCACCAGAGGCCCTGTCCGGCGGCAAACCTGCCGAACTCACGATGCAACAGCCAGGGAGGGACAAAGGCTGCGACGAACACTCAGGTGGTCTCCATTACGAGCATTAAATTTGTTAAATACACCATTCCGCAGCCTACCCCTGGAGGGAAATATGTCTAATTAGTCCAATCCCTTGCTTACCGCACTATTTGTATCATTCCGCACTCATCGAAGAGTTCCTTAAATAAATAATGCAACACTTTTTGCCTATAATTGCATTACTTTACATATATGTTCATTAATGACATCTTGCACCCGTATATTTTGGTACGGCCGAATACACCAGGGGCTTATGTTCCCCGCATTATGGTGTGATAAGTCCGAACACTTTCACAAGTGCGGCACCCCGAACTTATAGCATTATATGAATCGGCTCCGAATCATGTCTTGGGTCAATAGTTGGGTTTGCCCGGCTCCCATGTTTTGGTACCTTACGTTCCCTTCTGTCGGCTAAGGTAGCACTGGGAGAACCACTGCGATTGCGCCCCGGTTGAGCTGGGCGAGCGCCTCAGTGGAGAAAGCTAAAACTGACTGTCATGATAAGGCGAGAGACTGGTCGCTGTTCGAGAGGTCTTTTCGAGTCCCTAAAGACTTACGCCGCTTCGAGCGAAGAACCGGATAATGTCCGGCCAAGGCGTGGATAGCGCCTCGAAATCGGTCTTCCGAATACTAGGGGCTTCACCGAAATTTAAAATTATAGAATTCTATGGCTAAGTGAGAGTGTTCAAGCATTATAAGTCCGGTTGCCTGGTTCGTTGTGTTGAGCGCCTCCCTAGATGGACCCAAAAATGGGAACAAGAGCGCTCAAGTTTATCCCGAACACCCCAGCACTGGTGGCATGGGGGCTGAAGCCGACGACTTGCCATCTCTCAGATTTAATAAACGGCCGCACAGAAGGTAATATTTTAAATCAATAAGCGTTGCTTAGCGCATATGAACAAAGTTTTCAGCGCACAGGATAACACATTGCGAATTTACTCAATAATTACATCTCTGGGGAACTCATCCGCAATCTTGCGGGCACCCTTCAGGACAGTCTTATAGTACATCTCAGGCGTACGATACTCCTTGCCCGCTGGCGGCGCGTCAGTGATAAGCCTCTCCGCATCCAGCCTGCCCCAGTGCACCTTTGCGCGGGCAAAGGGCCCGACGAGCACCTTCAATACATGCGGAGCGCTTGATGACCTCCACCCAGGGGCACGCATCCACCAGCTGCCGCACGAGACCGAAGTAGCTCCCAGGCATGGCCTCTCCAGGCCACAGCCGGACTATGAGGCCCTTCATGGCCTGCTCGGCTACCTTGTGGAGCTCGACCAGCTGCTTCAGCTGGTCGCTAGGGGGCACCGGATGTCCGGCTTCAGCATACTGAGACCAGAAAACCTTCTCTATTGAGCTCCCCTCCTCACCACGGTAGAATGCGGCGACATTAGACACACTGCGAGGCAGATCTGCAAATGCCCCTAGAGAGCTCCGAATTCGGGTAAGTAACAGGTAATTTACTTTAACATGCTTGCTTTGCATGAAAAATGCCTTACCCGCCGCTATTTTCTTCACCGCCTCAATCTCCTGGAGGGCCTTATGGGCCTCGGCCTTGGCGGCTTTGGCACTTTCGAGAGCCGAGGCAAGCTCGGACTCTTGAGTCTTTGAGTCGCGCTCCAAACTCTCATGCTTTTCCACGAGAGCCTGGAGCTGTTGCCGCACTTCCGCCACCCGCGCCTCCTGCTTCTCTCGCTCCGTCCGTTCCGCAGCCACATTGCGTTCGGCCGCGGACACGGTCTCCTTCAAGGCTGCCACCTCATTTGTGTCCCCTGCAGTACCCACGTTATCCTTGTTATTGTCATTGCAACCAAAATCCTTTTCTGTAAGGTACAAATTTAAAGATGGTATTACTCACCTTCTTTGTCCTCGAGCCGCTTCTTGGCAAGGCCGAGCGCTTGCTCGGACCGCTCGAGGTCCTGCTTCAAAGCACCGACCTCCGCAATTAGTGCGGCAGAGGTCAGCAGCGCAGCCTGCAAACCCATATTGACACAATTTTTAGCACTCCTGCGTATATCTTTTTTAGATCCTCAATCCGGTTTTTCTTTTCGAACACCGAACCGAGCATCAGGGGCTATTGTCTATGCGGTATTACATTACATATTTTTAAACTTCTTACCTCAAAGCCTATTAGAAGGCTACTGCAGGCTTCGGTCAGCCCGCTCTCGGCGAGCTGAACCTTTTGAATCACCTCACTCATGATAGTGCGGTGTTCTTCCTCGATGGAAGCGCCTTTGAGCGCCTCCAACAAGTTGTCCGGCGCCTCCGGTTGGACAGAGGCCGCCGGTGTCACGGTCTTGCCCTTCTTGCGAAGGGGCCGCCTGCTGGGCTCCGGAACCACTGCGGGTTCCGGCGTGGAGTCCGGCGCAAAGTCCGGGAGGCTGCCTTGTGGCGCCTCCGGAGCCTCCTCCTGACGGGTCCCTTCCCGGGATCCCACCTCGGCGTCCTCAGCGTCGCGAGGGGTGGAGGCAGTCGGGATGGAATCTACATCCGACGGAGCCAACGACCCACTCGACGAAGCGGGGAGATCATCATCGGCCGGACTACAGGCAGTGTGCGGCATTAGAAGGACACTATGTGACACAAAAGAGAAATTATAAATCATCCAGGAATCCGGATACTTACGATCTTGCCGGAGGCCTGGCCCTTGAGGGCCACTCTTCGCCAACGTTGGCGTTGGCGGAGCTGTCCGGGGGGATAGTCCTTCCCCTCTTGGACCCTTCGGCCTCCCCTGTTGGGGAAGCCTTCCTCTTCCTCTCTCCCTCCTCTGGGAGAGAGTCCTCTTTCTCCTCCTCGTCTTTGGGGGAGGAGTCCGCCTCGGAGCCATCGGATGATGAGTCCGATAGCACCGGGAACTTCTTCGAGTTCCCGTGGCCTTCTTCTTAGCCTTCTTCTCCGGCACCACATAGAGTGCCGGGACCAGCAGCCCCATTAAGCGGGCGTCCGCTGGGTCTTCGGGAAGGGGAGCCAGATAGTCTACCTGTCCGGACGTCCTCTGCCAGTCCTGTCAAAGGCATTGGGAGTTTTAGAACCCACATAGAGTCAAACTATGAAAGAAAACAACTATCCCATAGAGGATAACGAAGCTTACCTTACCGGCCGGGCGCTTGGTGCTGAATCCGCGATCTTCAGTCGCGGACGCGGGGGCTTCTCCGCCCTTGAACAACACCCTCCAGACGGCTTCGTACGTCGTGTCGAAGAGCCCGCTCAGAGTCTGGTGCTGTGCCGGATCGAACTCCCACAGGTTGAAGGCCCGTTGTTGGCAGGGGAGAATCCGGCGGATGAGCATGACCTGGATCACATTGACAAGCCTAAGCTTCTTGTTCACCAGGGTCTGGAGACAGGACTGGAGTCCTGTCAGCTCCACCGAACTGCCCCATAGCAAGCCCTTCTCTTTCCTGGAGGTGAGCTGCATCGGGGTACCAGATCTAAACTCGAGGGCCGCCGCCCATTTTGGGTCACGTGGCTCGGTGATATAGAACCACCCCGATTGCCATCCCTTGATGGACTCCACGAAGGCCCCTTCGAGCCAGATGACGTTGGGCGTCTTGCCCAACATGGCGCCTCCGCACTCCGCTTGGATGCCTTTCACTACCTTCGGCTTGACGTTGAAGGTCTTGAGCCACAAGCCGAAGTGGGGCTGGATGCAGAGGAAGGCCTGGCACACGACGATAAACGCTGAGATGTTGAGGATGAAGTTTGGCGCCAGATCGTGGAAATCCAGGTCGTAATAGTACATGAGCCCCCGGACAAAGGGATGCAACGGGAAGCCCAGTCCGCGGAGGAAGTGGGGAAGGAATACAACCCTCTTATGGGGCCTGGGGGTGGGGATGAGCTGCCCTTTTTCGGACAGCCGGTGCGCGATGTCGCCGGAAAGGTATCCGGCGCTGCGCAGTTTTGCGATATGCTCCTCCGTCATGGAGGAGGCCAACAATTTGCCTCCCGTTCCGGACATGGTCGGGGAAGGTCGAGACGAGATGCACGGACTTAGGCGCTGGAGCTCAAGAGTGCGCGGAGATGGATAAGCAAAGGAGGAAGAAGGCGTAGGTAAAAAGGGTGGATCCTTATCCCCTTATATATGGGCGGACGAAAACTATGCGTCCCCACCGGCCTGGTAAAACTCGCTTATCTCCCAAGCGCCACCATCAATGGCGTGGTTGGGTTACCCACGTCCGTATTGATGAGAATCCCGGGATAAGGGGGACACGATCTCTGCTTCGACAAGACGTGCCAAGGAAACCGCTTCGCTAAACGCGCTGAGGTGGTATAATAAAAAACGATTCAAGTAAAGGCTTGGTAGTGGCGTGACGTCATGCTACAAGATACGTCAGCAGATTGAACCTGTGTACATAATATTCTCTCTACGAGGAAATCTGGAAATTATTTTGCAGAGCTGGACACTATCCTGGTGTTCACAATCTTCTATGAATTATTCGGAGGAGGAACCCGCCTTGCAATGCCGAACAATATGCGCACCGGACTCATCGTCATTGAAGCCTGGTTCAGGGGATACTGAGGGAGTCCTGGACTAGGGGGTGTCCGGACAGCCGGACTATCATCGTCAGCCAGACTCCAAGACTATGAAGATACAAGATTGAAGACTTCGTCCCGTGTCCGGATGGGACTTTCCTTGGCGTGGAAGGCAAGCTTGGCGATACAGATACGTAGATCTCCTACCATTGTAACCGACTCTGTGTAACCCTAGCCCTCTCTGGTGTCTATATAAACCGGAGGGTTTTAGTCCGTAGGACAACACAACCATTACAATAATCATACCATAGGCTAGCTTCTAGGGTTTAGCCTGCTTGATCTCGTGGTAGATCCACTCTTGTACTACCCATATCATCAATATCAATCAAGCAGGAGTAGGGTTTTACCTCCATCGAGAGGGCCCGAACCTGGGTAAAAACATCGTGTCCCTTGTCTCCTGTTACCATCCGCCTAGACGCACAGTTCGGGACCCCCTACCCGAGATCCGCCGGTTTTGACACCGACATCCGTATTGATGGGGATCCCGGAATAAGGGGAACACGATCTCTGCTTTGACAAGACGTGCCAAGGAAACCGCTTCGCTAAACGCGCTGAGGTGGTATAATAAAAACGATTCGAGTAAATGTTTGGTTGTGGTGTGACGTCACGCCACAAAATACGTCAGCAGATTGAACTTGTGCAGATGTTATTCTCTCTACGGTGGCATGTGGAATTTATTTTACAGAGCCGGACACTATCCTGGTGTTCATGAAAGAAATATGCCCTAGAGGCAATAATAAAGTTATTATTTATTTCCTCATATCATGATAAATGTTTATTATTCATGCTAGAATTGTATTAACCGGAAACATGATACATTTGTGAATACATAGACAAACATATAGTCACTAGTATGCCTCTACTTGACTAGCTCATTAATCAAAGATGGTTGTGTTTCCTAACCATAGACATGTGTTGTCATTTGATTAATGGGATCACATCATTAGGAGAATGATGTGATTGACATGACCCATTCCGTTAGCCTAGCACTTGATCGTTTAGCATATTGCTATTGCTTTCTTCATGACTTATACATGTTCCTGTAACTATGAGATTATGTAACTCCCGTTTACCGGAGGAACACTTTGGGTACTACCAAACGTCACAACGTAACTGGGTGATTATAAAGGAGTACTACAGGTGTCTCTAAAGGTACATGTTGAGTTGGCGTATTTCGAGATTAGGTTTTGTCACTCCGATTATTGGAGAGGTATCTCTGGGCCCTCTCGGTAATGCACATCACTATAAGCCTTGCAAGCAATGTGGCCAATGAGTTGGTTACGGGATGATGCATTACGTAACGAGTAAAGAGACTTGCCGGTAACGAGATTGAACTAGGTATTGGATACCGGCGATCGAATCTCGGGCAAGTAACATACCGATGACAAAGGGAACAACGTATGTTGTTATGCAGTTTGACCGATAAAGATCTTCGTAGAATATGTAGGAACCAATATGGGCATCCAGGTTCCGCTATTGGTTATTGACCGAGAATAGTTCTAGGTCATGTCTACATTGTTCTCGAACCTGTAGGGTCCGCACGCTTAACGTTACGATGACAGTTTTATTATGAGTTTATAAGTTTTGATGTACCGAAGTTTGTTCGGAGTCCCGGATGTGATCACGGACATGACGAGGAGTCTCGAAATGGTCGAGACATAAAGATTGATATATTGGAAGCCTATGTTTGGACATCGGAAGTGTTCCGGGTGAAATCGGCATTTTACCGGAGTACCGGGGGGTTACCGGAACCCTCCCGGGGGTTATTGGGCCTACATGGGCCATAAGGGAGAAGAGGAGAGGAGGCAAGAGGTGGGCCGCGCCCCCTCCCCTCCCTAGTCCGAATAGGACAAGGAGAGGGGGGCGGCGCCCCCATTTCCTTCCCCTCTTCCTCCTCCTTCCCCCCTTCTCCTACTCCAACTAGGAAAGAAGGGAGTCCTACTCCCGGTGGCAGTAGGACTCCCCCCTTGGCGCGCCCTCCTTGGCCGGCCGCCTCCTCCCCCCTGGCTCCTTTATATACGGGGGGGGGGGGGGGGGGGTACCCTAGGACACACAAGTTGATCTACGGATCGTTCCTTAGCCGTGTGCGGTGCCCCCTCCACCATATTCCACCTCGATCATATCGTCGCGGAGTTTAGGCGAAGCCCTGCGCCGGTAGAACATCATCATCATTACCACGCCGTCGTGCTGACGGAACTCATCCCCGAAGCTTTGCTGGATCGGAGCCCGGGGATCATCATCGAGCTGAACGTGTGCTGAACTCGGAGGTGTCGTACGTTCGGTACTTGGATCGGACGGATCGTGAAGACGTACGACTACATAAACGCGTTGTCATAACACTTCCGCTTACGGTCTACGAGGGTACGTGGACGACACTCTCCCCTCCCGTTGCTGTGCCATCACCATGATCTTGCGTGTGCGTAGGATTTTTTTTGAAATTACTACGTTCCCCAACAGAGGTATCAGAGCCAGGTTTTATGCGTTGATGTTATATGCACGAGTAAAACACAAGTGAGTTGTGGGCGATACAAGTCATACTGCTTTCCAGCATGTCATACTTTGGTTCGGCGGTATTGTGAGATGAAGCGGCCCGGACCGACATTACGCGTACGCTTACGTGAGACTGGTTTCACCGTTACGAGCACTCGTGCTTAAAGGTGGCTGGCGAGTGTCTGTCTCTCTCACTTTAGCTGAATCGAGTGTGGCTACGCCCGGTCCTTGCGAAGGTTAAAACAACACTAACTTGATGAACTATCATTGTGGTTTTGATGCGTAGGTAAGAACGGTTCTTGCTAAGCTCGTAGCAGCCACGTAAAAATATGCAACAACAAAGTAGAGGACGTCTAACTTGTTTTTGCAGGGCATGTTGTGATGTGATAACGTGATGCTATATTTTATTGTATGAGATGATCTTGTTTTGTAACCGAATTTATCGGCAACTGGCAGGATCCATATGGTTGTCGCTTTATTGTATGAAATGCAAACACCCTATAATTGCTTTACTTTATCACTAAGCGGTAGCGATAGTCATAGAAGCAATAGATGGCGTAACGACAACGATGCTACGATGGAGATCAAGGTGTCGCGCCGGTGACGATGGTGATCACGACGGTGCTTCGAAGATGGAGATCACAAGCACAAGATGATGATGGCCATATCATATCACTTATATTGATTGCATGTGATGTTTATCCTTTATGCATCTTATCTTGCTTTGATTGGCGGTAGCATTTTAAGATGATCTCTCACTAATAATCAAGAAGTGTTCTCCCTGAGTATGCACCGTTGCGAAAGTTCTTCGTGCTGAGACACCACGTGATGATTGGGTGTGATAGGCTCTACGTTCAAATACAACGGGTGCAAAACAGTTGCACACGCGGAATACTCAGGTCATACTTGACGAGCCTAGCATATACAGATATGGCCTCGGAACACGGAGACCGAAAGGTCGAACGTGAATCATATAGTAGATATGATCAACATAGTGATGTTCACCATTGAAACTACTCCATCTCACGTGATGATCGGACATGGTTTAGTTGATTTGGATCACGTGATCACTTAGATGACTAGAGAGATGTCTGTCTAAGTGGGAGTTCTTAAGTAATATGATTAATTGAACTTAAATTTATCATGAACTTAGTACCTGATAGTATTTTGCTTGTCTATGTTTGTTGTAGATAGATGGCTCGTGTTGTTGTTCCGTTGAATTTTAATGCGTTCCTTGAGAAAGCAAAGTTGAAAGATGATGGTAGCAATTACACGGATTGGGTCCGTAACCTGATATCCTCATTGCTGCACAGAAGAATTACGTCCTGGAAGCACCGCTTGGTGCTAGGCCTGCTGCTGATGCAACTGACGACGTTAAGAACGTCTGGCAGAGCAAAGCTGATGACTACTCGATAGTTCAGTGTGCCATGCTTTACGTCTTAGAACCGGGTCTTCAACGACGTTTTGAACGTCATGGAGCATATGAGATGTTCCAGGAGTTGAAGTTAATATTTCAAGCAAATGCCCGGATTGAGAGATATGAAGTCTCCAATAAGTTCTATAGCTGCAAGATGGAGGAGAATAGTTTCGTCAGTGAACACATACTCAAAATGTCTGGGTATAATAATCACTTGATTCAACTGGGAGTTAATCTTCCTGATGATAGTGTCATTGACAGAATTCTCCAATCACTGCCACCAAGCTACAAGAGCTTCGTGATGAACTATAATATGCAAGGGATGGACAAGACTATTCCCGAGCTCTTCGCAATGCTAAAAGCCGCGGAGGTAGAAATCAAGAAGGAGCATCAAGTGTTGATGGTTAACAAGACCACCAGTTTCAAGAAAAAGGGCAAAGGGAAGAAGAAGGGGAACTTCAAGAAGAACAGCAAACAAGTTGCTGCTCAAGAGAAGAAACTCAAGTCTGGACCTAAGCCTGAAACTAAGTGCTTCTACTGCAAGCAGACTGGACACTGGAAGCGGAACTGCCCCAAGTATTTGGCGGATAAGAAGGATGGCAAAGTGAACGAAGGTATATGTGATATACATGTTATTGATGTGTACCTTACTAATGCTCGCAGTAGTACCTGGGTATTTGATACTGGTTCTGTTGCTAATATTTGCAACTCAAAACAGGGACTACGGATTAAGCGAAGATTGGCTAAGGATGAGGTGACGATGCGCGTGGGAAATGGTTCCAAAGTCGATGTGATCGCGGTCGGCACGCTACCTCTACATCTACCATCGGGATTAGTTTTAGACCTGAATAATTGTTATTTGGTGCTAGCATTGAGCATGAACATTATATCTGGATCTTGTTTGATGCAAGACGGTTATTCATTTAAATCAGAGAATAATGGTTGTTCTATTTATATGAGTAATATCTTTTATGGTCATGCACCCTTGAAGAGTGGTCTATTTTTATTAAATCTCGATAGTAGTGATACACATATTCATAGTGTTGAAACCAAAAGATGCAGAGTTGATAATGTAGTGCAACTTATTTGTGGCACTGCCGTTTAGGTCATATCGGTGTAAAGCGCATGAAGAAACTCCATACTGATCGGCTTTTGGAACCACTTGATTATGAATCACTTGGTACTTGCGAACCGTGTCTCATGGGCAAGATGACTAAAACGTCGTTCTCCGGAACTATGGAGCGAGCAACTGATTTGTTCGAAATCATACATACTGATGTTTGTGGTCCAATGAATGTTGAGGCTCGCGGCTGGTATCGTTATTTTATCACCTTCACAGATGATTTGAGCAGATATTGGTAGATCTACTTAATGAAACACAAGTCTAAAACGTTTGAAAAGTTCAAAGAATTTCAGAGTGAAGTGGAAAATCATCATAACAAGAAAATAAAGTTTCTACGATCTGATCGTTGAGGAGAATATTTGAGTTACGAGTTTGGTTTACATTTGAAACAATGCGGAATAGTTTCGCAACTCACGCCACCTGGAACACCACAACGAAATGGTGTGTCCGAACGTCGTAATCGTACTTTACTAGATATGGTGCGATCTATGATGTCTCTTCCTAATTTACCGCTATCGTTCTGGGGTTATGCTTTAGAGACGGCCGCATTCACATTGAATAGGGCACCATCAAAATCCGTTAAGACAACGCCTTATGAACTGTGGTTTGGCAAGAAACCAAAGTTGTGTTTTCTTAAAGTTTGGGGCTGCGATGCTTATGTGAAGAAACTTCAACCAGATAAGCTCGAACCTAAATCGGAGAAATGTGTCTTCATAGGATACCCAAAAGAGACCATTGGGTACACCTTCTATCACAGATCTGAGGGCAAGATTTTCGTTGCTAAAATCGGATCCTTTCTAGAGAAGTAGTTTCTCTCGAAAGAAGTGAGTGGGAGGAAAGTAGAACTTGATGAGATAACTGTATCTGCTCGCTTGTTGGAAAGTAGTTTATCACAAGAACCGGTTCCTGTGACAACTACACCAATTAGTGAGGAAGCTAATGATATTGATCATGAAACTTCAGATCAAGTTTCTACTGAACTTCGTAGGTCTACCAGAGTAAGATCCGCACCAGAGTGGTACGGTAATCCTATTCTGGAAGTCATGTTACTTGACCATGATGAACCTACGAACTATGAGGAAGCGATGATGAGCCCAGATTCCGCAAAATGGCTAGAGGCCATGAAATCTGAGATGGGATCCATGTATGAGAACAAAGTATGGACTTTTGTTGACTTGCCCGATGATCGTCAAGCCATTGAGAATAAATGGATCTTTAAGAAGAAGACTGACGCTGATGGTAATGTAACTGTCTATAAAGCTCGACTTGTTGCGAAAGGTTTTCGACAAGTTCAAGGGGTTGACTACGATGAGACTTTCTCACCCGTAGCGATGCTTAAGTCTGTCCAAATCATGTTAGCTATTGCTGCATTTCATGATTATGAAATCTGGCAAATGGATGTCAAAACTGCAATCTTGAATGGATTTCTAGAAGAAGAGTTGTATATGATGCAGCCAGAAGGTTTTGTTGATCCAAAAAGTGCTAACAAAGTGTGCAAGCTCCAGCGATCCATTTATGGACTGGTGCAAGCATCTCGGAGTTGGAATAAACGCTTTGATAGTGTGATCAAAGCATATGGTTTTATACAGACTTTTGGAGAAGCCTGTATTTACAAGAAAGTGAGGGGGAGCTCTGTAGCATTTCTGATATTATATGTAGATGACATATTATTAATTGGAAATGATATAGAATTTCTGGATAGCATAAAGGGATACTTGAATAAAAGTTTTTCAATGAAAGACCTTGGTTAAGTTGCTTACATATTGGGCATCAAGATTTATAGAGATAGATCAAGACGCTTAATAGGACTTTCACAAAGCACATACCTTGATAAAATTTTGAAAAAGTTCAAAATGGATCAGGCAAAGAAAGGGTTCTTGCCCGTGCTTAATGGTGTGAAGTTGAGTCAAACTCAATGTCCGACCACAGCATAAGATAGAGAGAAAATGAAAGATGTTCCCTATGCTTCAGCCATAGGCTCTATCATGTATGCAATGCTGTGTACCAGACCTGACGTATGCTTAGCAATAAGCTTGGCAGGAAGGTACCAAAGTAATCCAGGAGTGGATCACTGGATAGCGGTCAAGAACATCCTGAAATACCTGAAAAGGACTAAGGATATGTTTCTCGTATATGGAGGTGACAAAGAGCTAGTCGTAAATGGTTACATTGATGCAAGCTTTGACACTGATCCGGACGATTCTAAATCGCAAACCGGATACGTATTTTTATTAAACGGTGGATCTGTAAGTTGGTGCAGTTCTAAACAAAGCGTCGTGGCGGGATCTACATGTGAAGCGGAGTACATAGCTGCTTCGGAAGCAGCAAATGAAGGAGTCTGGATGAAGGACTTCATTTCCGATCTAGGTGTCATACCTAGTGCATCGGGACCAATGAAGATCTTCTGTGACAATACTAGTGCAATTGCCTTGGCAAAGGAATCCAGATTTCACAAGAGGACCAAGCACATCAAGAGACGCTTCAATTCCATCCGGGACCAAGTCCAAGTGGGAGACATAGAAATTTGCAAGATACATACGGATCTGAATGTTGCAGACCCATTGACTAAGCCTCTCTCACGAGCAAAACATGATCAGCACCAAGACTCCATGGGTGTTAGAATCATTACTATGTAATCTAGATTATTGACTCTAGTGCAAGTGGGAGACTGAAGGAAATATGCCCTAGAGGCAATAATAAAGTTATTATTTATTTCCTCATATCATGATAAATGTTTATTATTCATGCTAGAATTGTATTAACCGGAAACATGATACTTGTGTGAATACATAGACAAACATATAGTCACTAGTATGCCTCTACTTGACTAGCTCATTAATCAAAGATGGTTGTGTTTCCTAACCATAGACATGTGTTGTCATTTGATTAATGGGATCACATCATTAGGAGAATGATGTGATTGACATGACCCATTCCGTTAGCCTAGCACTTTGATCGTTTAGTATATTGCTATTGCTTTCTTCATGACTTATACATGTTCCTGTAACTATGAGATTATGTAACTCCCGTTTACCGGAGGAACACTTTGGGTACTACCAAACGTCACAACGTAACTGGGTGATTATAAAGGAGTACTACAGGTGTCTCTGAAGGTACATGTTGAGTTGGCGTATTTCGAGATTAGGTTTTGTCACTCCGATTGTCGGAGAGGTATCTCTGGGCCCTCTCGGTAATGCACATCACTATAAGCCTTGCAATCAATGTGGCCAATGAGTTGGTTACGGGATGATGCATTACGTAACGAGTAAAGAGACTTGCCGGTAACGAGATTGAACTAGGTATTGGATACCGACGATCGAATCTCGGGCAAGTAACATACCGATGACAAAGGGAAGAACGTATGTTGTTATTCGGTTTGACCGATAAAGATCTTCGTAGAATATGTAGGAACTAATATGGGCATCCAGGTTCCGCTATTGGTTATTGACCGAGAATAGTTCTAGGTCATGTCTACATAGTTCTCGAACCCGTAGGGTCCGCACGCTTAACGTTACGATGACAGTTTTATTATGAGTTTATAAGTTTTGATGTACCGAAGTTTGTTCGGAGTCCCAGATGTGATCACGGACATGACGAGGAGTCTCGAAATGGTCGATACATAAAGATTGATATATTGGGAGCCTATGTTTGGACATCGGAAGTGTTCCGGGTGAAATCGGCATTTTACCGGAGTACCGGGGGGTTACCGGAACCCTCCCGGGGGTTATTGGGCCTACATGGGCCATAAGGGAGAAGAGGAGAGGAGGCAAGAGGTGGGCCGCGCCCCCTCCCCTCCCTAGTCCGAATAGGACAAGGAGAGGGGGGCGGCGCCCCCCCTTTCCTTCCCCTCTTCCTCCTCCTTCCCCCCTTCTCCTACTCCAACTAGGAAAGAAGGGAGTCCTACTCCCGGTGGGAGTAGGAATCCCCCCTTGGCGCGCCCTCCTTGGCCGGCCGCCTCCTTCCTCCTGGCTC
>NC_041387.1:3704200-3708291 GCF_002162155.2 Triticum dicoccoides
TAGGACACACAAGTTGATCTACGGATCGTTCCTTAGCCGTGTGCGGTGCCCCCTTCACAATATTCCACCTCGATCATATCATCGCGGAGTTTAGGCGAAGCCCTGCACCGGTAGAACATCATCATCGTTACCACGCCGTCGTGCTGACAGAAGTCATCCCCGAAGCTTTGCTGTATCGGAGCCCGGGGATCGTCATCGAGCTGAACGTGTGCTGAACTCGGAGGTGCCGTACGTTCGATACTTGGATCGGCCGGATCGTGAAGACATACGACTACATCAACCCCGTTGTCATAACGCTTCTGCTTACGGTCTACGAGGGTACGTGGACGACACTCTCCCCTCTCGTTGCTATGCCATCACCATGATCTTGCGTGTGCGTAGGAATTTTTTTGAAATTACTACGTTCCCCAACAGTTCACCATCTTCTATGAATTATTCGGAGGAGGAGCCCGCCTTGCAATGCCGAAGACAATATGCGCGCTGGACTCGTCGTCATTGAATCCTGGTTCAGGGGCTACTGAGGGAGTCCCGGACTAGGGGGTGTCCGGATAGCCGAACTATCATCATCGGCCGGACTCCAAGACTATGAAGATACAAGATTGAAGACTTCGTCCCGTGTCCGGATGGGACTTTCCTTGGCGTGGAAGGCAAGCTTGGCGATACGGATATGTAGATCTCCTACCATTGTAACCGACTCTGTGTAACCCTAGCCCTCTCCGGTGTCTATATAAACCGGAGGGTTTTAGTCCATAGGACACAACAACAATCATACCATAGGCTAGCTTCTAGGGTTTAGCCTCCTTGATCTCGTGGTAGATCCACTCTTGTACTACCCATATCATCAATATCAATCAAGCAGGAGTAAGGTTTTACCTCCATCGAGACGGCCCGAACCTGGGTAAAAACATCGTGTCCCTTGTCTCCTGTTACCATCCGCCTAGACGCACAGTTCGAGACCCCCTAGATCCCCGGTTTTGACACCGACACCTATCAAAGGGTAGCATCTTCTGGAAACCACCATCTTGCAGCAACAGGAGGGAGTAGAGTACCATAAAGTAAAGTAGTAGTAGTGTCATCAACCTCGGCCAGAGATCCTTTCTCGACTCCCTGCGAGAAAGATATCCTAGAGCCGTACTATCCAGTTATCATCACCATCAAATTCTCATCACAAGTATCCAGTTCTAGTTGTATCGATCGGGATACAACTCCGAGTGTCCGTTACCGTAGGACAGACTATCGATAGATGTTTTCTTCCCTACAGGGGTGCACCAACTTACCTACCATGCTTGATTAACTCCGACCGGACACACTTTCCTGGGTCATGCCCGGCCTCGGCCAAACAATACGCCGCAACCCAACCTAGGCTTAATAGAGAGGTCAGCACGCCAGACTAAACCTATGCCCCCAGGGGTCATGGGCCATCTCCCCGGGAACTCCTGCACGTTGCGTGGGCGGCCGATGAGCAAACCTAGCTACCTCCTTCAACAAGGCAGGTGCTTACGCAGTCTAACCCGGCGCGCGCCGCTCAGTCGCTGACGTCTATTAAGCTTCGGCTGATGTATATGAAGCAGAACACCCATACTATGCCCACGTGATGGTTTGTGCTATCAGGCCAGAGGCCCCTCGGATCAAATATCCAAATCGTAGTGGATTAGGAACGCGCGGTAACAATCAGAGACTCACGAAAGATGTGACCCCGTTGCCCCGTCTCGAGGACTTGCGGCAAGGGCTAAGAATGCCCGGCCACGCCTCGTAATTATCTCTCGGGCACCTTCCAGGTCAACCCAACTCCACATCACTCGCAATTATGCTCGCGCAGGTACCCCTCAGGGTCAACCCGTCTTTGTAACATGGTTTAGTGTAAAGTCATAGTAATCATAGTAACTGTGTGTCTAAGCAACAAGGGGAAAACCCGAGGAATCATCCCCGGTGAATTCCACTCGATGTAATCATCAAGGTGAACGTAAGAGGGACCACCCTCGAGGTTGACACTTGAGGGGTTGCACGACAGAGTCGTATCGGAAGTGGTTAAAGAGGAAATCACCCTCGATGACCACGACCGAATAGCTACACTAGAGGGTTAACATCAGAAGTGCTGTAGAGGTCTCACCCTCGGCACTCGATAGTAACCCAGCAGTGTCGAGCAACTAAGGGGAAAGTGATGTGAGGTGCCGGGGTCTGGTCTTCGATCCCGTTGATCAGGTCTTCGATGATGAAGCAGGGGCAACAAGGACAAGGTGTGGGGGTCACTGATGGATCACTAACCAACCTATACTAAGCAGTTTAGAATAAGCAGGTAGGTATCAATAAGTAGGTACAAAGGCAGGCTATGCATCAGAATAGGAGCAAACAATAACAGTAGCAAAATCTAATGCAAGCATGAGAGTATAGAATGGGTGATATCGGGATGATCAAAGGGGGGGATTTCCTGGTTGCTCTATCAAGGAGGGGTCGTCGTCGACGTAGTCGATCACAGGGGCAGCATCAGTCTCGGGGTCTATCGGAGAGAAGAGGGGGAAGAAATAGTAAATATAAAGCAAACATAGCATCACAAAGGATAACTTGGTAATATGTTGTGCCGGGTGTGACCTAACGTATGGCTACAAGATGTAGGTGAAGGGGGAATTCAACCGGGAATGTATTCCTGGTTCCGGACCTGTGTCAAAAAAATAACCGGAGGGGGAATGTTCCATGTTCAGATAGTTAGGGGCATGTGACAGGTATGAGGAGGGCGTATTCGGATTCGTTGGATTTTTCTGAGCAACTTTCATGTAAAAAACATTTTCATCCGAGTTACGGTTTAATTTCTATGAATTTCTAAAGATTAAACCATTTTCTGGAATTATTAAAATTAATAGAAAAGGAATATGATGTCAGCATGACGCCATGCTGACATCAGCAAGTCAACAACGGTTGTACAGGTCAAACCTGACATGTGGGTCCGGTGGGACCCACATGTCAGCCTCTATGACTTTAGCAGTGTTAATTTAGACTAACAGAGGGTTAATTAGAGGGTGGGCCCCGGGTGTCAGTGAGTGTTTTAGGTTAACTAATCATTTTTATTTGTAAAACGTTATTAGACTAATATAATAGAGGAGGGCCCACATGTCAGTGGCTGGGGGCTGCCCCGTCAGCACGGTTGACTGGTCAAACCAGTCAACGGGGGTCAGCGGGTCCACCGGGGGCCACCAGTCGGTGGCATGGGACGGTGCCACGTGGGTGCCAGCTCGGCACCGGCCGGAGACCTCCGGCGACCATTTCGACGGCTGAGCGAATGGGAGAGCGGCGGAATTCGTCCACAGGTGGCCATTTCACGCGCTAGAGGGCGCGTTCGAACGAGCGGAGCTAGCCGCGTTGAACCGTGGTGGTTATGTGGCCGGAGGTGGCCGGAAACGAGGCCAGCGACGAGCTACGGCGGCGGCGCGTATGGGACATCGACGGAAACGGCGCTACGGAGCTCGGCGGAGTGCGTGCGCGTGTTCGTTGTGCTCCTGGGTGCTCCAGGAGCACGGTGCTGTGCTCAGGCGAGCGTGACAGTGGCTATGGCGACGGCCATGAGCTCATCGGCGGCGATGTGTTCGGGCGCGGCAAAAGCGGCGGCTGCGGCTATGGGGGGAGGCCGGAGAGAGGGGGAGGCGATGCGGCTGCTCACCGTGAGCCTGTAGGTGTGCGTTAGCGGGCTCGGGGAGGACCAACGGCGGCGAATTGGCGCCGGAGACGAAGACGGCCGCAGGAGGAAGAAGGGGTCGTCGGGATCGAGGTGGTGGCTCCCTTCTCGCTCTATTTGGAGTAGAGGGTGTAGCCGAGGACAGCGCGTCTCGTGGACGTGCCGGCGAGGCGCGGGGTGGCAGGTGGCCGCGGCTACAGCACATCCATGGCGACGGCGGCGTCGGTTGAGGAGGGGAGGGGATCTGGAGAGCAAGGGAGAGAGCGACGAGGGGGAGAGGGGGCAAGTGGGCGAGTGGGGAGGGAGCCCGAGGCGTCAGGGCTGCCCTTATCCTCCCCGCGGCGCCTGTAGCGGCGTGGCCGGCGAGGTGGTTCGGCGACGACGTGCGCGCGCGGTCGCTCGCATAGTGGAGGGGAAGGCGACC
>NC_041387.1:3708499-3711929 GCF_002162155.2 Triticum dicoccoides
CTTTTCCCTTTTTTCTTAAAAAAAAAAGCTTTTGCCTTTACTTTTAACAACTTTCTGTTATAGCTATTTTAGGCCATTTAGACATTTTGCAAAAATATCGGTTCACCACCAATATTACCAGAAGAATACTTTCCACATGATGAACATTTTAGTTTTCATGTTCGAGCATTTTGAATTCCACACATAATTTGAAATTGAATTCAACGGGAATTTGAAAAGTAATATTGATCAAAGTGGCTAAGCACTATTATAGCAAAATGATTAGGCTTAATCACAAAGGGTTACTGTAGCATGACACTGGGGGTGTTACAACTATGTATGAACTTTTGATCACTAATGTACTTTGGTTTTAATGTGATGATGAACTTCTATTAATTTAGTCACTTCTCTATTCATGATGTTCTGTAATGGTATTTAACACACTTAATTATATATAATGCACGCAGATGAACTGGCAATGGATGTACGTACGGTGACAGACGCACCTCCGAGTACATTAAGGGCGTTCATAATTTTCTCGAAGTGGCTGACGCAAACAAGTAGAATGGTTTTATGTGTTGTCCATGCCCTATCTGTGAGAATACAAAGTCTTACTTTAACCAGAAAACCCTTCACATCCACCTGCTTGAGAAGAGTTTCATGCCACACTATAAGGTTTGGACCAAGCACGGAGAAAGAGGGGTTATGATGGAAGAAAACGAAGAAGAAGAGGATGATGACAACTATCCGCCCCCTGAATACGGTGATGCTGCAACGGGGAAAGCTGAAGATCAAGAGGAATCAGATAATGTGCCCGATGATGATCTTTGCCGGGTCATTGTTGATGAAAAGAGACAATGCGAAAGTGAAAAGGAGAAGTTGAAGTTCGATCGCATGTTAGAGGATCACAAAAAAAGGTTGTACCCAAGTTGCGAAGATGGCAACACAAAGCTCGGTACCGCACTGAAATTGCTGCAATGGAAGGCAGACAATGGTGTATCTGACAACGGATTTGAGAAGTTACTGAAAATATTGAAGAAGAAGTTTTCAAAGGATAACGAATTGCCCGACAGTACGTACGGAGGAAAGAAGGTTCTATGCCCTCTAGGATTGGAGGTGCAGAAGATACATTCATGCCCTAAAGACTGCATCCTCTACCGTGGTGCGTACGAGGATTTGAACGCATGCCGGTATGCGGTGCATTGTGGTATATGATCAGACGAGATGACCCTGGTGATGTTGACGGCGAACGCCCCAGGAAGAGGGTTCTAGCCAAGGTGATGTGGTATGCTCCTATAATATCACAGTTGAAACGTCTGTTCAGAAACAAAAGCATGCCAAGTTGATGTGATGTCACAAAGAGAACCGTAAAAAAGACAGAAAGTTAAGAGCACCCGCTGACGAATCGCAGTAAAAAAAAATTGAGAGAACGTGGGGGACTTTGCAGGTGATGCAAGGAACGTATGATGAATCCCACCCTACTATCCCTACTTCTCATTGAATGAACCGCTACCTATGATGCCCATATGCATATGATTCAATGACTTGAGGACCCTAGGAAAAAATCCCTCCCCCAAGGCTTTGGTCATTCCTCACCCAGATCGGGATTCTGGCTTTGTCGTGGTGTGGCGTTGCTACACCTCCATCCTTTGTTCGTCCTTAGCCGGATCCGGTGTTTCTTGGTTTCCATTAGCCATATCTGGCGGTGGATGTGGTGGCCGTTTGTTTATGTCACGGTTGTGTGCTTGTGCGTTGTTGCCTGGTCGTGAGCTCGGGTGTTGATTGATGATGCTTCTATGGCTCCCCAGGTCGTGGTTGGCTTCATCCTGAGAGCTCATGTGTTGCCTTTTGCTTCCCTCGGTATGTGCGCATCCACCCCCATGGCCCCTCGTCTATGGTCTGTGTGGACGGAGGTCCTGTTGAAACACAAGCGCGAGGCTAGACGCGGTGGAGAGGAACGAGGGAGGGAGGAAGACGAACACAAGAATTTTTCTTTTCTTGCTTTCTTCTCTCCTTACTCTTTCTCCCCTAACAACCTGAGAGATTACAAAGATAATGGCCGGACGACTCGGCCGAAACAAACTCCACCATCTGCCTACGTCGTGCCATCCCACCACTTGATCGCGGCCTAAGCAAACAGACACGCCGCAACGTGAACCGGCACGTTTCTGGCTCTAACTAGTGCGTAGTACATGCAAACGACTAGAAAACATACACACACAACCATCACGTGTATGGCCCATGCAGACTAATTAATCTCTAACTATACATGCATGCATGACGTAGACTAATGACCTGTAACAAGATTAAAAAACTAACTGGTCCAACAGCGTTGGGCATGTTGCTTCGTCACTCTGTGATGTTGCACCTATACTCTCGTGCAAATGGTTTGCCTCAAGGCTTGTGTCAGATGTGTCTCCGTTTTGGTTGTGCTCCAATTGGTGTCGTCATCATGGTAGATGATTTTGGGTGTTGTTGTTGATGTTGTGTTTCAGGTTTTGTGGTGGACGTTTCTTGCTTACATGCCCTTGTGATGTATCTTTTGCTCTAGTCTAGATTGGCTTTGGTCGTGTAGTTTAGAGTTGGTCGTTTAGATATTTATATTGCATCAAGTGCCTGTAAAAGTATATCCTCTCTCCGTTTCAGAATCAAGGACCGAGTCGGCACAACGTTAGATGATTGCATCGTTGTCATCCACGACGAGTGAAGGGGGCAATGAAGCGTCATGCATGCGGTACATCTTACTCTACTCGATCAGCGTCATGCATGTAGTATATGGATGCGTCGTATACTACATGGTGGAAGTATATATAGAGCACAGTCGAGGTTGCAAGTGGTAGTGCGCAGCCAGCTCTCTCGATCTCGCCCTTACTGTTCCTCCTCCTCTGATCGATCCTCTCATCGATCGATCTGCACTGCCACTGCAGGTTAGTTCATTTGTTCACACTTTGCATGCACCCATGTTATGTATTTCTCCTACTCTACCTCCGTATCAAAATATAAGATGTTTTTTGAAACTGTCTTATAGTAAGTATTAAGTTACATAGGTAGCAGTAGCACTAATTACTTGGATTGCAGTATTAGGCCGGCATGCCGGGTGTGCTGCGGACGACCTGGCCCGAGCTGGTGGGGCAGAACGACATCGTGGCCATCAGGGCCATCCACCATGACCGGCCGGAGCTGCGCGTCATCGAGATCATGGTGGGCGACCCGGCGCCGCCTAACTTCGAGAACGACCGCGTCCTCCTCTGGCTCATCGGCACCGTCACCGACGAATTCATCGTCCACCAGGTCCCCACCGTCGGATAGGCAGACGGGCCAAGCCATTTCCAGCCGGCGAGCGCTAATAAATCAAGTAGAGTACTACTAAATAACGCCAATAGTGCCGCTCGCCATGCATTCGAGCGTATCTACGTCCGCATGCTGTAATAAATTGTCCATCCTACGGGTG
>NC_041387.1:3712071-3715743 GCF_002162155.2 Triticum dicoccoides
GGTGGAACTGCTGGGTTGATATATGGGATAATAAAATCACGCCCTATTTCCAGCACGACTTGTCATGTCCTTGCTGATGATTTCTCACTCGGATTTGAGATCGATAGGAGGAATAATCGTGAGGAAGAAGGGCAGAGAGAGGAGAAACATTCAGCCCATTCAATAATTTGCTGCGCTTACAATCTCTGTCTCAAGCTTATAACACGCTGGCGAGCTAGCGCCAACACACGCTACTACCCATGTTACACGGCCCAAGGCCCGCGACCAAATTAATACACTCACACATGCCCAAGCTGAATGTTCAAACGATAACCTAGCGCCTTCATCTCCCTTCGTTTGTTTCCTTTTGCCAAGCTCTGCAGCCGTCAGTGCCACGGGAGTGACAGGTCCATGGGCTTGAGAACCAGCTTGTCCCCCAAGCTTCTGCATATGGGAACCGTTGATTTCGTAGTCTTCATATGTAGCATAAGAACTAAGAAGCAGGGAATCCTTTCCACTGAATAAGCACATGAAGCAAAGCAGAATTATCTCTCTTATATAGGCGATGGTCCAGAAGTGGTGCTGGCAATGTTGTGAAGATTCGAGGTATGGTTTAGCACATGTTGTCACATGAAACATAGGATGAACCTGCTCTATCTTGTAAGTTGCGGTGTCAATTCCCTTCAAAATTTTGTAGTGCCAAAATACCTGAAAGAACATTTAGGAAATGGCATGTTGACCACAAAGGATTGAGCACATGGCTGTATCTTGAGGAAGATAGAGTCTTCTATATGACATTCTCTTCACGTTGCACTAGTAGAAAACCACCCATCAGTCCCGGTTAGTAAGGGCCTTTAGTCCCGGTTCATGAGACTAATGAGTCGTTACTAATACCACCACCCATTAGTCCCGGTTCAAACACGAACCGGGACAAATGTGGCTCCACGTGGCCCTGTGCACCGAGCCCAGTCAGAGGGCCTTTGGTCCCGGTTGGTGGCTCCAACCGGGACCAAAAGTCAATGTTTTTTTTACAAAAGTGGCTGCTTTAGGGGTTTTGGGGGTTATTTTTAGGTTGTTATTATAGCTAGCTAATAGAGAGAAGTGTCCTCTCTTATCTTCGTCCTTGGTTTATCAACGCTGCTGCTATGTTTATTGCATCCGCAGATATAACATGCTCATGCATGCTTTGCATCATACATCATCATATATATGTATATAATAACAAGTCCTACTAATCATGCATCATCATACAACTTCTACTCGTTATTAATAATAAGTCATACGATCATCATCCTCATATATAGTCATCGAACCCAACCCTACATAATTGTTCTTAGCACATGATCATCAGTATCAGGTATAGGACCTAAACACCCTTAAGGTAAAATAGCATAAAACAATATAGACCCTGACTCTCCATTATGAAGAATGGCAATCATCCTGTCTCCAATTCTTGCCTTTCGCTGCTTATTGCTTCCAAGAAGCTCCTTACGACCGTCCACACATTTTTTCCATTCTTTGATTGTTATGTCTCCACTTCTTTTAGAAACCCGGTATGGACAGTTGAGATTCGTAGGACGACCTGGTCGTATGTTCAAAACATGAAGGCTACCACGCGTATACATCAGATGAGGCACACAATCATTCGGGATTATCTGTTGAAAAACATAGTAATAACTTCGTAGTTAGCAATGATGTACAAGTTTTAAAAGTGTGCAAAAAGATGCACGGATGTTGTAATAGTAAAAAATAATCTTACCAAGGTATCTCCATGGTAGTTACCGTAGTTCAACACGTGCACTAGTGGCACGTATTGACCATAATGTTGAGGAGTTTGATTGTAGATATTGTAATTCTCAAGATCAGTACAAAATCCGACCAGATGATTTTTCTCCTGATAAGTTAATTTGGAGCCTTTGGTGTAGTACGTTCTGTCTAGCATCTTCTGCACATTCTTTATAGAATGAAAATAAGCTATCAATGGAGATAAGTTGTCAACTATATATTTTGAAATAAACAATATAAATTACTTAATAACTATGTTTAGCTCACATGAGGGAAGAACTGGAGGTGTATCCACAAAGACCCAAATCAAAGGTGTCTCTTGCTCGATTGTAGGATCACCAAGATCCATGGTGACAACCATACCCTCATCAAGACCATACATCTTGCAAAATGCATCCCAATTTTTGCAACCAAAATGGGTTACACTGTGAGCATTGTACAGCTTTACTTGAAAATCCACACCACGTTCGGTACTTTGGATAATTTTTTTGGTTTCGAAATTTTCATGGTCTTCAAAACCCATCCTCTCCAAGACATAGCGTCTTGCAAAGCATGGGATAAGCTTGTCGAATTGGAAAAGATGAAAAATACACGTTAAAATAGTTGAAGTCGTGCTTAATTACGAAAACAACTATTGTCGTCGTTGCGTACCGTATGAACATCGCAAGTCTCCTCGAGCTTAATACTGAAGCGCCGATCTTCGTCCAGCTCAATGAACCTGTCGCACATAACTCGGTCGTCGTGGCACCAGTCGCACTCCCCCGGGAGATTTTCGTCGTCCGATGAGTACGACATTTCCGGCCTACGTTCATAATTCAAATATTAAACTAGATCATTATTATTAATCACCGGTTGACTACCGATGATCGATGTACGTACATAGCTCCTCTTTCATTCCCTATTATACCAAATTGTCTAGCACACGGGAATGAAGGAGAACTTATCCAATATGAGCATTCAATAAGCAAAATCAAATCACAAAATAAAGTATAGTATTCAAATTAGCATGCATTCAATAATTATAAGCAAAAGTACATCATCTCTTGGTGTCCGTACATCATCGAATATTATCACTAATACAACTAGAACCGTAGCGCCCGACGGGTATCGACGCGGGCGGTGGACACCCAAAGATAAGGAACCATCACAGGATCATAGCTGCAGTGAGATCCCTGAAGAACCTGCCAGGTATTGTCGAACCTCCCCTCCAATGCAACCATGTAGCGACGGACGTGCTCGTCCTCCTCGCTGACACGGTGACGTACCACCTCCGCGGTGTCCGGATGCCTCACCACCGTCACTGGCCCATGCGACCGCCACCAAACAAGGATCGGGTCAACAACGGGCTGCCTCCTCACCAACCTACGTCCCCCGGAAGGTAGCACCTCCCGATACCAACCCGGCGGAGCCCAGTCCCGAACATGGCCCTGATCAAGCAGGCCTCCACCGCCGAGTCGACGACGACGAGGATGCGGGATAGGCATCGCCGACGTCGACACGGGAACTACTTCTATATATAGTTAAATAAAAGTAGTCTTATTAATTAAATAAACTATCTAGTTCAACTACTAAACACTTACTATAAATAAATAAGTAGTACTTAATAAAAACAAACTACTTCATTATATAGTAAAATAAATTAGTTTATTAAATCAGCTAGCTAGTTCAACTATATATAAACTACTTCTTCTTTTTTCCTTTTTCTAAATACTATGAACAAAAAAATCATTAAAATTCTATGAACAAAATTAATTACACAATCTAAATATCACCAAAAAAATCTATTAACAATAATATCACCAAACATGCATATTCAATAATAATATCACCAAAAAATCTATTAACAGAAAAAAAAATCTACATAATATAAAGAAATTAATTACTACACATATCTAATCTAACAAAAAA
>NC_041387.1:3716510-3717316 GCF_002162155.2 Triticum dicoccoides
AAGAGATGGGACTTGGCGAAAACTACTAAATCCAGTATATATAGCGAGAGCATTGGTCCCGGTTGGTCGCTGGAACCGGGACTAATGCCACCTTTAGTCCCGGTTGGAGCCACAAACCGGGACCAAAGGCCTCTTTTCAGTAGCCCAAAGGGCGGGAAACGAAGACCTTTGGTCCCGGTTGAAGGCTCCAACCGGGACTAAAGGGTGGGCATTGGTCCCAGTTGGAGCGACCGACCGGGACCAAAGAACAGCATTGGTACCGGTTGGTGCCTTGAACCTGTACCAATGGACCCGTGTAACTATTTTTTTATTTTCTGCAGCTATTTTTTTGTTGATTCTTCCTGCAGCTGTTTTTTTAGTCCCACCTCGCCAAGCGAGAGGCACTCGCAGCTGTTTATAAGCCCTGAGTGCAGATACAATGACGAAGAGGCTCAATGCTCCTGCACGTTGGTTAGCTTCAAGCCTTGCGGAATACGGTAGACTGCACAGAGCTATGTGCAGTGCAGTTGACACTATTCCAAAAGGCTTGAAGCAAATTAACGAGCATTTCGCCTCTTTTTTATTTTTAATGACTTATTACAACTCAGAAAAAAAAAATGTAGCAGAAAAGAAAAAATATATATAAAAAACCACTCAGAAATAAATAGAAGAAAAAATATAAGAGAAAAGAAAAAATATATAGAAAACTACTCAGAAATGAATAGAAGCAAAAAATAGTTGTGATTAACTGTACTAAAAAAGAAGCATATATGCTTATTTTTAATGGCTTATTACAACTCAGAAATAAAAAGAAAAAAATAATGTAG
>NC_041387.1:3718029-3719509 GCF_002162155.2 Triticum dicoccoides
AAGAAAAAAAATAAATATAGCAGAAAAAGAAAAAAAACTATAAAAAAAACTACTCAGAAATGAATAGAAGCAAAAAATAGTTGTGATTAACTGTACTAAAAAAGGAGCATATATGCTTATTTTTAATGGCTTATTACAACTCAGAAATAAAAAGAAAAAAAAATAAATATAGCAGAAAAAGAAAAAAAACTACTCAGAAATGAGTAGAGATGCGTTTATAAAGGAAATTCAACTTAAATTCATAACGAATTTCAAGAGAAATCCGTATGAATTTATGCTAAATTACCTATATTAGCGCATCTATTTTCATTCTTGGAGGAGCTCTATAAGGTAGAGACGTAGGGGCTTATAAACTGGTCCGGTTCCCCTTCGGTTGGCGAGGTGGGACTAAACTCTGGTCGCAACGGGTACCAACCATTTAGTCCCGGTTGAAGGTTCGAACCGGGACTAATGGGAAGCCCATTGGTCCCGGTTCATGCCTCCAACCGAGACCAATGGTTTTAGGGCAGGAGCGAGGCCCATTGGTCCTAATTCGTCCCACCAACCGGGACCAATAGTTTCAGACGAACCGGGACAAATGGGCCACGTGGCCCGGCCGGCTCCGATGCCCCCATTGGTCCCGGTTCTGGATTGAACCGGGACTAATGGGCTGGAGCGGCCTGGACCATTGGCCCCTTTTCTACTAGTGTTGGTTCATCGACCCAACTATAGGATACATCATGATCATACAAAAATTTAGCTATACTATGAGCAACTTCGTTTGCCTTCCTCAGACAGTGTAAAAAACAACATTTCCAATCATACCTGCCGTGACAAAGCAAGCGGCAAAGATCGCTGTTGCCCCAGCCCCAAATTCTTCCTTGCATGTGCAAGCGTTGACCAACTCAACGGCATCGGCTTCAACCTGTATGAAGTTATGGACTAGGGAGTTCACAAGAATTAATCCATGCTTCATTGATATCGCTTCCTCTGTTGCAGCATCTGTAACATATGGGTTGTAGCGCATGATGCTGCCAGGAAAGAACCGTGCTTGCCATAGGCTACATCCTTCGTCCACATAAAATGACACATTAACATTCACTTTGATAAATCTAGTTGGCGGCCTCTTCCATCACTGATCAGTATGATTTGTTGTCTTTGTTGAGTCCCCAATTGTTTGCCGCAAAAATAGCACACCTAGTTTGGACGGCGATAACATTTTTGGTGATGGGTGGTATACTGGTTCGCCATGCATTCGCCATTGCTAAAGCCACCAAAGATACCTACAAGCAGTGTGTCAATACTTCATGAAATTTCACATGTGAGTAGAATGGTCGATCAAGGCCATGTTCAGAACTCCTCCAGCTTCTAACTCCAACAACTTCATAGATGATTTGGTTCCGAACGTTTGGGCTCCAAGAAGCTAACTTCTTTAAGTTGAGCCCAACTGTAGTGCAAAAACCTGGAGGAGGGTTGGCCCATGTCCACTGATTCGAGGGGA
>NC_041387.1:3719738-3726755 GCF_002162155.2 Triticum dicoccoides
CCCGAATTGGGCTGCCTCAAACATGCCCATTCTGCGCTGAACATGCCACAACCCTCTCAGCTGGGCTGCAAAGCTGGGAGAAGCTGCTGATTCAGCCAAACAGATCTGAATCCGTGCCTGGAGTTAGAGTCTACGAAGAAAATCTGGATACGTGAAGTTTTGTGAAGCTAGATGGGATCCGAACATGCCCCATGTTTGAAACCCAAAATCTAGAACTTTCTTTTTTTCCTAGTATTTTTTCCCGAATAACTATTCATGTGGGTGCGCATGGAACCATGTTTACCATTGTATTTTTCGGAGTCTTAGATTATATCTGAACTGTTATAATTCGGTCCACAAAAATCAAAGGTTTATATTTTCTATTTCATGTTATTAACCGGTAAGTTCTAGCAAGTCTCTAATCAGTATAGCAATAGATAAAACTTATAATTTTTTTGATGAGCAACTGAA
This sequence comes from Triticum dicoccoides, assembly GCF_002162155.2. Lineage (NCBI taxonomy): Eukaryota > Viridiplantae > Streptophyta > Magnoliopsida > Poales > Poaceae > Triticum > Triticum dicoccoides. The sequence continues at coordinate 3,720,189 of NC_041387.1, forward strand.
TTAACATCTTTAATAACGGATTAAAGAATTGCATTAACAGAAGCATCTTCTTTGCCCTTTATAATGCCAAGGAGCTCATCAATTTTGGTGGTAAGATCTTCATTTTCTCTTCAGTTGAAGGGCATGGCTTGGTGACGATCTCAATGATCTCCTTAGGGATTGCGGTGTACAGACATGACACAATGTTATAGTCAGCCTTCGCCCAGACTGCATCAGCAAGCCAGGAGCGTGCTTTGATGTTGCCATTAATGTGGTCGACGAGTTCCTTCTAGGCTTATAGATGGCCATAAGCCAAGTTCTTTCTATTTGCCGGGTGTTTTTTTTTCTAGACTCGGCTTAAAGGAACATAAACCGAGTACCCAAAAAATAGCTCACAGCTTATAGGCTAACACACGAGAAAACAGAATTTTCCTGTCACCCGCCCCCCAAAAAAAGAGGAGCAGCAGCCAGGCGCACGTTGCAGAAACCCTAACTAAGCCTATATGTACAGAAGATCCATGGCATATGTGGCAAGCTATCAAAAACCCAACATATATATCATATGTAGAGAAGATCCAGAGGGAGAAGTACAATTTGCACGGCGTCAATCTTGTCACGATGGCATCATCGATGATGTGGCAGCGACCATCTGCGTCGTTGCCATCGATCGATGTACATCTTATGTAGTACGTATATGTAAGCATACGTACCCAGCTACGTGTGTGTGTATATAGAGATGTATGCATCTATAACCACAAGCTCGCTACTTCCTCTCATCTTCAGTGCAAGCTAAGGGACATGCCGGGTGTGCTAAGGACGACGTGGCCGGAGCTGCTGGCGACGACAGACGGCTTTGCCATGAGGGCCATCCGCCACGACAGGCCGGAGCTGCGGATCATCGAGATGATGGACGGCGACCCACCGCCGCCCAACTTTGAGAACGACCGCGTCATCCTCTGGGTCACCCCCACCATGGGCTTCAACCTCATCGTCTCCCAGGTCCCAACCGTCGGATAGTCGCCACTTCAGGCCCGCCACTTCAGGCCGGCGGGCGCCAATAAACTACTACCTACTCCAGTAAATAACGCGAGCCGGCCGGCTACCTTGGTCGGTCGGCGCTGCTCTCCATGCATCTAAGCATCCCGGCCGGCCGGTGTACTACTAGCTACCTGCCTACGTCTGTGTGCTTGCATGAATGATGTAATAAACATCCATCCATCCAATTGGTGGTTGATATACATATATGGAGCAATAAACTGGGACGCCGATATGACCACATGATCTTTCTATGAGCAACTCTAGCAGAGTCATCATACACCCCTAGATCTGCATAATATATGGACACCGTTATCACGACATGATCTTTGTATCATCTTGCTACTCTGCATTCCCCGCTTACGGGAGAAATAAGACTCCTTCCTAGTATTCTATCGTTGATTGTACGTCGTTCGTTCCATAACATCTTGCTACTGCCCGTCAATGACTCTATGTTGTCGAAAAACAAGGCAATTCCATAATTAGTTCCAGAACATTTGAAATATCTTCCATATAGAATTATTCAAACATAAAAAGGCTTAACGTCAAATACTTGGAAACCTAGGCAGGCATCAACCAGCTAGTTGGTGTTGATTATCTTATATATAGAACATCAGAAATATCTTTCATAGAAGTTTGAACTTCTGCATATACTCCTTAACAGTGTCGCTTCCTTGCTTCAGCGTCCAAAACTCATGCTTCTTGATTGCCATCAATCCTGAGTAGATGTGAGCCTTGCGTAATCCATCATTTAAATCATTCCAGGTGATCACACGGTCACCTTACATAAGCATGAAATTGTCACAGACTCCCATCAGGCTTTGGCGGAACCGTCATGGAAAGAAGAGGCATACACCACCTTCTCATGGTCTGTGCAGTTGATGAGCTCAGGCTTGGCCTCCACGGTGCGGATCCAATCATCAGCATCAAGGGGCTTCGTTATCTCCGTGAAGGTTAGATGTGCTGACTTCATGAATGTGGTAAGAGAGGGCATCCGTTGCCCTCCCTTGCGGGCCGCTGGTTGTCGACAATTGTCTGCGCTAGTTGTTGGAACACAGCCATGTTGGCTTGGCGTTCTTCCCTAAAAAGTTGGAAGACCTGAACCATTGTCATGTTCTGCATCTCGGGTGGAGGTGGTGGCAGAGACGCCTGCTCTCCTTGTGGTCGCTCCTGATGGACTTCACTTCCAATGTCTTGTTGCTGACTGGTGTTTCCGTTGTTGGCGTCGTGGTTGCAACCAGCACCAGCACATACAGGATTGTGTCATCATCCTGTGGGTGCGAGTTGCGTGAGTTGTTTTACCTTTTTCTGCAACTTAATTGTCTTTTGGGAACAATGATCATTTAGTCTTTACAAGCCATCCTCTAGTGTTGGTGTTGGGTTTAGTAGTTTTTTTTTGCGAAAGTGTTGGGTTTGCTAGTTGATGCATGATTGTACCACATTGTTCCAATGTTAAGATTTGATTTTGCTACGTACATGACCATGGATCAGATCACTCACTTACATCATTTGGTGGACCAATAGAAATTCAGGATATTGGTAGTTTTCGGCAGAGCCTCTTTGTGGTTTTTGATGAAGAGCCGACAAAAGAGGTGTAGAGTGTGACAGTGCTAATGCTTGGTGCTGTTTTGGTGTGTTTCTACGGCGAAATTGTGATACACTTTTACAAAGTTGTTGTAAAATGAGATGCTATTTCATGTTGAATTTGTACAATGACCAGTTTTGTTTAACTAGCATCCTTGTCGGATGAAATAATTGAAAGATGTCCTAGAAAAAGCTGCCGATGCTTGCTCGATTGGCTAGTTATTCGTCGTTATCTATCTATCTTGTATGAAGGAAATTAGCTGGTACATCTTTTCATTCCCTAATAATAAAGCAAGAATTGCTTCTGGTCATCCTTCTAAAAAATACCCTTGAAGTTGCTATATATTACCTGCTATGCCACCCATAAGTGAAAACAGTTCGTTTTTTTTCAAAGTCGACGTCGTGCACATGTCTTTTATAGCTGTGATACCCAATATATATCACATGCAGACTAGCGACGTAGTGGCTACAACCCATCTCTCCCACCCAGACCACCACGGTTTGAACCCCAAGTTCCACCGTTTTTCCGCACTCCTTTTTGTCTCATGCACTTCATCCCCCATTCATGGGCTGGGCCGCAGGGCATTGTTTCTCTATTTTTTTTTCCATTTCGTCCTTTTGCCTTTTATTTTCTTTTTCTATTTTCATTTGTTCTTCAAATTAATTTGAGATTTATAAATTTCAAAACGTTGCAACTTTTGAGAAAAATGTTTGAGAAATCATAATTATTTATGAATTTAAAAAATGTTCGAAAAATCATAAATTTTTCGGTTTAAGAAAATGTTGGTGATTTTACTAAAATGTTGCAAATTATAAAAAAAACACAATTTGGAAAAACATGTCAGGAAATAAAATCATGTTCTTGATTTTGAAAAAATGATCGTGTATTCAAAACATATTCGTGAATCCCAAAAAGGAAATCCATGAAATTTTTAAAACTACTCAAAAAATCATTTTTTGTGAATTTCAATTTTTTGCCTTATTTTTAACAAAAATCACCAATTCAAAAAATGTTCATGAATTCAGAAACTATTCACGTATTCAATAAAGGGTTAATTAGACATGCCACTCCAATTCTGGTGATTAAGAAAAATGGCACCATAATTTACAAACTTGAAAAAATGCCACTTCAATGTACTCCCTCTGTAAACTAATATAAGTGTGTTTAGAATTGGAGTGGTATTTATCTAATTAACCCTTCAATGAATGATCGTCTAAACAAAAAATGTTTGTGGACTTAAAAAATGGCCAATTTATTTAAATGTTTGTCGATTCAAAAAACTGTTTGCCATTTGCGAAAGTCTTTGGTGTCTAGGTCTTGACTAGTTTTTTGGAAAGTCATTATATGTCTAGGCATTGGGAGTACTCCATGGTAGATGAGATTTATCTTTAAAGTTGTAAACATTTCCTTGCACTACACAATGACAAGTGTGTCGTGCGGTGGCAAGCTGATTGCATTGGGATTTACCATGTCGAATGCATTGTGATCACGTGGACATCACGCCCATCATCAGCGAGGGTCGGAAGAAAGGTAAGTGGAAAAATGATGAGCCACCGTGTTAAAATTGAGGACGCTCATATGTCGGGGTATTGAGTCGTACTTATTAGGCCAGCGTGTAATTTTTTTATCTACCATTGCAACGCACCGGCATGTTTGCTAGTATACCTCCAGAAATGTTTTTATTAGATTAGCTGGATGCATACCGATGGAGATATGCCAAAATTAGCTTTCTATCTAGGCACTACTGATCCATCATATAACTAATTAATATCATGTCCTAAAAAATCAAATTAATATCCTCAGCCACGCACTGCATTTGCTATCAACTAACATTACGATGGATGATTACTCGGAATCGGGGCCGAGATGAAGCTGGTATTTCATGGTCCGATAACTGTTTGAGTGTGGGGACCAAAGGCTTGACCAGTTGAGTGGAATGGTTTATTTTAAAATTTTATGACAGGTTGAGTGTGTGCATTGGCAGGGCAAGTGGGCCTTGATTTGTGGGCAGAAAATAGAGAGGAGATGGCTGGTAGTGTATTGGCTCATCTTCTATATCTAAATAGGGGCACCTCACTAGCTGATTTTCCCGACTCCTCATGAAACCACGTCAATCCGAATTGTGATAGCCGTTGCTGCAGTATAGTTCAAGAGCCTGCAGCCGTCTGATCATGTTTTGATGCAATTTACAGAGACTTGCCACTGCTAAGTGGAAAATAGCGAATCGTTGCTTCTCAACAACCTCTATTCTTCGACCACACTGTCCAGTATTCGTATGTGGGCTAGAGCTGGACATATGGCTGCTGGGCAGGCTCCCGAAGCCAACATATGGTATGTGGGCTGTAGCCCATGCGCGTTAGGTTCTCACGTACGGCCATCTTCCCCACGATGCAACTCTCATCCCTGTCGTTACCTTGTCTGTCGCCACAAATATAGCTACAAATGCATATGAGGGCATCTTCAATGCCAGCCGCTTACAGGGGCGCTTAGGGAAATAAAAATATGTTGTAAAACTAAAGAAATATCCAAGCGCTGGTTTGCTTCAATGCTGGACGCTAATTCGTAGGCGCTAGGAAGAACGGCCGCTGCACCAGCCCTGTATCCCGCAAGGTAAAAAAGAACAAGCGCCCGCTTCCACTTCTTGCGCTGATGCTTCATGTGACGCCAGGAATTGAGGCTTCAACTGCCCTTCTAACTGAGTGGACAACGCCTTTGCGTTGAAGTGCTGGCATCCTCCCGCAAGACCGTCGGTCTCCCACGCCTCTGACGCCACCCTGGTTGTTGGATCGAAGGTCGTGCCGCAGTTCAAGTGCCGAGCACCCAGATCTTCGAGGAAGACATATTCGAGTCGAGTCCGCCTCACCCCCAATTTTTCTCTGAGTGATGCGAAGCTGGCAGCTGGTCCGCCGTTCCATTGCCGGTCACCCGTCGGTGCTCTCCTTTGAACCTCCTCCGCCATGCTTGCCAGCACGTCTCGCCTCCTGATGTTTCTATGAGTGTTGGTACGCGGGCTGGGGAGCCGTTCCTTGGCCGGACATCCTAGATCGTCGAGCAAGGCACAACCGCTGAGTCCTTTATGTGTCGTTGCTCTGTTCCGAAGCTGTCATGGGCAGCGAGAAGACCGACTAAATCAGCAAACGCGAGTTCCATAGGGAGTCCACCTTTGGGACGGTCACATCATGTAACGGGTCAGAATCGACAAAAACCACGAGCGTAGATTACCGACACGTAAACGCACACCGGGGTTTGCCAATCGTGGAAATCACTCCGGTACCCCAAAACAGTTAGTAATAGTCCACGAAACGGACCACAATCGGCCAAAACTGCGAGTGTTGATGACTGACACGTAAGCACACCTTGAGGTTATACAACTATGGAAATCGCTTCAGGACCCGAGACGGTGAGTAATAGTCGACGAAATGGGTCAAAATTGCCAAAACCGTAGCTGTTGACGACCGACACGTAAACACACCCAGGGTTCGTTAATCGTGGAAATCACTCCAGGACCGCAAAACAATGACACTACTAGGGAAAACCTTATACACAGCATCTTAGCAGTAGTGCTGGACAAAACGGGGCGCTACTGCTACTTAGTAGTAGCAAGTTTAAATAAACCGCGCTACTGCTACTACTTTAGCAGTAGCGCGTTCTGCTAAAGAACGCTGCTGCTATACTTGTACTGGGTGCATATGGCTAGCCCCACTTAGCTGTAGCGCGTATGCCCGACCAGCGCTACTGTTACGTCTCTTAGCAGTTGCGCGTTTCTCTGAAACACGCTACTACTTACTTACCTTATCATAGAGTTGTGCAGTTCCCTCTCACTCACGCCGAACCCGTCGTCCGCCGCCGCCGTGCTGCTCCTCGCCGAGGTACTCCCTCCCCCTCCTCCTCCGGCCGCCCTCCTCCCACCGCCCCTCCATCCTCCTCCGGCCGGCCCTCCCTCCTCCTCTTTCGTCCACCCCTCCCCC
>NC_041387.1:3726989-3745000 GCF_002162155.2 Triticum dicoccoides
TCCCACCGGCCTCCTCCCCCTCCTCCTCTCTCCTTCTTCCTCCTCCCTCCTTTTTTCTGTTTTTTACTATTGTATAATGTAGTTTTTTTTACTGTTTTTAGTAAGTGTTTAAAATAGTTAGTAAGTAAATTAATAAACTAGTTGAACTAGTTTGGTTTTAGTAAGAACTAGTTGAATGAATAGAACTAATGTCTTTTTAGTAAGAAAATTAATATAACTAGTTGAACTAGTTTATTTTTAGAAATAAATAGTTTATTTCTATTTATAGGAAGTTTATTTTTAGTAAGAACTAGTTGAATTAATAGAACTAGTTGAACATGTCACATTTGTTGCTATTTTTTTAGTTTAATCAATTATTCCCGCATCAACGTCGATCGACGTCGACGATTCCTATCCCGCATCCTCGTAGTCGATACTCGTCGTTCGCGAGGGTTTTAGTTGTATTAGTGATGTTATATGTATGATACTATTCGGGATGTATTAGTGATAACTTATAAGGTTTTTGTTTTTCCAGAAATCAAGGAGCCCCTCCATCATCCCGCCATCGTCCCATTACCGACCCCCTCCGACCTCGAGGTGAGACCAGCCAAATCTCCATGTCAATATTAGTCCTATAAGATATGATGTAGATAAAAACATGTATATCTTGTGTTGCTCAAATAGGCCTATGTAGATAAAAACATGTATATCCGAGTGGCCAATGTTTTGCCGGAGTGTTGATTAATTTCCGTTCCGACAAATTTCAGGTGCTCGATATGTCCAGTTTTAGCAAAGGTCATATCGGAATTTTCTGCGAATTTTTGCATGACTTGTGCTAGAAATGTAGGAAATATCGAGTGGCCTGGATTTTCTAGAAAGATAATAAAACAATATTTCGGGTTGACTTTAAGACTATCGAGGCCGAAGAATCCCGACTGTTGTCGCGTGGGTCGTTTCTCCTTCTTCTCCGGGTGCTAGACCTTTGTTATGCACTAGGGGAAGGAGGAGTAACGACCATCACCGATGGTCGCAAATGTCAGAGAGGAATCAGTGAGGGAAAGTATCCACCATAGGTGAGAGGACGAAGAATCCCGACTGTTGTCTTGGGTGTAGCTTCTCCTTCGTTCCCATGTGCTAGACAATTTGGTGTAATCCACTCGGGATCGAAAGGTGGAGCTACCATCACCGACGGTCGAATATATACACCATGTGAGTTGAGAGTTTTCAAGAAAAGACTCGACAAACCCATAGTCAACCTGTGATGAATAATAATGATCTAATTTAGTTTTTGTAGTACATATATTTAATTGTATAAGTTTAATCTTTGAATTATGAACATAGGAAATGTCGTCGGATGAAGAAGGTCCCGGGAGTGCTCCTGGTGCGGCGACAACTGGGGTTTCTACGACAGGCCTCACCTGGACGACGATCGGCGCTTCAGCATTAAGCTCGAGGAGGCCTTCGATTGTGAAACTGTACGCTACGACGCTAAGTGTTTTTTTCGTAATTAAGCTCGACTTCTACTACTTCAACGTGTAATTTTCGTCTTTTACAATTCGACTAGTTTATCCCATGCCATGCAAGACGCTATGTCTTGGAGAGGATGGGTTTTGAAGATCATGAGAGGAATGAAACAAAGAAAATTAACCTAAGAACCCATCATGGTATGGATCTTGAGGTAAATCTATACAATTCTTAGAGCGTATCCAATTTTGGTTGCCCGGGTTGGGAAGCACTTTGCAAGATGTATGATTTTCAAGAGGGTATGTTTGTCACCATGGATCTTGGTTATCCTGACATCGACCAAGATAATTTGGACATTTGGGTCCTTGTTGATACGCTTCCAATTCTACTGCTATGTGAGTTCCTCAAACATAGTTATTAAGTAATTTATATTGTTTATTTCAAAATAGTTATAGCTTATTTCCATTGATAGCTTATTTTCATGCTTCAAAGAGTGTGCAGAAGATGGTAGACAGAACCTACTACACCGATGGCTCTGAGTTAACTTATCAAGAGAAAAATCATGTGGTCGCATATTGTACTGACATTGAGAATTAAAATGCCTTTTATCGAACTCCTCCAAATTATGGTGAATACATGCCACTAGTGCACGTGTTGAACAACGATAACTTCCATGGAGATTTCTTGGTAAGATTTTTTACTGTTATGACATCCATGAATCTTTTGCATACTTCTAAAACTGAAGTACATTGCTAACTACGAAGTTATTACTATGTTTTTCAACAGAAAATCCCAATGGATTGTGTGCCTCATTTGATATATCAGAATGGTCGCCTGGATGTTTTGAACATACAGCCAGGTCATCCTATGAATCACACCTGTGCATACCGGGTTTCTAAAAATGGTGAACACATGATAATCAAAGAATGGAAGAAATGTATAGAAATTCGTAAGGAGGTTCTTGGAAGCAACATTGCGCGAAAGGCAAGAATTGGAGACAGGATAGTCTCCATTCTCCATAATGGAGAGTCAGGGGCTATCTTGTTTTATGCTATTTTACCCAAGATAATATAGTAGGTCCTAAGAGAATGTTATAGGTCCTATGAGGTACAATATATTTATGAGAGTTGATGATGATGAGTAGTTGTGATTATTTCTAGTGACCAACTTGTATGTGATGTCTCATTGATGAAAACGATGATCATGAGGAGGTGCTATATGACAATGATGTATTATGATGATAAGTTGTTAATGATATGACGATGATGATGATGATATTTATTATATCATTGGGTTAAAGAACCGTGGATTAGTTTCAAGTGGATGTCCATCCACTTGAAACTAGTCCACGGTTCTTTCTCCCACTAATGTAATAACTCATTATGATGTAAAATCATTTTCTAAATTGCTGCAGTATGAAAATTTGTATAAAGGTGTATGAATACAACATAAAATAAAAAAGAAATACGGAATAATAGTAGTAGCGCGTGCTAGGAGAAGCGCTACTACTAATTACCAGTAGCGCTCGTTTTAGAAAGCGCTGCTACTAAGTCGATATAGCAGTAGCGCGGTCCAGCCCATGCTACTGTTAACCTTTAGCTGTAGCGCCTTACTAGTAGCGCGGTACCCCGCGCTACTGATAGGCTTTAAACACGCGCTTCTGCTAGGGTTTTCCCTAGTAGTGTGAGTAATAGTCCATGAAACGGGCCTGAATCGGCCAAAACTATGAGTGTTGATGACCGACACGTAAATGCACCCTCGAGTTCGTTAATCATGGAAATCACTCTGGGACCCCAAAACGGTGAGTAATAGTCCACGCAACGGGTCAGAATCGGCCAAAACTGTTATTGTTGATGACCGACACGTAAGCGCACCTTGGGGTTCGACAACAATGGAAATCGCTTCGGGACCCCAAAAACTGTGAATAATAGTCCATGAAACGGGTCAGAATTGACAAAAACCGCGAGTTTTGATGAACGACACGTAAGCGCACCCTGGGTTCATTAATCGTGGAAATCACTCCGGGACGCCAAAATAGTGATTAATAGTCCACAAAATAGGCCAGAATCAACCAAAACTTTGACTGTTGATGACCGACATGTAAACGCACCCCGGGGGTTCGTTAATCATGGAAATCACTCCGGGACCCAGAACAGTAAGCAATAGTCCACGAAACGGACCAAAATCAGCCGAAACTGTGAGTGTTGATGACCGACATGTAAACGCACCCCGGGGTTGAATAATCTTGAAAATGTCTCCCGGACCCCAAAACAGTGAGTAATAGTCCATGAAACGGGCCAGAATCGACCAAAACTGTGACTGTTGATGACCGACACGTAAGCGCACCTTGTGGTTCAACAACTATGGAAATCGCTTCGGGACCCCAAAACGGTAAGTAATAGACCACGAGACAGGTCGGAATTGGCCAAAACTGTGAGTGTTGAGGACGGACACGTAAACGCACCCCGGCGATCGTCAATAGTGGAAATCGCTCTGGGACCCCAAAACGGTGGGTAATAGTCCAGGAAACGGACCAGAATTGGCAAAAATTGTGAGTGTTGATGACCGACACGTAAACGCAGCCGAGGTTCGTCAATCGTGAAAATCACTTCGGGACCCCAAAACTGAGTAATAGTCAAGACACGTGCCAGAACTGGTCCAAACTGCGAGTCTCGACGACCAACACGTAAGCACACCTTGGGGTTCGAAAACAAACAAAATCGCTTTGGGACCCCAAAACAGTGAGTAGTAGTCCACGAACGGATCAGAATCGGCCAAAATTGTGAGTGGTTATGACCGACACGTAAACGCACCCCGGGGTCCGTCAATCGTGGAAATCACTTCGGGACCCCAAAACTGAGTAATAGTCCAAGACACGGGCCAGAATCGGACCAAACTGCGAGTCTTGACAACCAATACGTAAATCCATCTTGCGGTTTCACAACATGGAAATCGTTTTGGGACCCCAAAACAGTGAGTAATCGTCCATGTAACGGGTCAGAATCGACAAAAACCGCGAGCGTAGATGACCGACACGTAAACGCACCCCGGGGTTCGTCAATCGTGGAAATCACTCCGGGACCCCAAAACAGTTAGTAATAGTCCACGAAATGGACCACAATCGGCTAAAACTGCGAGTGTTGATGACTGACACGTATGCACACCTTGGGGTTATACAACTATGGAAATCGCTTCAGGACCCGAAAACGGTGAGTAATAGTCGACGAAACGGGTCAGAATTGGCCAAAACCGTGACTGTTGACGACCGAGACGTAAACACACCCTGGAGTTCGTTAATCGTGGAAATTACTGCGGGACCCCAAAACAGTGAGTAATAGTCCACGAAACGGGCAGAATCGGCCAAAACTGTGAGTGTTGATGACCGACACGTAAACGCACCCTGGGGTTCGTTAATCGTGGAAATCACTCCGGGATCCCAAAACAGTGAGTAATAATCCACGAAACGGGCCAGAATCGGCCAAAACTTTGACTTTTGATGACCGACATGTAAACGCACCCCGGGGGTTCGTTAATAGTGGAAATCATACCGGGACCCCAGAACAGTAAGCAATAGTCCATGAAACGGACCAGAATCAGCCAAAACTATGAGTGTTGATGACAGACACGTAAGTACACCTTGGGGTTCAATGCTACGTCTTCAATTTGCGTTGGTTTGCCTTGAAGACTAAAGGGTGATGCAGCAATAGTAGCGTAAGTACTTCCCTCAGTTTTTGAGAATCAAGGTATCAATCCAGTAGGAGGCTCCTCAGAAGTCCCACACACCTACACAAAAAAACAAGAACTCGCAACCAACACAATAAAGGGGTTATCAATCCCTTCACGCCCACTTGTGAAAGTGAGATTTGATAGAGATAATATGATAAGATAAATATATTTGGTATTTTTATGATATAGATTGGAAAAGTAAAGATGCAAATAAAAGTAGATTGAAAGCTTATATGATAAGACATAGACCCCGGGGCCATAGGTTTCACTAGTGGCTTCTCTCAAGATAGCATAAGTATTACGGTGGGTGAACAAATTACTATCGAGCAATTGATAGAAAAGTGAATAATTATGAGATTATCTAGGCATGATCATCTATATAGGCATCACGTCCGTGACAAGTAGACCGACTCCTGCCTGCATCTACTACTATTACTCCACACATCGACCGCTATCCAGCATGCATCTAGAGTATTAAGTTCATAAAGAACAGAGTAACACGTTAAGAAAGATGACATGATGTAGACGGATAAACTCATGAAATATGATATAAACCCCATATTTTTATCCTCGATGGCAACAATAATATACGTGCCTTGCTGCCCCTGCTGTCACTGGCAAAGGACACCGCAAGATTGAACCCAAAGCTAAGCACTTCTCCCATTTCAAGAAAGATCAATCTAGTAGGCCAAACCAAACTAATAATTCGAAGAGACTTGCAAAGATAACTTAATCACACATAAAAGAATTCAGAGGAGATTCAAATATTTCTCATAGATAAACTTGATCATAAACCCACAATTCATCTAATCACGACAAACACACCGCAAAAAGAGTCACATCGAATTGATCTCCAAGAAGATCAAGGAGAACTTTGTATTGAGATTCAAAGAGAGAGAAGAAGCCATCTAGCTAATAACTATGGACCCGAAGGTCTGTGGTAAACTACTCACAACTCATCGGAAGGGCCTTGGAGATGATGTAGAGGCCCTCCGTGGTCGATTCCCCCTCCGGCGGAGCGCCGACGAAGGCTCCAAGATGGATCTCACGGATACAGAAGGTTACGGCGGTGGAAATAGTTTTTTGTGGTGCTGCTCGAAGGTTTTAGGGTACGTAGGTATATATAGATGAAAGAAGTAGGTCTTTGGACGCTCGAGGGGCCCACGAGGGTGGGGGGCACGCCCACCTGTAGGGGACGCACCGTGCACCCTCGTTGCCGCCTCCTCTGTTGCTTGACGTCCACTCCAAGTCCCCTGGATCACGTTTGTTCCAAAAAGATCACTCCCGAAGGTTTCCTTCCGTTTGGACTCCGTTTGATATTCCTTTTCTTCGAAACACTGAAATAAGCAAAAAAACAACAATTCGGGCTTGGCCTCCAGTTAGTAGGTTAGTCCCAAAAATGATATAAAAGTGTAAAGAAAAGCCCATAAACATTCAAAACAGGTAATATAATAGCATGAAACAATCAAAAATTATAGATACGTTGGAGACGTATCAAGCATCCCCATGCTTAATTCCTGCTCGTCCTCGAGTAGGTAAATGATAAAAACAGAATTTTTGATGTGGAATGCTACCTAGCATAATTCTCAATGTAATTTTCTTTATTGTGGCATGAATGTTCAGATCCAAATGATTTAAAATAAAAGTTCATATTGACATAAGAAATAGTAATACTTCAAGCATACTAATCAAAGCAATCATGTCTTCTCAAAATAACATGGCTAAAGAAAGTTCATCCCTACAAAATCATATAGTTAGGCTATGCTTCATTTTTGTCACACATAAATGCTCCCATCTTGCACACCCTCGATGACAAGCCAAGCAATTGTTTCGTACTTAAGTAATCTCAAACTTTTTCAACTTTCACGCAATACATGAGCGTGAGCCATGGATATAGCACTATGGGTGGAATAGAATATGATGGTGGAGGTTGTGTGGAGAAGACAAAAAAGGAGAAAGTCTCACATTGACGAGGATAATCAACGGGCTATGGAGATGCCCATCAATTGATGTCAACATGAGGAGTAGGGATTGCCATGCAATAGATGCACTAGAGATATAAATGTATGAAAGCTCAACAAAAGAAACTAAGTGGGTGTGCATCCAACTTGCTTGCTCATGAAGACCTAGGGCATTTTGAGGAAACCCATCGTAGGAGTATACAAGCCAAGTTCTATAATGAAAAATTCCCACTAGTATATGAAAGTGACAACATATCAGACTCTCTATATGAAGAACAAGGTGCTACTTTGAAGCACAAGTGTGGAAAAGGATAGTAACATTCCCCCTTTTTTTATTTTCTTTTTTTTGTTCTTTTTTTGGGCCTTTCTTCTTCTTCTTTTTCTCTGGCCTTTCTTTTTTTTTATTTGGGGACAATGCTCTAATAATGATGATCATCACACTTCTATTTATTTACAACTATGAACTACAACTCAAAACTAGAACAAGATATGACTCTATATGAATGCCTCCAGCGGTGTACCGGGATGGGCAATGAATCAAGAGTGACATGTATGAAAATTTATGCATGGTGGCTTTGCCACAAATACGATGTCAACTACATGATCATGCAAGGCAATATGACAATGATGATGCGTGTCATGATGATGAACGGAACGGTGGAAAGTTGCATGGCAATATATCTCCGAATGGCTATGGAAATGCCATAATAGGTAGGTATGGTGGCTGTTTTGAGGAGGATATAAGGAGGTTTATGTGTGATGGAGCGTATCGTATCACGGGGTTTGGATGCAGCGGCGAAGTTTGCACCAACTCTCAAAGTGAGAAAGGGAAATGCACAATACCGAAGAGGCTAGCAATGATGGAAGGGTGAGAGTGCGTATAATCTATGGACTCAACATTAGTCATAAAGAACTCATATAGTTATTGCAAAAATCTACAAGTCATCAAAAACCAAGCACTACGCGCATGCTCCTAGGGGGATATATTGGTAGGAAAATACCATCGCTCGTCCCCGACGCCACTCATAAGGATGCACAATCTAAGAACACCTCATGTTTGAAATTTGCTACACAACTTTTACCATATGTGCATGCTACGGGACTTGCCAACTTCAACACAATCATTCTTTAAATTCATAATCAGCCAACTAGCATGACTCTAATATCACCACCTCCATATCTCAAAACAATTATCAAGTATCAAATTGATCATAGCATCCAATTCACTTCCTATGATAGTTTTTATTATACCCAACTTGGATGCCCATCATTCTAGGACCAATTTTATAAACATAACAAATACCATGCTGTTCTAAAAGGCTCTCAAAATAATATAAGTGAAGCATGAGAGATTAACAATTCCTACAAAATTAAGCCACCGCTGTGCTTTAAAAAGTATAAGTGAAGCACTAGAGCAAAACTATCTAGCTCAAAAGATATAAGTGAAGCACATAGAGTACTCTAATAAATTCCAATCAAGTGGGTTTCTCCCAAAAAGTGTGTACAGAAAGGATGATTTTGGTAAAATAAAAAGAAAAGACTAATATCATACAAGACGCTCCAAGCAAAACACATATCATGTGGCGAATAAAAATATAGCTCCAAGTAAACTTACCGATAGACGAAGACGAAAGAGGGGATGCCTTCCGGGGCATCCCCAAGCTTAGGCTTTTGGTTATCCTTGAATATCTTGGGGTTCCATGGGCATCCCCAAGCTTAGGCTCTTGCCACTCCTTATTCCATAGGCTCTCACCGGAAGGGCCTTGGAGATGATGTAGAGGCCCTCCGTGGTCGATTCCCCCTCCAGCGGAGCACCGACGAAGGCTCCAAGATGGGATCTCGTGGATACAGAAGGTTACGACGGTGGAAATAGTTTTTCATGGTGCTGCTCGAAGGTTTCAGGGTACGTAAGTATATATAGGAGGAAGAAGAAGGTTGGTGGACGCTCGAGGGGACTGCGCCCACCTATAGGGGGGGCGCCGGGTACCCTCATGGACGCCTCCTCTGTTGCTTGACGTCCACTCCAAGTCCCCTCGATCACGTTTGTTTCAAAAAGATTGCTCACAAAGGTTTCATTCCGTTTGGACTCTGTTTGATATTCCTTTTCTTCAAAACACTGAAATAGGCAAAAAAACGGCAATTCGGGCTGGGCCTCCGGTTAGTAGGTTAGTCCCAAAAATGATATAAAAGTGTAAAATAAAGCCGATAAACATCCAAAACAGGTAATATAATAGCATGGAACAATCACAAATTATAGATACGTTGGAGACGTATCATTAAACAACTATGAAAATCGCTTCGGGACCCCAAAACGGTGACTAATAGTCCACGAAACGGGTCAGAATTGGCCAAAACTGTGAGTGTTGACGACCGACACGTAGAAGCACCCCGGGGTTCGCTAATCGTGGAAATCATTCCGAGACCCCAAAACAGTGAGTAATAGTCCACGTAACGGGCCAGAATCTGCCAAAACTGTGAGTGTAGATGACCGACATGTAAATGCACCCCGGGGTTCATTAATCTTGAAAATGTCTCCTAGACCCCAAAACGGTGAGTAATAGTCCACGAAACGGGTCAGAATCGACCAAAACTGTGACTGTTGATGACCGACACATACACGCACCTTGGGTTCAACAACTATGGAAATCGCTTCGAGACCCCAAAACGGTGAGTAATAGTCCACGAGACGGGTTAGAATTGGCCAAAACTGTGAGTGTTGAGGACGGACACGTAAACGCACCCCAGCGATCGTCAATTCTGGAAATCGCTATGGGACCCCAAAACGGTGGATAATAGTCCACGAAACGGACCAAAATTGGCCAAAATTGTGAGTGTTGATGACCAACACGTAAACGCACCCCGGGGTTGGTCAATCATGGAAATCACTTTGGCACCGCAAAACTGAGGAATAGTGCAAGAAATGGGCTAGAATCGGCCCAAACTACGAGTCTTAACAACCAACACGTAAACACATCTTGCGGTTCGACAACAATGGAAATCGCTTTGGGGCCCCAAAACGGTGAGTAATAGTCCATGTAACGGGTCAGTATTGACAATAACTGCGAGCGTAGATGAGCGACACGTAAACGCACTCCGGGGTTCGTCAATCGTGGAAATCACTTCGTGACCCCAAAACAGTTAGTAATAGTCCTCGAAACGGACCAGAATCGGCCAAAACTATGAGTGTTGATGACTGACACGCAAGCACACCTTGGGATTATACAACTATGGAAATTGCTTCACGAAAACGGTGAGTAATAGTCGACGAAACGGGTCAGAATTGACCAAAACCGTGACTGTTGACGACCGACACGTAAACACACCCCTGGGTTCGTTAATCGTGGAAATCACTCCGGGACCCCAAAACAGTGAGTAATAGTCCACGAAACGGGCCTGAATTGGCCAAAACTGTGAGTGTTGATGACCGACACGTAAATGCGCCCTGGGTTAGTTAATCGTGCAAATCACTTCGGGACCCCAAAACAGTGAGTAATAGTCCACACAACGTGTCAGAATCGACCAAATCTGCGATTGTTGATGACCGACACATAAGCGCACCTTGGGGCTAGACAACAATGGAAATCACTTTGGGACCCGAAAATGGTGAATAATTGTCCGTGAAACAGGTCAGGATCGACAAAAACCGCGAGTGTTGATAACCGACACGTAAACGCACCCTGGATTCGTTAACCGTGCAAATCACTCCAGGACCCCAAAACAGTGAGTAATAGTCCACGAAACAGGCCAGAATCGGCCAAAATTTTGACAGTTCTTGACCGACATGTAAACGCACCGCGGGGTTCGTTAATCATGGAAATCACTTCGGGACCCCCAAACAATGAGTAATAGTCAACGCAACGGGTCGGAATCGGCCAAAACGGCGATTGTTGATAACCGACACGTAAGCGCACCTTGGGGTTCGACAACAATGGAAATCACTTCAGGAGCCCAAGACGGTGAATAGTAGTCCATGAAATGGATCAGAATCGACAAAAACCGCGAGTGTTGATGACCGACACGTAAACACACCCTGTATTCGTTATTCATGGAAATCACTCCAGGACCCCAAAACATTGAGTAATAGTCCACGAAACGGGCTAGAATCGGCCAAAACTTTGACTATTGATGACCGACATGTAAATGCAACCCGAGGGTTTGTTAATCGTGGAAATCACTCCAGGACCCCAGAACAATAAGGAGTGGTCCATGAAACGGACCAGAATCAGCCAAAACTGAAAGTGTTGATGACAGACACGTAAGTGCACCTTGGGTTTCAGCAACTATGGAAATCGCTTGGGGACCCCAATACAGTGACTAATAGTCCACGAAATGGGTCAGAATTGGCCAAAACTGTGAGTGTTGACGACCGACACGTAAATGCACCCCGGGGTTCGTTAATCCTAGAAATCACTCCGGGACCCCCAAATACTGAGTAATAGTCAACGAAACGGGCCAGAATCGGCCAAAACTATGAGTTTTGATGACCAACATGTAAACTCATTAATCTTGAAAATGTCTCCCGGACCCCAAAACGGTGAGTAACAGTCCACGAAACGGGCCAGAATCGACCAAAACTATGTGTGTTGGTAGCCGACACGTAAGCGCACCTTGGGGTTCAACACCTATGGAAATCGCTTTGGGACCCCAAAACGGTGAGTAATAGTCCACGAGACGGGTCAGAATTGGCCAAAACTGTGAGTGTTGACGACGGACATGTAAATGCAACCCGGCGATCGTCAATCATGGAAATCGCTCTGGGACCCCAAAACGGTGGGTAATAGTCCATGAAACGGACCAGAATTGGAAAAAATTGTAAGTGTTGATGACCGACATGTAAACGTACCCGAGGTTCGTCAATCGTGGAAATCACTTCTGGACCCCAAAACTGAGTAATAGTCCTAGACACGGGCCAGAATTGGCCCAAATTGCGAGTCTTGACGACCAACATGTAAGCACACCTTGGGGTTCGAAAACCAACGAAATCGCTTTGGGACCCCCAAACAGTGAGTAATAGTCCATGAAATGGGACAGAATCGGCCAAAACTGCGATTGTTAATGACCGAAACGTAAGCGCACCTTGGGGTTTGACAACCATGGAAATTGCTTTGGGACCCCGAAATGGTGAATAATAGTCCAAGAAACGGGTCAGAATCGATGGAAACCGCGAGTGTTGATGACCGGAACGTAAATGCACCCTGGGTTCGTTAATCGTGGAAATCACTCCGGAACCCCAAAAAAGTGAGTAATAGTCCACGAAACGGGCCAGAATTGGCCAAAACTATGAGTGTTCATGACTGACACGTAAGCGCACCTTGGGGTTCAATAACTATGGAAATCACTTTGGGACCCCAAAACGGTGAGTAATAGTCAACCAAATGGGTCAGAATTGGCCAAAACTGTGAGTGTTGATGACGGACACGTAAACGCACCCCCGGGATCATCAATCGTAGAAATCGTTCTAGGACCCCAAAGCGGTGGATAATAGTCCACGAACAGACCAGAATTGGCCAAAATTATGAGTGTTGATGACCGACACGTAAATGCACCTTGGTGTTCATCAATCGTGGAAATCACTTTGGGACCCCAAAACTGAGTAATAGTCCAAGAAACGGGCCAGAATCGACCCAAACTGCGAGTCTTAACAAGCAACACGTAAACACATCTTGCGGTTCGACAACCATGGAAATCGCTTTGCGGCCCCAAAATGGTGAGTAATAGTCCATGTAACGGGTCAGTATCGACAAAAAATACGAGCGTAAATGACCGACACGTAAACGCACCCCGGGGTTCGTCAATCATGGAAATCACTTCGTGACCCCAAAACAGTTAGTAATAGTCCACGAAAAGGACCACAATCGGCCAAAACTACGAGTGTTGATGACTGACACGTAAGCACACCTTGGGATTATACAACTATGGAAATCGCTTCAGGACCCAAAAATGGTGAGTAATAGTCAACGAAACGGGCCAGAATTGGCCAAAACCGTGCCTGTTGACGACCGACACGTAAACGCACCCCTGGGTTCGTTAATCGTGGAAATCACTCCGGGACCCGAAAACAGTGAGTAATAGTCCACGAAACGGGCCTGAATCGGCCAAAACTATGAGTGTTGATGACCGACACGTAAATGCAACCTGAGTTCATTAATCGTGCAAATCACTCCGGGACCCCAAAACAGTGAGTAATAGTCCACGCAACGTGTCAGAATCGACCAAAACTGCGATTGCTGATGATCGACATAGAAGCGCACCTTGGGGCTAGACAACAATGGAAATCACTTCGGGACCCCAAAATGGTGAATAATAGTCCTTGAAACGGGTCAGGATCGACAAATACCGCGAGTGTTGATAACCGACACGTAAACGCACCCTAGATTCGTTAATCGTGCAAATCACTCCGGGACCCCAAAACAGTGAGTAATAGTCCACGAAACGGGCCAGAATCGGCCAAAATTTTGACAGTTGATGACCGACATGTAAACGCACCGCGGGGGTTCGTTAATCGTGCAAATCACTCCGGGACCCCAGAACAGTAAGCAATAGTCCATGAAACGGACCAGTATCAGCCAGAACTATGAGTGTTGATGATAGACATGTAAGTGCACCTTGGGTTTCAACAACTATGGAAATCGCTTCGGGACCGCAAAACGGTGACTAATAGTCCACAAAAGGGTCAGAATTGGCCAAAACTATGAGTGTTGACGACCCACACGTAAACGCACCTCGGGGTTCGTTAATCGTGGAAATCACTCCGGGACCCCAAAATAGTGAGTAGTAGTCCACGAAATGGGCTAGAATCGGCCGAAACTATGAGTGTTGATGACCGACATGTAAACGCACCCCGGGATTCATTAATCTTGAAAATGTCTCCCGGACCCCAAAACGGTGAGTAACAGTCCACGAAACGGGCCAGAATCACACAAAACTGTGAGTGTTGATGACCGACACGTAAGCGCACCTTGGGGTTCAACAACTATGGAAATCTCTTTGGGACCCCAAAACGGTGAGTACTATTCCACGAGACGGCTCAGAATTGGCCAAAACTGTGAGTGTTGACGACAGACACGTAAACGCACCCCGGCAATCGTCAATCGTGGAAATCACACTGGGAGCCCAAAACGGTGGGTAATAGTCCATGAAACGGACCAGAATTGGCCAAAATTATGAGTGTTGATGACCGACACGTAAACGCATCCGAGGTTCGTCAATCGTGGTAATCACTTGGGACCCCAAAACTGAGTAATAGTCCAAGACACGGGCCAGAATTGGCCCAAACTGCGAGTCTTGACGACCAATACAGCACACCTTGGGGTTCGAAAACCAACGAAATCGCTTTGGGACCCCAAAACAGTGAGTAATAGTCCACGAAATGGGACAAAACTACGATTGTTGATGACCGACACATACGCGCACCTTGGGGTTCGACAACCATGGAAATCGCTTTGGGACCCCAAAACGGTGAATAATAGTCCACGAAACGGGCATGAATTGACGAAAACCGCGAGTGTTGATGACCGGGACGTAAATGCACCCTGTGTTCGTTAATCGTGGAAATCACTCCGGGACCCCAAAACAGTGAGTAATAGTCCACGCAACGGGTCAGAATCGACCAAAACTGCGATTGTTATAACCGACACGTAAGCGCACCTTGGAGCTCGACAACAATGGAAATCGCTTCGGGACCCCAAGATGGTGAATAGTAGTCCATGAAACGGGTCATAATCGACAAAAACCGCGAGTGTTGATGACCGACACGTAAACACACCCTGTATTCGTTATTCGTGGAAATCACTCCGGGACCCCAAAACAATGTGTAATAGTCCACGAAACGGCCCAGAATCGGCCAAAACCTTGACTGTTGATGACCGACATGTAAATGCAACCCAAGGGTTCGTTAATCGTGGAAATAACTCTGGGACCCCAGAACAATAAGGAGTAGTCTACGAAATGAACCAGAATCAGTAAAAACTGTGAGTGTTGATGACTGACACGTAAGTGCACCTTGGGGTTCAACAACTATGGAAATCGCTTGGGGACCCCAAAACAGTGACTAATAGTCCACGAAACGGGTCAGAATTGGCCAAAACTGTGAGTGTTGACGACCGACACGTAAACGCACCCCGGGGTTCGTTAATCCTGGAAATCACTCCGGGACTCCAAAATGGTGAGTAATAGTCAACGAAACGGACCAGAATCGGCCAAAACTGTGAGTGTTGATGACCAACATGTAAACGCACCCCGGGGCTCATTAATCTTGAAAATGTCTCCCGGACCCCAAAACGGTGAGTAATAGTCCACGAGACGGGTCAGAATTGGCCAAAACTGTGAGTGTTGACGAGGACACGTAAACGCAACCCGGCGATCGTCAATCGTGGAAATCGCTCTGGGACCCCAAAACGGTGGGTAATAGTCCATGAAACGGACCAGAATTGGACAAAATTGTGACTGTTGATGACCGACACATAAACGCACCCGAGGTTCGTCAATCGTGGAAATCACTTCTGGACCCCAAAACTGAGTAATAGTCCTAGACACGGGCCAGAATTGGCCCAAATTGCGAGTCTTGACGACCAACATGTAAGCACACCTTGGGGTTCGAAAACCAATGAAATCGCTTTGGGACCCCAAAACAGTGAGTAATAGTCCATGAAACGGGACAGAATCGGCCAAAACTACGATGGTTAATGACCAAAACGTAAGCGCACCTTGGGGTTCGACAACCATGGGAATCGCTTTGGGACCCCAAAACGGTGAATAATAGTCCAAGAAACGGGTCAGAATCGATGGAAACCGTGAGTGTTAATGACCGGAACGTAAATGCACCCTTGGTTCGTTAATCGTGGAAATCACTCCGGAACCCCAAAACAGTGAGTAATAGTCCACGAAACGGGCCAGAATTGGCCAAAACTATGAGTGTTGATGACCGACACGTAAGCGCACCTTGGGGTTCAATAACTATGGAAATCACTTGGGACCCCAAAACGTTGAGTAATAATCAACCAAATGGGTCAGAATTGGCCAAAACTATGAGTGTTGATGACGGACACGTAAACGCACCCCTGGGATCGTCAATCGTAGAAATCATTCTAGGACCCCAAAGCGGTGGATAATAGTCCATGAACAGACCAGAATTGGCCAAAATTATGAGTGTTGATGACCGACACGTAAATGCACCTTGGGGTTGATCAATCGTGGAAATCACTTCGGGACCCCAAAACTGAGTAATAGTCTAAGAGACGGGCCAGAATCGGTCCAAACTGTGAGTCTTGACAACCAACACGTGAACACATCTTGGGGTTCGACGACCATGGAAATCGCTTTGGGACCCCAAAACGGTGAGTAATAGTCTATGTAACGGGTCAGAATCGACAAAATCCGCGAGCGTACATAACCAACACGTAAACGCACGCCGGGGTTCATCAGTCGTGGAAATCACTCCGGGACCCCAAAACAGTTAGTAATAGTCCACGAAACGGACCACAATCAGCCAAAACTGCGAGTGTTGATGACTGACACGTAAGCACACCTTGGGGTTATACAACTATGGAAATCGCTTCAGGACCCCAAAACGGTGAGTAATAGTCGACGAAACGGGTCAGAATTGGCCAAAACCTTGACTGTTGATGACCGACACGTAACGCACCACGTGGTTCGTTAATAGTGGAAATCATTCTGGGACCCCCAAACAGTGAGTAATAATCGACGAAACGGCGTGAATCGGCCAAAACTGTGAGTGTTGATGACTGACATGTAAACGCACCCTGGGGTTCGTTAATCGTGGAAATCCCTCTAGGACCTCAAAACAATGAGTAGTAGTCCATGAAACGGGCCTGAATAGGCCAAAACTACGATTGTTGATGACCGACACGTAAACGCACCTTGGGGTTCAACAACCATGGAAATCGCTTTGGGACCCCAAAACAGTGAATAATAGTCCACGAGACGGGCCTCAATTGACGAAAACCGCGAGTGTTAATGACCGGGACGTAAATGCACCCTATGTTCGTTAATCGTGGAAATCACTCCGGGACCCCAAAATAGTGAGTAATAGTCCATGCAATGGGTGAGAATCGGCCAAAACTGCGATTGTTGATAGCCGACACGTAAGCGCACCTTGGGGCTCGACAACAATGGAAATCGCTTCGGGACCCCAAAACGGTGAATAGTAGTCCATGAAATGGGTCAGAATCGACAAAAACCGCGAGTGTTGATGACCAACATGTAAACACACCCTGGATTCCTTAATCATGGAAATCACTCCGGGACCCCAAAACAATGAGTAATAGTCCACGAAATGGGCCAGAATGGGCCAAAACTTTGACTGTTGATGACCGACATGTAGATGCAACCCGAGGGTTCGTTAATCGTGGAAATCACTACGGGACCCTAGAACAATAAGCAATAGTCCATGAAACGGACCAGAATCAGCCAAAACTGTGAGTGTTGATGACAGACACGTAAGTGCACCTTAGGGTTCAACAACTATGGAAATCACTTCGGGACCCCAAAGCAGTGACTAATAGTCCACGAAACGGGTCAGAATTGGCCAAAACTGTGAGTGTTGACGACCGACACGTAAATGCACCCCGGGGTTCAATAATCGTGGAAATCACTCCGGGACCCCAAAATAGTGAGTAATAGTCAACGAAACGGGCCAGAATCGGCCAAAACTGTGAGTGTTGATGACCGGCATGTAAACGCACCCCGGGGTTCATTAATCTTGAAAATGTCTCCCAGACCCCCAAATGGTGAGTAACAGTCCACGAAACGGGCCTAAATCGACCAAAACTGTGAGTGTTGATGGCCGACACGTAAGCGCACCTTGGGGTTCAACAACTATGGAAATCGCTCTGGGACCCCAAAACGGTGAGTAATAGTCCA
>NC_041387.1:3745310-3793787 GCF_002162155.2 Triticum dicoccoides
AAAACTGTGACTGTTGATGACAAACACGTAAACGCACCCCTGGATCATCAATCGTAGAAATTGCTCTCGGACCCCAAAACAGTGGATAATAGTCCATGAACAAACCAGAATTGGCCAAAATTGTGAGTGTTGATCACCGACACGTAAATGCACCTTGGGGTTCGTCAATCGTGGAAATCACTTCGGGACCCCAAAACTGAGTAATAGTCTAAGACACGGGCCAGAATCGGCCCAAACTTCAAGTCTAGACAACCAACACGTTAACACATCTTGGGGTTCGACGACCATGGAAATCGCTTTGGGACCCCAAAAAGGTGAGTAATAGTCTATGTAACAGGTCAGAATCGACAAAATCCGCGAGCGTAGATGACTGACACGTAAACGCACCCCGGGCTTCATCAGTCATGGAAATCACTCTGGGACCCCAAAATAGTTAGTAATAGTCCACGAAACGGACCACAATTGGCCAAAACTGTGAGTGTTGATGACTGACACGTAAGCACACCTTGGGGTTATACAACTATGGAAATCGCTTCAGGACCCCAAAACGGTGAGTAATAGTCGACGAAACGGGTCAGAATTGGCCAAAACCTTGACTGTTGATGACCGACACGTAACGCACCACGGGGTTCGTTAATAGTGGAAATCATTCTGGGACCCCCAAACAGTGAGTAAAAATCGACGAAACGGCGTGAATCGGCCAAAACTGTGAGTGTTGATGACTGACATGTAAACGCACCCTGGGGTTCGTTAATCGTGGAAATCCCTCTAGGACCTCAAAACAATGAGTAGTAGTCCATGAAACGGGCCTGAATAGGCCAAAACTACGATTGTTGATGACCGACACGTAAACGCACCTTGGGGTTCAACAACCATGGAAATCGCTTTGGGACCCCAAAACAGTGAATAATAGTCCATGAGACGGGCCTCAATTGACGAAAACCGCGAGTGTTAATGACCGGGACGTAAATGCACCCTATGTTCGTTAATCGTGGAAATCACTCCGGGACCCCAAAATAGTGAGTAATAGTCCACGCAATGGGTGAGAATCGGCCAAAACTGCGATTGTTGATAGCCGACACGTAAGCGCACCTTGGGGCTCGAAACAATGGAAATCGCTTCGGGACCCCAAAACGGTGAATAGTAGTCCATGAAATGGGTCAGAATCGACAAAAACCGCGAGTGTTGATGACCAACATGTAAACACACCCTGGATTCCTTAATCATGGAAATCACTCCGGGACCCCAAAACAATGAGTAATAGTCCACGAAATGGGCCAGAATGGGCCAAAACTTTGACTGTTGATGACCGACATGTAGATGCAACCCGAGGGTTCGTTAATCGTGGAAATCACTACGGGACCCCAGAACAATAAGCAATAGTCCATGAAACGGACCAGAATCAGCCAAAACTGTGAGTGTTGATGACAGACACGTAAGTGCACCTTAGGGTTCAACAACTATGGAAATCACTTCGGGACCCCAAAGCAGTGACTAATAGTCCACGAAACGGGTCAGAATTGGCCAAAACTGTGAGTGTTGACGACCGACACGTAAACGCACCCCGGGGTTCATTAATCGTGGAAATCACTCCGGGACCCCAAAATAGTGAGTAATAGTCAACGAAACGGGCCAGAATCGGCCAAAACTGTGAGTGTTGATGACCGGCATGTAAACGCACCCCGGGGTTCATTAATCTTGAAAATGTCTCCCAGACCCCCAAATGGTGAGTAACAGTCCACGAAACGGGCCTGAATCGACCAAAACTGTGAGTGTTGATGGCCGACACGTAAGCGCACCTTGGGGTTCAACAACTATGGAAATCGCTCTGGGACCCCAAAACGGTGAGTAATAGTCCACGAGACGGGTTAGAATTGTCCAAAACTGTGAGTGTTGATGACGGACACGTAAACGCAACCCGACGATCGTCAATCGTGGAAATCGCTCTAGGACCCCAAAACAGTGGGTAATAGTCACGAAACGGACCAGAATTGGCAAAAATTGTGAGTGTTGATGACCGACACGTAAACGCACCCGAGGTTTGTCAATTGTGGAAATCACTTCGGGACCCCAAAACTGAGTAATAGTCCTAGACACGGGCCAGAATTGGCCCAAATTGCGAGTCTTGAGGACCAACATGTAAGCACACTTGGGGTTCGAAAACCAACGAAATCGCTTTGGGACCCCAAAACAGTGAGTAATAGTCCATGAAACGGGACAGAATCGGCCAAAACTACTTGATGTCCGACACGTAAGCGCACCTTGGGGTTCGACAACCATGAAAATCGCTTTGGCACCCCAAAACGGTGAATAAAAGTCCGAGAAACGGGTCAGAATCGACGGAAACCGCGAGTGTTGATGACCGGGACGTAAATGCACCCTGGGTTCGTTAATCGTGGAAATCACTCCGGGACCTGAAAACAATGAGTAATAGTCCACGAAACGGGCCAGAATTGGCCAAAAGTATGAGTGTTGATGACCGACACGTAACCGCACCTTGGGGTTCAACAACTATGGAAATCACTTCGGGACCTCAAAACGGTGAGTAATAGTCCACCAAATGGGTCAGAATTGGCCAAAACTGTGACTGTTGATGACAAACACGTAAACGCACCCCTGGATCATCAATCGTAGAAATTGCTCTCGGACCCCAAAACAGTGGATAATAGTCCATGAACAAACCAGAATTGGCCAAAATTGTGAGTGTTGATCACCGACACGTAAATGCACCTTGGGGTTCGTCAATCGTGGAAATCACTTCGGGACCCCAAAACTGAGTAATAGTCTAAGACACGGGCCAGAATCGGCCCAAACTTCAAGTCTAGACAACCAACACGTTAACACATCTTGGGGTTCGACGACCATGGAAATCGCTTTGGGACCCCAAAAAGGTGAGTAATAGTCTATGTAACAGGTCAGAATCGACAAAATCCGCGAGCGTAGATGACTGACACGTAAACGCACCCCGGGCTTCATCAGTCATGGAAATCACTCTGGGACCCCAAAATAGTTAGTAATAGTCCACGAAACGGACCACAATTGGCCAAAACTGTGAGTGTTGATGACTGACACGTAAGCACACCTTGGGGTTATACAACTATGAAAATCGCTTCAGGACACCAAAACGATGAGTAATAGTCAACGAAACGGGTCAGAATTGGCCAAAACCTTGACTGTTGACGACCGATCCGTAAATGCACCACGGGGTTCGTTAATCGTGGAAATCACTCCGTGACCCCCAAACAGTGAGTAATAGTCCACGAAACGGCCTGAATCGGCCAAAATTGTGAGTGTTGATGACTGACATGTAAACGCACCCCGGGGTTTGTTAATCGTGAAAATCCCTCTAGGACCTCAAAACAGTGAGTAGTAGTCCATGAAACAGGCCTGAATCGGCCAAATCTATGAGTGTTGTTGACTGACATGTAAACACACCTTGGTATTTAACAACTATGGACATCGCTTTGGGACCCCAAAACAGTGAGTAATAGTCCATGAAACGGGTCAGAATTGGCCAAAACTATGAGTGTTGACGATGGACACGTAAGCGCACCTTGGGGTTCGTTAATCGTGGAAATCACTTTGGGACCCCAAAACTAAGTAATAGTCAAAGACACGGGCAAGAATCGGCCCAAACTGCGTGTATTGACAACCGGCACGTAAGTACACCTTGGGGTTTGACAACCATGGAAATCGCTTTGGGACCCCAAAACGGTGAGTAATAATCCACAGAACGGGTCGGAATTGACAAAACCGCGAGTGTTGATGACCGACACGTATACGCGCCCTGGGGTTCGTCAAACGTGGAAATCACTCAGGGACCCCAAAACAGTGAGTAATAGTCCACGAGATGGGCCACAATCGACCAAAACTATGAGTGTTGATGACTGACACGTAAGCACACCTTGGGGTTCAAAAACTATGGAAATCGCTTTGAGACGCCAAAACGGTGAGTAATAGTCCACGAAACGGGTCAGAATTGGCCAAAACTATTAGTGTCGATGGCGGACATGTAAATGCACTCCGGGGATCATCAATCATGGAAATTGCTCTAGGACCCCAAAACGGTGAGTAATAGTGCACGAAACGGACCAGAATTGACCAAAATTGTGAGTGTTGAAGACCGACATGTAAACGCGTCAAGGGTTCGTCAATCGTGGAAATTACATTAGGACACCAAATCTGAGTAATAGTCCATGAAACAGGCCAGAATTGGCCCAAACTGCGAGTCTTGACGACCAACACGTAAGCACACCTTGGGGTTCGGCAACAATGGAAATTCCTTTGGGACACAAAAATGGTGAGTAATAGTCCATGAAAGAGCCCAGAATCGGACAAACCTAGGATTATTGATGAACGATACATAAACGCACCCCGGGGTTTG
Source organism: Triticum dicoccoides (assembly GCF_002162155.2). Classification (NCBI taxonomy): domain Eukaryota; kingdom Viridiplantae; phylum Streptophyta; class Magnoliopsida; order Poales; family Poaceae; genus Triticum; species Triticum dicoccoides. The sequence goes on from NC_041387.1 coordinate 3,749,695, forward strand.
TCAATCATGGAAATCGCTCAGGGACCCCGAATCAATGAGTAATAGTCCAGGAAACGGGCCATAATCGCCCAAAACTGCGCTTGTTGATGACCGACAGCTAAGCGCACCTTGGGGTTCGACAACCATGGAAATTGCTTTGGGACCCTGCTACGTCTTGAGCTTGCGTTGATTTTCCTTGAAGATGCAGCAATAGTAGCGTAAGTATTTCCCTCAGTTTTTGAGAACCAAGGTATCAATCAAGTAGGAGGCTCCTCAAAGGTCCCACGCACCTCCACAAACAACTAAGAACCTCGCAACCAACACAATAAAGGGGTTGTCAATCCCTTCATGGCCACTTACGAAAGTGAGATCTGATAGAGATAATATGATTAGATAAATATTTTTGGTATTTTTATGATATAGATTGGAAAAGTAGATTGAAAACTTATATGATAAAAGAGAGACCCGGGGGCCATAGGTTTCACTCGTGGCTTCTCTCAAGATAGCATATGTATTACGGTGGGTGAACAAATTACTGTCAGGCAATCGATAGAAAAGCGCATAGTTATGAGATTATCAAGGCATTATCATGTATATAGGCATCACGTCCGTGACAAGTAGATCGACTCCTGCCTGCATCTACTACTATTACTTCACACATCGACCGACTCCTGCCTGCATCAAGAGTATTAAGTTCATAAAGAACAGAGTAACACATTAAGAAAGATGACATGATGTAGAGGGATAAACTCATGCGATATGAAATAAACCCCATCTTTTTATCCTCGATGGCAACAATACAATACGTGCCTTGCCGCCCCTGCTGTCACTGGGAAATGTCACCGCAAGATTGAACCCAAAGCTAAGCAATTCTCCCATTGCAAGAAAGATCAATCTAGTAGGCCAAACCAAACTGATAATTCGAAGAGACTTGCAAAGATAACTTAATCACACAATTCGTCGAATCTCGACAAACACAAAGCAAAAAGAGTTACATCGAATAGATCTCCAAGAAGATCGATGAGAACTTGGTATTGAGATTCAAAGAGGAGAAGAAGCCATCTAGCTAATAAATATGGACCCGAAGGTCTGTGAACTACTCACAACTCATCGGAAGGGCCTTGGAGATGATGTAGAGGCCCTCCATGGTCGATTGCCCCTCCGGCGGAGCGTCAGTGAAGGCTCCAAGATAGGATCTCGCGGATACAGAAGGTTGCGGCGGTGGAATTAGGTTTTTGTGATCTGTTCTGATGGTTTCAGGGTACGTGGGTATATATAGGAGGAAGAAGTAAGTCGGTGGACGCTCGAGGGGCCCATGAGGGTGGGGGGCTCGCCCACCTGTAGGGGGCGCGCCGGGCACCATCGTGGCCACCTCGCTTGTTGCTTGACTTCCAGTCCAAGTCTCCCGGTTTGCATTTGTTCCAAAAAGATCGCTCCCGAAGGTTTCATCCTGTTTGGACTCCGTTTGATATTCCTTTTCTTCGAAACACTGAAATAGGCAAAAAAACAACAATTCGGGCTGGGCCTCCGGTTAGTAGGTTAGTCCCAAAAATGATATAAAAGTGTAAAGTAAAGCCCATAAACATCCAAAACGGGTTAAATAATAGCACAGAACAATAAAAAATTTATAGATACGTTGGAGACGTATCAAGCATCCCCATGCTTAATTCCTGCTCGTCCTCGAGTAGGTAAATGAGAAAAACAGAATTTTTCATATGGAATGCTACCTAGCATAATTCTCAATGTAATTTTATTTATTGTGGCATGAATGTTAAGATCCAAATGATTCAAAATAAAAGTTCATATTGGCATAAGAAATAGTAATACTTCAAGCATACTAATCAAAGCAATCATGTTTTCTCAAAATAACATGGCTAAAGAAAGTTATCCCTCCAAAATCATATAGTCTGGCAGTTGCTCTATCTTCATCACACAAAGTATTTAATCATGCACAACCCCGATGACAAGCCAAGCAATTGTTTCATACTTTAGTAATCTCAAACTTTTTAAACTTTCACGCAATACATGAGCGTGAGCCATGGACATAGCACTATATGTGGAATAGAATGGTGGTTGTGGAGAAGACAAAAAAGGAGAAGATAGTCTCACATCAACTAGGCGTATCAATGAGCTATGGAGATGCCCATTAATAGATATCAATGTGAGTGAGTAGGGATTGCGATGGAACGGATGCACTAGAGCTATAAATGTATGAAAGCTCAAAAAAAAAAACTAAGTGGGTGTGCATCCAACTCGCTTGCTCACGAAGACCTAGGGCAATTTGAGGAAGCCCATCATTGGTATATACAAGTCAGGTTCTTATAATGAAAAATTCCCACTAATATATGAAAGTGACAACATAGGAGACTCTCTATCATGAAAATCATGGTGCTACTTTGAAGCTCAAGTGTGGTAAAAAGGATAGTAGCATTGTCCCTTCTCTTTTTTTCTCTCATTTTTTATTTGGCCTTTCTCTTTTTTGGCCTTTCTCCTTTTTTTATAAAGTCCGAAGTCTCATCCCGACTTGTGGGGGAATCATAGTCTCCATCATCCTTTCCTCACTGGGACAATGCTCTAATAATGAAGATCACACTTTTATTTACTTACAACTCAAGATTACTACTCGATACTTAGAACAAGGTATGACTCTATATGAATGCCGCCGGCGGTATACCGGGATATGCAATGAATCAAGAGTGACATGTATGAAAAATTATGAAGGTGGCTTTGACACAAATACGATGTCAACTACATGATCATGCAAAGAGCAATATGACAATGATGATGCGTGTCATATAAACGGAACGGTGGAAAGTTGCATGGAAATATAGCTCGGAATGGCTATGGAAATGCCAAAATAGGTAGGTATGGTGGATGTTTTGAGGAAGGTGTATGGTGGGTGTATGGTACCAGCGAAAGTTGCACGGCACAAGAGAGGCTAGCAATGGTGGAAGGTGAGAGTGCGTATAATCCATGGACTCAACATTAGTCATAAAGAACTCATATACTTATTGCAGAAATCTACAAGCCATTGAAAACAAAGTACTACGCGCATGCTCCTAGGGGGATAGATTGGTAGGAAAAGACCATCGCTCGTACCCGACCTCCACTCATAAGGAAGAAAACCAATAAATAAAATTGTGCTCCAACTTCATCACAAAGCGGTTCACCATACGTGCATGCTACGGGAATCACAAACTTCAACGCAAGTATTCTTTAAATTCATAATCACCCAACTAGCATGACTCTAAAATTACCATCCTCATATCTCAAAACAATTATCAAGCATCCAATTCACTTTCTATGATAGTTTTTATTATACCCAACATGGATGCCCATCATTCTAGCACCAATTTTATAACCATAGCAAATACCATGCTGTTCTAAGAGACTCTCAAAATAATATAAGTGAAGCATGAGAGATCAACAATTTCTACAAAATTAAGCCACCTCCGTGCTCTAAAAAGGTATAAGTGAAGTACTAGAGCAAAACTATCCAGCTCAAAAGATATAAGTGAAGCACATTGAGTATTCTAATAAATTATAATCAAGTGGGATTATCCCAAAAGGTGTGTACAGCAAGGATGATTTTGGTAAACTAAAAATCAAAGACTAATATCGTACAAGACGCTCCAAGAAAAACTCATATCATGTGGCGAATAAAAATATAGCTCCAAGTAAAGTTACCGATAGACGAAGACGAAGGAGGGGATGCCTTCCAGGGCATTGCCAAGCTTAGGCTTTTGGTTATCCTTGAATATATTGGGGTTCCATGGGCATCCCCAAGCCTAGGCACTTTCCACTCCTTATTCCATAGTCCATCAAAATCTTTACTCAAAACATGAAAACTTCACAACACAAAACTCAACAGGAAATCTCGTAAGCTCCGTTAGTGCAAGAAAGAAAAACCACCACATAAGGAACTGTAATGAAATCATTCTTTATTTAAATTGGTGCTAAACCTACTGTATTCCAACTTCTCTATGTTTTATACCCCTTGATACTAGCCATAGATGCATCAAAATAAGCAAACAACACACGAAAAACAGAATCTGTCAAAAACAGAACAGCCTGTAGCAATCTGTAACTCTCGAATACTTCTAGAAATCTAAAAATCCTACAAAAATAGGAAGTCCTGGACAATTTGTCTACTGATCTATAGCAAAAAGAACAACCGCAAAATTATTCTCGTGCGTGCAAAAGTTCCTGTTTTCAGCAGAATCAAATTAACTATCACCGTAGGTTATCCTAGAGGTTCTACTTGGCACAAACACTAATTAAAACATAAAACCACATCTAAACCGAGTCTAGATGATTTATTTATTGAATAACAGCAAGGAAAAATATTGGGTTGTCTCCCAACAGGCGCTTTCTTTAAAGCCTATTTAGCTAGGCATTGAGATTTCAATGATGCTCACATGAAAGACAAGAATTGAAGCATAAAGAGAGCATCACAAAACATGTGACAAACACACTTAAGTCTAACATACTTCCTATGAATTGGTTTTTTTATAAGCAAACAAATTATCAAGGCAAGCAAAAACTAGCATATGCAAGGAAGAAGACGATAGCAATCTCAACATGAAGAGAGGTAATTTAGTAACATGAAAAGTTCTACAACCATATTTTCCTCTCTCGTAATAATTACATGTAGCATCATATGCAAATTCAACAATATAGCTATCACAAAACATATTCTTAACACGATCCACATGTATACAAAGTTGACACTCTTCCAAAATAGTGACATTATTAACTCAAGTCATGACCTCTCCAAACCCACTTTTATTAAAAATTTCATAAGATTGAAAATTCTCCAAATATGTGGGATCTAAAATTGACATTCTTCCAAACCAACTTTCATTAATACCGCAAACACTATTATCAATCTTATATTCATCATGGGGCTTAAATAAATTTTCAAGATCATAACAAACATCATCACCCCAATCATGATCATTGCAACAAGTAATAGACATAGCAAAACTAGCATCCCCAAGCTTAGGGTTTTGCATATTATTAGCACAATTGACATCAAAAGAGTTTATAGTAACATCATTGCAATCATGCTTTTCATTAAAGGAACTACCAAGTATGGGTGCAATAGCAACGATCTCATGTTTAACATAAGGAACTATAGCAAATTCATTTTCATAAATATTGGCATCATAGCCACAAGAATAGAAAGCATCATGTTCATCAAGGGATATTTCAATCAAATCATCGGAATCATTATCTATAGTTTCATGCATATCATTATTTTCATCCAAAGCAACATTCATTCTCTCAATAAATTCTTTGACATAGACATTATGAGCATAGTTTTCATAGCAATATTTAAGTATGTGAAAATTTTCAGATTCGTAGAGAGTAATATCATACTTTTCAATCAAAGAAGCAACTTCATAAGCACCCTTAAAAGCAAGAAATTCTTCAATTTGTTTGATATCATAGTAACTATAAACACCCTTTCCATAAGAAGATAAGATTTCATTGTCGTTAAACTCACATAGGTAGGGAAGGAGTTTTTTAGGGTTCTTAGAGCAACAAGTAAAATCATAAATTTCACAAAGATTCCAAGCATAACACAACAATCTATTTATTTGATCCCATAAGAGTCTCCCCTTTTCAGACAAACGGTGAAGCACAAAATGAGCATGCTCATCTAGAGATTTCCCATCAACTAGCCTAGTTGGGGTTTCAGCACGAGCGCATAAGGATCAAAGATGATCCAAGTAGAACACTTTAAGTGGATCCATATCAATAGATTTTTAGCAAGCAAAGATGCAAGCAAATAGAAGGCACGTGGAAATACAAACAGAAAGACATAGGGGAAGAAGGCAAAGAAAAGGCAAAGGTGAAGTGGGGGAGAGGAAAACGAGAGGCAAATGGCAAATAATGTAATGCGAGGGAGATAAGTTTGTGATGGGTACTTGGTATGTCTTGACTTGAGCGAAGACCTCCCGGCAATGGCGCCAGAAATTCTTCTTGATACGTCTTGAGCTTGCGTTGGTTTTCCTTGAAGTGGAAAGGGTGATGCAACAATAGTAGCATAAGTATTTCCCTTAGTTGTTGAGAACCAAGGTATCAATCCAGTAGGAGGCTCCTCAAAAGTCCCACGCACCTACACAAACAAACAAGAACCTCACAACCAACGCAATAAAGGGGTTGTCAATCCCTTCACGGCCACTTGCGAAAGTGAGATTTGATAGAGATAATATGATAAGATAAATATTTTTGGTATTTTTATGATGAAGATTGGAAAAGTAAAGATGCAAATAAAAGTAGATTGAAAACTTATATGATAAAAGATAGACCCGGCAGCCATAGGTTTCACTAGTGGCTTCTCTCAAGATAGCATAAGTATTATATTGGGTGAACAAATTACTGTCGAGCAATTGATAGAAAAGCGCATAGTTATGAGATTATCTAGGCATGATCATGTATATAGGCATCACATCCGTGACAAGTAGATCGACTCCTGCCTGCATCTACTACTATTACTCCAGACATCGACCGACTCCTGCCTGCATCTAGAGTATTAAGTTCATAAAGAACAGAGTAATGCATTAAGAAAGATGACATGATGTACAGGGTTAAACTCAGGCAATATGAAATAAACCCCATCTTCTTATCCTCGATAGCAACAATACAATACGTGCCTTGCTGTCACTGGGAAAGGACACCGCAAGACTGAACCCCTAGCAAAGCACTTCTCCCATTGCAAGAAAGATCAATCTAGTAGGCCAAACCAAGCTGATAATTCGAAGAGACTTGCAAAGATAACTTAATCACACATAAAAAATTCAGAGGAGATTCAAATATTTCTCATAGATAAACTTTATCATAAACCCACAATTCATTGGATCTCTACAAACACACCGTAAAAGGAGTTACATAGAATAGATCTCCAAGAAGATCGAGGAGAACTTGGTTTTGAGATTCAAAGAGAGACAAGAAGCCATCTAGCTAATAACTATGGACCCGAAGGTCTGTGTTAAACTACTCACAACTCATCGGAAGGGCCTTGGAGATGATGTAGAGGCCCTCCATGGTCGATTCCCCCTCCGGCGGAGCGCCGCGAAGGCTCCAAGATAGGATCTCGCGGATACAGAAGGTTGCGACGGTGGAATTAGGTTTTCGTGGTCTATTCTGATGGTTTCAGAGTACGTGGGTATATATAGGAGGAAGAAGTAGGTCGGTGGACGCTCAAGGGGCCCGCGAGGGTTGGGGGCACGCCCACCTGTAGGGGCGCGTCGGGCACCCTCGTGGTCGCCTCGCTTGTTGCTTGACTTCCACTCCAAGTCTCCAGGTTTGCATTTGTTCCAAAAAGATCGCTCCCGAAGTTTCATCCCGTTCGGACTCCGTTTGATATTCCTTTTATTCAAAACACTGAAATAGGCAAAAAAAACAACAATTCGGGTTGGGCTTCCGGTTAGTAGGTTAGTCCAAAAATGATATAAAATGTAAAGTAAAGCCCGTAAACATCCAAAATGGGTAATATAACAGCATGGAACAATCAAAAAATTATAGATACGTTGGAGACGTATCAGACCCCAAAATAGTGACTAATAGTCCACGAAATGGGTCAGAATCGACGAAAATCATGAGTGTTGATGACCAACACGTAAACGCACCCTGGGGTTCATTAATCGTGGAAATCACCCCGGTACCCCAAAATAGTGAGTAATAGTCCACACATCGGGTCAGAATCGGCAAAAACTACGATTGTTGATGACCGACACGTAAATGCACCCTGGGTTCGTTAATCCTAGAAATCACTACGAGACCCCAAAACAGTGAGTAATAGTCCACCAAACGGGCAGAATTGGCCAAAACTATGACTGTTGATGACCGACATGTAAACGCACCCCAGGGGTTTGTTAATCATGGAAATCACTCCGGGACCCCACAACAGTGAGTAATAGTCCATGAAACGGGCCTGAATCAGCCAAAACTGCGAGTGTTGATGACCGACACGTAAAAGCACCCTGGGTTCCTTACTCAAGGAAACCACTCTGGGATCCCTAAACAGTGAGAAATAATCCATGCAACGGGTCAGAATCGGCGAAACTGCGATTGTTGATGACCGACACGTAAGTGCACCTTGGGGTTCGACTACAATGGAAATCACTTTGGGACCCCAAAACGGTGAATAACAGTCCATGAAACGGGTCAGAATCGACAAAAACCACGAATGTTGATGACCGACACGTAAATGCACCCTGGGTTCGTTAATTGTAGAATTCACTCCGGGACCCCAAAACAGTAAGTAATAGTCCACGAAACGGGCCAGAATCGGCCAAAACTTTGACTATTGATGATCGACATGTAAACGCACCCCGGGGGTTCGTTAATCGTGGCAATCACTCCGGGACCCCAGAACAGTAAGAAATAGTCCATGAAACGGATCAGAATCAGCCAAAACTGTGAGTGTTGATGACATACACATACGTGCACCTTGGGGTTCAACAACTATGGAAATCGCTTCGGGACCCCCAAACAGTGACTAATAGTCCACAAAATGGGTCAGAATCGGCCAAAACTGTGAGTGTTGATGACCGACATGTAAACGCACCCCCGGTTTCGTTAATCTTGGAAATCACTCCGGGACCCCAAAACAGTGAGTAATAGTCCACGAAACGGGCCAGAATCGACCAAAACTGTGAGTGTTGACGACCGACATGTAAGCGCACCTTGGGGTTCAACAACTATGGAAATCGCTTCGGGACCCCAAAACGGTGAGTAATAGTCCACGAGATGGGTCGGAATTGGCCAAAACTGTGAGTGTTGACGACGGACACGTAAACGCACCCTGGGGATCGTCAATCGTAAAAATCGCTGTGGGACCCCAAAACAGTCGGTAATAGTCCATGAAACGGACTAGAATTGGCCAAAATTGTGAGTGTTCATGACCGACACGTAAACGCACCCGAGGTTCGTCAATCGTGGAAGTCACTTCGGGATCCCTAAACTGAGTAATAGTCCAAGACACGGGCCAGAATTGGCCCAACCTGCGAGTCTTGACGACCAACACGTAAGCACACCTTGGGGTTCTAAAACCAACGAAATCGCTTTGGGACCCCAAAACAGTGAGTAATATTCCATGAAACGGGACAGAATCGGCCAAAACTGCGATTGTTGATGACCGCCACATAAACGCACCTTGGGGTTCGACAACCATGGAAATCGCTTTGGGACCCCAAAACGGTGAATAATAGTCCACGAAACGGGTCAGAATCGACGAAAACCGCGAGTGTTGATGACCGACACGTAAACACACCCTGTATTCGTTATACGTGGAAATCACTCCGAGACCCGAAAACAGTGAGTAATAGTCCACGAAACGTGCCGGAATCAGCCAAAACTATGAGTGTTGATGACCGACACGTAAGCGCACATTAGGGTTTAACAACTATTGAAATCACTTCGGAACCCCAAAACGGTGAGTAATAGTCTACCAAATGGGTCAGAATTGCCCAAAACTGTGAGTGTTGACGACGGACATGTAAACGCACCCCCGGGATCGTCAAACGTAGAAATCGCTCTAGGACCCCAAAATGGTGGATAATAGTCCATGAACGGACCAGAATTGGCCAAAATTGTGAGTGTTGATGACCAACACGTATATGCACCTTGGTGTTCGTCAATCGTGGAAACCAGTTTGGGACCCCAAAACAGAGTAATAGTCCAAGACACGGGCCACAATCGGCCCAAACTGCGAGTCTTGACAACCTACACGTAAACACATCTTGCGGTTCGTCGACCATGGAATTTGCTTTGGGACCCCAAAATGGTGAGCAATAGTCCATGTAACGGGTCAGAATCGACAAAAACCCCGAGCGTAGATGACCGACACGTAAACGCACCGCGGGGTTCGTCAGACGTGGAAATCAATCCGGGAAACCAAAACAATTAGTAATAATCCACGAAACGGACCACAAATCGGCCAAAACTGCGAGTGTTGATGACTGACGCGTAAGCACACCTTGGGGTTATACAACTATGGATATCACTTCAGGATCCCAAAACGGTGAGTAATAGTCGATGAAACGGGTCAGAATTGGCCAAAACCTTGACTGTTGACGACCGACACGTAAACGCACCACAGGGTTCGTTAATCGTGGAAATCACTCCGGGGCCCCAAAACAGTGAGTAATAGTCCATGAAAAGGGCCTGAATCGGCCAAAACTGTGAGTGTTGATGACTGACACGTAAACGCACCCCAGGGTTCTTTAATCGTGGAAATCCCTCTAGCACCTCAAAACAGTGAGTAATAGACCATGAAACGGGCCTGAGTCGGCCAAAACTATGAGTGTTGATGACCGACACGTAAACGCAGCTTGGGGTTCAACAACTATGGAAAACGCGTCGGGACCCCAAAAGAGTGAGTAATAGTCCACAAAACGGGTCAGAATTGGCCAAAACTGTGAGTGTCAATCATGGAAATCACTCTGGTACCCCAAAATGGCGAGTAATAGTGCACGAAACGGACCAGAATCAGCCAAAATTATGAGTGTTATTGACCGATACTAAACGCACCAAGGGGTTCGTCAATTGTGGAAATTACATCAAGACCCCAAAACTATGTAATAGTCCAAGAAACGGGCCAGAATCGGCCCAAAGTGCGAGTCTTGATGACCAACACGTAAGCACAACTTGGGGTTTGACAACCATGGAAATTTCTTTGGGACCCCAAAATGCTGAGTGTCCATGAAAGAGCCCAGAATCGGACAAACCTAGGATTATTGATGAACGATACATAAACGCACCCCGGGGTTCGTGAATCATGGAAATCACTCAGGAACCCCAAATCAATGAGTAATAGTCCACGAAACGGGCCATAATCGCCCAAAACTACCTTTGTTGATGACCGACATGTAAGCGCACCTTGGGGTTCGATGACCATGGAAATCTCTTAGGGACCCCAAAATGGTGAGTAATAGTCCATGAAACGGGTCAGAATTGATGAAAACCGCGAGTTTTGGTGACCGACACGTAAACGCACCCTGGGGTTCATTAATCGGGAAAATCACTCCGGGACCCCAAAACAGTGAGTAATAGTCCACGCAACGGGTCAGAATCGGCAAAAACTGCGATTGTTGATGACCGACACATAAGCGCACCTTGGGGTTCGACAACAATGGAAATCGCTTCGGGACCCGAAAACGGTCAGAATCGACTTAAACCGCGAGTGTTGATGACCGGCACGTAAACGCACCCTGGGGTTCATTAATCGTGGAAATCACTACGGGACACCAAAACAGTATGTAATAGTCCACGAAACGGGCCAGAATCGGCCAAAACGATGACTGTTGATGACCGACATGTAAACGCACCCCGGGGATTCGTTAATCGTAGAAATCACTTCAGGACCCCAGAACAGTAAGTAATAGTCCACGAAACGGACCAGAATAAGCCAAAACAGTGAGTGTTGATGAAAGACACGTAAGTGCACCTTGGGGCTCATTAATCGGCCAAAACTATGAGTGTTGATGACCGACACGTAAGCACAACATGGGGTTCAACAACTATGGAAATCACTTCGGGACCGCAAAAAGGTGAGTAATAGTCGACCAAAGAGGTCAGAATTGGCCAAAACTGTGAGTGTTGATGACGGACACGTAAACGCATCCACGGGCTCATCAATTGTGGAAATTGCTATAGGACCCCAAAACGGTGGATAATAGTCCATGAGCGGACCAGAATTGGCCAAAATTGTGAGTGTTGATGACTGACGCGTAAGCACACCTTGGGGTTATACAACTATGGAAATCGCTTCAGGACCCCAAAACGGTGAGTAATAGTCCACGAAACGGGTCAGAATTGGCCAAAACCTTGACTGTTGAGGACCGACACGTAAACGCACCACGGGGATCGTTAATCGTGGAAATCACTCCGGGACCCTAAAACAGTGAGTAATAGTCCATGAAACGTGCCTGAATCGGCCAAAACTATGAGTGTTGATGACTGACACGTAAACGCACCCCAGGATTCTTTAATCGTGGAAATCCCCTAGGACCTCAAAACAGTGAGTAATAGTCCATGAAACGGGCCTGAATCGGCCAAAACTATGAGTGTTGATGACCGACACGTAAACGCACCTTGGGGTTCAACAACTATGGAAATCGCTTCGGGACACCAAAATAGTGAGTAATAGTCCACGAAACAGGTCAGAATTGGCCAAACCAGTGAGTGTAATGACGGGCATGTAAGCGCACCTTGGGGTTTTTTAATCATGGAAATCACTTTGGGACTCCAAAACTAAGTAATAGTCCAAGACACGGGCCTGAATCGGCCCAAACTGCGAGTATTGAGAACCGACACGTAAGCACACCTTGGTGCTCGACAACCATGGAAATTGCTTTGGGACCCTAAAACGGCGAGTAATAGTCCACAAAACGGGTCAGAATCGACAAAAACCGTGAGTGCTGGTGACCGACACGTAGAAGCACCCTGGGGTTCGTCAATCGTGGAAATCATTCAGGGACCCCAAAACAGTGAGTAATAGTCCACGAGATGGCCCACAATCGGCCAAAACTATGAGTGTTGATGATTGACTCGTAAGCACATCTTGGGGTTCAACAACTATGGAAATAGCTTTGGGACCCCAAAATGGTGAGTAATAGTCCACGAAACGGGTCAGAATTGATGAAAACCGCAAGTGTTGTTGACCGACACGTAAACGCACCCTGGGGTTCATTAATCGTGGAAATCTCTCCGGGACCCCAAAACAGTGATTAATAGTCCATGCAACGGGCTAGAATCGGCCAAAACTATGAGTGTTGATGACCGACATGTAAACGCACCCCGGGGTTCATTAATCGTGAAAACGTCTCCCGGACCCCAAAACAGTGAGTAATAGTCCATGAAACGAGATAGAATCGACCAAAACTGTGAGTGTTGACGACCGACACGTATGCACACCTTGGGGTTGAAAAACTATGGAAATCACTTCGGGACCCCAAAACGATAAGTAGTAGTCCACGAGACGGGTCTGAATCGATGAAAACCGCGAGTGTTGATGACCGAGACGTAAACACACTCTGGGTTCGTTAATCGTGGAAATCACTCTGGGACCCCAAAATAGTGAGTAATAGTCCACGAAACAGGCCAGAATCGGCCAAAACTATGAGTGTTCATGACCTACACGTAAGCACAACTTGGGGTTCAACATATATGGAAATCACTTTGGGACCCCAAAACGGTGAGTAATAGTTGACCAAACAGGTCAGAATTGGCCAAAACTATGAGTGTTGACGACGGACACGTAAACGCATCCACGGGCTCATCAATCGTGGAAATCGCTATAGGACCCCAAAACGGTGGATAATAGTCCATGAGCGGACCATAATTGGCCAAAATTGTGAGTGTTGATGAATGACGCGTAAGCACACCTTGGGGTTATATAACTATGGAAATCGCTTCAGGACCCCAAAACGGTGAGTAATAGTCCACGAAACGGGTCAGAATTGGCCAAAACCATGAATGTTGAGGACCGACACGTAAATGCACCACGGGGATCGTTAATCATGGAAATCACTCTGGGACCCCAAAAAGTGAGTCCATGAAACGGGCCTGAATCGGCCAAAACTATGAGTGTTGATGACTGACACGTAAAAGCACCCCAGGATTCTTTAATCGTGGAAATCCCTCTATGACGTCAAAACAGTGAGTAATAGTCCATGAAACGGGCCTGAATCGGCCAAAACTATGAGTGTTGATGACCGACACGTAAACGCACCTTGGGGTTCAACAACTATGGAAATCGCTTCGGGACACCAAAATAGTGAGTAATAGTCCACGAAACAGGTCAGAATTGGCCAAAACAGTGAGTGTAATGACGGGCACGTAAGCGCACCTTGGGGTTCGTTAATCGTGGAAATCACTTTGGGACCCCAAAACTAAGTAATAGTCCAAGACACGGGCCTGAATCGGCCCAAACAGCGAGTATTGAGAACCGACAAGTAAGCACGCCTTGGTGCTCGACAACCATGGAAATTGCTTTGGGACCACAAACGGTGAGTAATAGTCCACAAAACGGGTCAGAATCGACAAAAACCGTGAGTGCTGGTGACCGACACGTAGAAGCACCCTGGGGTTTGTCAATCGTGGAAATCATTCAGGGACCCCAAAACAGTGAGTAATAGTCCACGAGATGGCCCACAATCGGCCAAAACTATGAGTGTTGATGATTGACTCGTAAGCACATCTTGGGGTTCAACAACTATGGAAATTGGTTTGGGACCCCAAAATGGTGAGTAATAGTCCACGAAACGGGTCAGAATTGATGAAAACCGCGAGTGTTGTTGACCGACACGTAAACACACCCTGGGGTTCATTAATCGTGGAAATCTCTCCGGGACCCCAAAACAGTGATTAATAGTCCATGCAACGGGCCAGAATCGGCCAAAACTGTGAGTGTTGATGACCGACATGTAAACGCACCCCGGGGTTCATCAATCGTGAAAATGTCTCCCGGACCCCAAAACAGTGAGTAATAGTCCACGAAACGAGACAGAATCGACCAAAACTGTGAGTGTTGACGACCGACACGTATGCGCACCTTGGGGTTATACAACTGTGAGCGGACCAGAATTGGCCAAAATTGTGAGTGTTGATGAATGACTCGTAAGCACACATTGGGGTTATACAACTATGGAAATCGCTTCAGGACCCCAAAACGGTGAGTAATAGTCCACGAAACGGGTCAGAATTGGCCAAAACCTTGACTGTTGACGACCGGCACGTAAACGCACCACGGGGATCGTTAATCGTGGAAATCACACCGGGACCCCAAAACAGTGAGTAATAGTCCATGAAACGGGCCTGAATCGGCCAAAACTGTGAGTGTTGATGACTGACACGTAAACGCACCCCAGGATTCTTTAATCGTGGAAATCCTTCTAGGACCTCAAAACAGCGAGTAATAGTCCATGAAACGGGCCTGAATCGGGCAAAACAATGAGTGTTGATGACCGACACGTAAACGCACCTTGGGGTTCAACAACTATGGAAATCGCTTCGGGACACCTAAATAGTGAGTAATAGTCCATGAAACAGGTCAGAATTGGCCAAAACAGTGAGTGTAATGACGGGCACGTAAGCGCACCTTGGGGTTCGTTAATCGTGGAAATCACTTTGGGACCCCAAAATTAAGTAATAGTCCAAGACACGGGCCTGAATCGGCCCAAACTGCGAGTATTGAGAACCGACACATAAGCACACCTTGGTGCTCGACAACCATGGAAATCGCTTTGGGACCCTAAAACGGTGAGTAATAGTCCACAAAACGGGTCAGAATCGACAAAAACCATGAGTGCTGGTGACCGACACGTAGAAGCACCCTGGGGTTCGTCAATCGTGGAAATCATTCAGGGACCCCAAAACAGTGAGTAATAGTCCACGAGATGGCCCACAATCGGCCAAAACTATGAGTGTTGATGATTGACTCGTAAGCACATCTTGGGGTTCAACAACTATGGAAATTGCTTTGGGACCCCAAAATGGTGGGTAATAGTCCACGAAACGGGTCAGAATTGATGAAAACCGCGAGTGTTGTTGACCGACACGTAAACGCACCCTGGGGTTCATTAATCGTGGAAATCTCTCCGGGACCCCAAAACAGTGATTAATAGTCCATGCAATGGGCCAGAATCGGCCAAAACTGTGAGTGTTGATGACCGACATGTAAACGCACCCCGGGGTTCATTAATCATGAAAATGTCTCCCGGACCCCAAAACAGTGAGTAATAGTCCACGAAACGGGACAGAATCGACCAAAACTGTGAGTGTTGACGACCAACACGTATGCGCACCTTGGGGTTCAAAAACTATGGAAATCGCTTCGGGACCCCAAAACAGTGAGTAATAGTCCA
The DNA here is from genome assembly GCF_002162155.2 of Triticum dicoccoides. NCBI lineage: Eukaryota > Viridiplantae > Streptophyta > Magnoliopsida > Poales > Poaceae > Triticum > Triticum dicoccoides. The sequence goes on from NC_041387.1 coordinate 3,765,552, forward strand.
CGAGACGGGTCTGAATCGATGAAAACCGCGAATGTTGATGACCGAGACGTAAACACACTCTGGGTTCGTTAATCGTGGAAATCACTCTGGGACCCTGAAATAGTGATTAATAGTCCACGAAACAGGCCAGAATCGGCCAAAACTATGAGTGTTGATGACCGACAAGTAAGCACAACTTGGGGTTCAACAACTATGGAAATCACTTCGGGATCCCAAAACGGTGAGTAATAGTCGACCAAACAGGTCAGAATTGGCCAAAACTGTGAGTGTTGATCATGGACATGTAAACGCATCCACGGGCTCATCAATCGTGGAAATCGCTATAGGACCCCAAAACGGTGGATAATAGTCCATGAGCGGAACAGAATTGGCCAAAATTGTGAGTGTTGATGAATGACGCGTAAGCACACCTTGGGGTTATACAACTATGGAAATCGCTTCAGGACCCCAAAACGGTGAGTAATAGTCCACGAAACGGGACAGAATTGGCCAAAACCTTGACTGTTGACGACTGGCACGTAAACGCACCACGGGGATCGTTAATCGTGGAAATCACACCGGGACCCCAAAACAGTGAGTAATAGTCCATGAAACGTGCCTGAATCGGCCAAAACTGTGAGTGTTGATGACTGACACGTAAACGCACCCCAGGATTCTTTAATCGTGGAAATCCTTCTAGGACCTCAAAACAGTGAGTAATAGTCCATGAAACGGGCCTGAATCGGCCAAAACTATGAGTGTTGATGACCGACACGTAAACGCACCTTGGGGTTCAACAACTATGGAAATCGCTTCGGGACACCAAAATAGTGAGTAATAGTCCATGAAACAGGTCAGAATTGGCCAAAACAGTGAGTGTAATGACGGGCACGTAAGCGCACCTTGGGCTTCGTTAATCGTGGAAATCTCTTTGGGACCCCAAAACTAAGTAATAGTCCAAGACACGGGCCTGAATCGGCCCAAACTGCTGGTATTGAGAACCGACACGTAAGCACACCTTGGTGCTCGACAACCATGGAAATCGCTTTGGGACCCTAAAACGGTGAGTAATAGTCCACAAAACGGGTCAGAATCGACAAAAACTGTGAGTGCTGGTGACCGACACGTAGAAGCACCCTGGGGTTCGTCAATCGTGGAAATCATTCAGGGACCCCAAAACAGTGAGTAATAGTCCACGAGATGGCCCACAATCGGCCAAAACTATGAGTATTGATGATTGACTCGTAAGCACATCTTGGGGTTCAACAACTATGGAAATTGCTTTGGGACCCCAAAATGGTGAGTAATAGTCCACGAAACGGGTCAGAATTGATGAAAACCGCGAGTGTTGTTGACCGACACGTAAACGCACCCTGGGGTTCATTAATCGTGGAAATCTCTCCGGGACCCCAAAACAGTGATTAATAGTCCATGCAACGGGCCAGAATTGGCCAAAACTGTGAGTGTTGATGACCGGCACGTAAACGCACCACGGGGATCGTTAATCGTGGAAATCACACCGGGACCCCAAAACAGTGAGTAATAGTCCATGAAACGTGCCTGAATCGGCCAAAACTGTGAGTGTTGATGACTGACACGTAAACGCACCCCAGGATTCTTTAATCCTGGAAATCCTTCTAGGACCTCAAAACAGTGAGTAATAGTCCATGAAACGGGCCTGAATCGGCCAAAACTATGAGTGTTGATGACCGACACGTAAACGCACCTTGGGGTTCAACAACTATGGAAATCGCTTCGAGACACCAAAATAGTGAGTAATAGTCCATGAAACAGGTCAGAATTGTCCAAAACAGTGAGTGTAATGACGGGCACGTAAGCGCACCTTGGGATTCGTTAATCGTGGAAATCACTTTGGGACCCCAAAACTAAGTAATAGTCCAAGACACGGGCCTGAATCAGCCCAAACTGCGAGTATTGAGAACCGACACGTAAGCACACCTTGGTGCTCGACAACCATGGAAATCTCTTTGGGACCCTAAAACGGTGAGTAATAGTCCACATAACGGGTCAGAATCGACAAAAACCGTGAGTGCTGGTGACCGACACGTAGAAGCACCCTGGGGTTCGTCAATCGTGGAAATCATTCAGGGACCCCAAAACAGTGAGTAATAGTCCACGAGATGGCCCACAATCGGCCAAAACTATGAGTGTTGATGATTGACTCGTAAGCACATCTTGGGGTTCAACAACTATGGAAATTGCTTTGGGACCCCAAAATGGTGAGTAATAGTCCACGAAACGGGTCAGAATTGATGAAAACCGCGAGTGTTGTTGACCGACACGTAAACGCACCCTGGGGTTCATTAATCGTGGAAATCTCTCCGGGACCCCAAAACAGTGATTAATAGTCCATGCAACGGGACAGAATTGGCCAAAACTGTGAGTGTTGATGACCGACATGTAAACGCACCCCGTGGTTCATTAATCATGAAAATGTCTCCCGGACCCCAAAACGGTGAGTAATAGTCCACGAAACGGGTCAGAATTGGCCAAAACCTTGACTGTTGATGACCGGCACGTAAACGCACCACGGGGATCGCTAATCGTGGAAATCACACCGGGACCCCAAAACAGTGAGTAATAGTCCATGAAACGGGCCTGAATCGGCCAAAACTATGAGTGTTGATGACCGACACGTAAAAACACCTTGGGGTTCAACAACTATAGAAATCGCTTCGGGACACCAAAATAGTGAGTAATAGTCCATGAAACAGGTCAGAATTGGCCAAAACAGTGAGTGTAATGACGGGCACGTAAGCGCACCTTGGGGTTCGTTAATCGTGGAAATCACTTTGGGACCCCAAAACTAAGTAATAGTCCAAGACACGGGCCTGAATCAGCCCAAACTGCGAGTATTGAGAACCGACACGTAAGCACACCTTGGTGCTCGACAACCATGGAAATCTCTTTGGGATCCTAAAACGGTGAGTAATAGTCCACAAAACGGGTCAGAATCGACAAAAACCGTGAGTGCTGGTGACCGACACGTAGAAGCACCCTGGGGTTCGTCAATCGTGGAAATCATTCAGGGACCCCAAAACAGTGAGTAATAGTCCACGAGATGGCCCACAATCGGCCAAAACTATGAGTGTTGATGATTGACTCGTAAGCACATCTTGGGGTTCAACAACTATGGAAATTGCTTTGGGACCCCAAAATGGTGAGTAATAGTCCACGAAACGGGTCAGAATTGATGAAAACCGCGAGTGTTGTTGACCGACACGTAAACGCACCCTGGGGTTCATTAATCGTGGAAATCTCTCCGGGACCCCAAAACAGTGATTAATAGTCCATGCAACGGGCCAGAATCGGCCAAAACTGTGAGTGTTGATGACCGACATGTAAACGCTCCCCGGGGTTCATTAATCGTGAAAATGTCTCCCGGACCCAAAAACAGTGAGTAATAGTCCACGAAACGAGACAGAATCGACCAAAAATGTGAGTGTTGACGACCGACACGTATGCGCACCTTGGGGTTCAAAAACTATGGAAATCGCTTCGGGACCCCAAAACGGTGAGTAATAGTCCACGAGACGGGTCTGAATCGATGAAAACCGCGAGTGTTGATGACCGAGACGTAAACACACTCTGGGTTCGTTAATCGTGGAAATCACTCTGGGACCCCAAAATAGTGAGTAATAGTCCACGAAACAGGCCAGAATCGGCCAAAACTATGAGTGTTGATGACTGACACGTAAGCACAACTTGGGCTCAACAACTATGGAAATAACTTCGGGACCACAAAACGGTGAGTAATAGTCGACCAAACAGGTCAGAATTGGCCAAAACTGTGAGTGTTGACGACGGACACGTAAACGCATCCACGGGCTCATCAATCGTGGAAATCGCTATAGGACACCAAAACAGTGGATAATAGTCCATGAGCGGACCAGAATTGGCCAAAATTGTGAGTGTTGATGAATGACGCGTAAGCACACCTTGGGGTTATACAACTATGGAAATCGCTTCAGGACCCCAAAACGGTGAGTAATAGTCCACGAAACGGGTCAGAATTGGCCAAAACCTTGACTGTTGAGGACCGACACGTAAACGCACCACGGGGATCGTTAATCGTGGAAATAACTCCGGGACCCCAAAACAGTGAGTAATAGTCCATGAAACGGGCCTGAATTGGCCTAAACTGTGAGTGTTGATGACTGACACGTAAACGCACCCCAGGATTTTTTAATCGTGGAAATCCCTCTAGGACCTCAAAACAGTGAGTAATAGTCCATGAAACGGGCCTGAATCGGCCAAAACTATGAGTGTTGATGACCGACACGTAAACGCACCTTGGGGTTCAACAACTATGGAAATCGCTTCGGGACACCAAAATAGTGAGTAATAGTCCACGAAACAGGTCAGAATTGGCCAAAACAGTGAGTGTAATGACGGGCACGTAAGCGCACCTTGGGGTTCGTTAATCGTGGAAATCACTTTGGGACCCCAAAACTAAGTAATAGTCCAAGACACAGGCCTGAATCGGCCCAAACTGCGGGTATTGAGAACCGACACGTAAGCACACCTTGGTGCTCGACAACCATGGAAATCGCTTTGGGACCCTAAAAAGGTGAGTAATAGTCCACAAAACGGGTCAGAATCGACAAAAACCGTGAGTGCTGGTGACCGACCTTTAGAAGCACCCTGGGGTTCGTCAATCGTGGAAATCATTCAGGGACCCCAAAACAGTGAGTAATAGTCCACGAGATGGCCCACAATCGGCCAAAACTATGAGTGTTGATGATTGACTCGTAAGCACATCTTGGGGTTCAACGACTATGAAAATTGCTTTGGAACCCCAAAATGGTGAGTAATAGTCCACGAAATGGGTCAGAATTGATGAAAACCGCGAGTGTTGTTGACCGACACGTAAACGCACCCTGGGGTTCATTAATCGTGGAAATCTCTCCGGGACCCCAAAACAGTGATTAATAGTCCATGCAACGGGCCAGAATCGGCCAAAACTGTGAGTGTTGATGACCGACATGTAAACGCACCCCAGGGTTCATTAATCGTGAAAATGTCTCCCGGACCCAAAAACAGTGAGTAATAGTCCACGAAACGAGACAGAATCGACCAAAAATGTGAGTGTTGACGACCGACACGTATGCGCACCTTGGGGTTCAACAACTATGGAAATCACTTCGGGACCCCAAAACAGTGAGTAATAGTCGACCAAACGGGTCAGAATTGGCCAAAACTGTGAGTGTTGACGATGGACACGTAAACGCATCCACGGGCTCATCAATCGTGGAAATCGCTATAGGACCCCAAAACGGTGGATAATAGTCTATGAGCGGACCATAATTGGCCAAAATTGTGAGTGTTGATGACCGACACGTAAACGCACACCAGGGTTCGTCAATCGTGGAAATCACTTCGGGTCCCCAATACTGAGTAATAGTCCAAGATACGGTCCAGAATCGTCCCAAATTGCGAGTCTTGACAACCAACACGTAAACACATGTTGGGGTTCGACAACCAGGGAAATCGCTTTGGGACCCCAAACCAATGAGTAATAGTCCATGTAACGGGTCAGAATCGACAAAAACCGCGAGCGTAGATGACCGACACGTAAACGCACCGCCGGGTTCGTCAATCATGGAAATCACTCCTGGACCCCAAAACAGTTAGTAATAGTCCACGAAATGGACCACAATCGGCCAAAACTGCGAGTGTTGATGACTGACACGTAAGCACACCTTGGGGTTATACAAATACGAAAATCGCTTCAGGACGCCAAAACGGTGAGTAATAGTCGACAAAACGGGTCAGAATTGGCCAAAAACCATGACTGTTGATGACCGACATGTAAGCGCACCTCGGTGTTCGTTAATCGTGGAAATCACTCCGGGACCCCAAAACAGTGAGTAATGGTCCATGAAACGGGCCTCAATCGGCCCAAACCGTGGGTGTTGATGAATGACACGTAAATGCACCCTAGAGTTCGTTAATCGTGGAAATCCCTAAAGGACCTCAAAACAGTGAGTGATAGTCCACAAAACAGGCCAGAATCGGCCAAAACTATGAGTGTTGATGACCGACATGTAAACGCACCTTGGGGTTCAACAACTATGGATAAAGCTTTGGGACCCCAAAACAGTGAGTAATAGTCCATGAAACGGGTCAGAATTGGCCAAAACTATGAGTATTGACGACGGACACGTAAGCGCACCTCGGGGTTCGTTAATCATAGAAATTACTTTGGGACCCCAAAATTGAGTAATAGTCTAAGACACGGGCCATAATCAGCCCAAACTGCGAGTATTGACAACCGACACGTAAACACACCTTGGGGTTCGACAACCATGGAAATCTTTTTGGAACCCCAAAACTGTGAGTAATAGTCCACAAAATGGGTCAGAATCGACAAAAACCGCGAGTGTTGATGGCCGACATGTAAACGCGCCCTGGGGGTTCATCAATCGTGGAAATTACTTCGGGACCCCAAAACTGAGTATTAGTCCAAGACACGGGCCAGAATTGGCCCAAAATGCGAGTCTTGACGACCAATACATAAGCACACCTTGGGGTTCAAAAATCGACGAAATCGCTTTGGGACCCCAAAATAGTGAGTAATAGTCCACGAAACGAGACAGAATCGGCCAAAACTGCGATTGTTGATGACCGACACGTAAGCGCACCTTGGGGTTCGACAACCATGGAAATCGCTTTGGGATCCCAAAAGGGTGAATAATAGTCCATGAAACGGGTCTGAATCGATGAAAACCGCGAGTGTTGATGACCGAGAAGTAAACACACTCTGGGTTCGTTAATCGTGGAAATCACTCTGCGACCCCAAAACAGTGAGTAATAGTCCATGAAACAGGCCAGAATCGGCCAAAACTATGAGATTTGATGACCGACACGTAAGCGCACCTTGGGGTTCAACAACTATGGAAATCACTTCGGGACCCCAAAACAGTGAGAAATAGTCGACCAAACGGGTCAGAATTGGCCAAAACTGTGAGTGTTGACGACGGACAGGTAAACGCAACCACGGGCTCATCAATCATGGAAATCGCTATAGGACCCCAAAACAGTGGATAATAGTCCATGAGCGGACCATAATTGGCCAAAATTGTGAGTGTTGATGACCGACACGTAAACGCACACCAGGGTTCGTCAATCATGGAAATCACTTCGGGTCCGCAATACTGAGTAATAGTCCAAGACACGGTCCAGAATCGTCCCAAATTGCGAGTCTTGACAACCAACACGTAAACACATGTTGGGGTTCGACAACCAGGGAAATCGCTTTGAGACCCCAAAACGATGAGTAATAGTCCATATAACGGGTCAGAATCGACAAAAACCGCGAGCGTAGATGACCGACACGTAAGCGCACCGCCGGGTTCGTCAATCGTGGAAATCACTCCAGGACCCCAAAACAGTTAGTAATAGTCCACGAAATGGACCACAATCGGCAAAAACTGCGAGTGTTGATGGCTGACACGTAAGCACACCTTGGGGTTATACAAATATGGAAATCGCTTCACGGCGCCAAAACGGTGAGTAATAGTCGACGAAACGGGTTAGAATTGGCCAAAAACCGTGACTGTTGACGACCGACATGTATGCGCACCTCGGTGTTCGTTAATCGTGGAAATCGCTCCGGGACCCCAAAACAGTGAGTAATGGTCCATGAAACGGGCCTAGATCGTCCAAAACAGTGAGTGTTGATGACTGACACGTAAACGCACCCCAGAGTTCGTTAATCGTGGAAATCCCTAAAGGACCTCAAAGCAGTGAGTGATAGTCCACAAAACGGGCCAGAATCGGCCAAAACTATGAGTGTTGATGACCGACACGTAAACGCACCTTGGGGTTCAACAACTATGGATAAAGCTTTGGGACCCCAAAACAGTGAGTAATAGTCCACGAAACCGGTCAGAATTGGCCAAAACTATGAGTGTTGACGACGGACACGTAAGCGCACCTTGGGGTTCGTTAATCGTGGAAATCACTTCAGGACCCCAAAACTGAGTAATAGTCTAAGACGCGGGCCATAATCAGCCCAAACTGCGAGTATTGACAACCGACACGTAAGCACACCTTGGGGTTCGACAACCATGGAAATCGTTTTAGGACCCCAAAACTGTGAGTAATAGTCCACAAAATGGGTCAGAATCGACAAAAACCGCGAGTGTTGATGACCGACATGTAAACACGCCCTGGGGTTCATCAATCGTGGAAATCACTCAGGACCCCAAAATAGTGAGTAATAGTCCACGGGATAGGCCACAATCGGCCAAAACTATGAGTGTTGATGACTGACAAGTCAACACACCTTGGGGTTCAACAACTATGGAAATCGCTTCGGGACCCAAAAATGGTGAGTAATAGTCCACGAAGCGAGTCAGAATTGGCCAAAACTATGAGTTTTTACGATGGACATGTAAATGCACTCCGGGGGTCGTCCATCGTGGAAATCGCTCTGGGACCCCAAAACAGTGAGTAATAGTGCACGAAATGGACCAGAATCGGCCAAAATTATGAGTGTTGATGACCGACACGTAAACGCACCAAGGGGTTCATCAATCGTGGAAATTACTTCAAGACCCCAAAACTGAGTAATAGTCCAAGAAACAGGCCAGAATCGGCCCAAACTGCGAGTTTTGACCCACCGTATTGTCTACATGATGTCATCGTTCTTATTGCATTACTCCGTTTCTCCATGATATTAATACACTAGATGCGTGCTAGATAGCGGTCGATGTGTGGAGTAATAGTAGTAGATGTAGGTACAAGTCGGTCTACTAATTTTGGATGTGATGCCTATATAATAATCATTGCCTGGACATCGTCATGATTACTTGAAGTTCTATCAATTGCACAACAGTAATTTGTTTATCCACCGGATGCTATTTTTCTCAAGAGAAGCCACTAGTGAAACCTACGGCCCCCGGGTCTCTTCTTAGTCATATTTCCCTTCGAGATTTATTTTTATTTGGTCTTATTTTCAGATCTATTAATCAAAATATACAAAATACCTTGCTGCAACTTTTATTTATTTATTTCATCTTGCATTCCCACAAGATCTATTTAGCCAATCTACTACAATTTTATCTAACTTTTTTCCCGCGAGGGATTGACAACCCCTCTCTTACGTCGGGTTGCAAGTATTTATTCTTTGTGTGTAGGAGTTGTTCACGTGGTGTTGCGTGGTTCTCCTACTGGTTCGATAACCTTGGTCTCATCACTGAGGGAAATACCTACCGTTGCTGTGCTGCATCATCCCTTCCTCTATGGGGAAATACCGACGTAGTTTAAGCCAACATTAGGTACCACCATCAACATCAGTTATGTTGATACAATGCGGAAGATGGGCCTCACCTTAGCCTACCTTCGTGCATCCCGAACACATTTCCTAGGCATTTCACACAAAGCAGTACACCTCATAAGAATTAACTGGGAAGTCATCTTCCGCTCTGGGGATAATTTCTAGGCGAAAACCCTTTTCCCTTGGTTTTCTTTGGGATGGGGGGGGGGGGGTACCTTGATCTCCACTAGGAGCAAACCTTTGTCAAATTCATGAAAATCCACTATTATCCATACACACAATTTACATCATGATATGTAAGGACTCCAAGAATGTGCTGAAGGCGGAGGTGGCCAACCCAGAGCTCACTAAAGCAAAGCACGCTCACTTCAACATGATAGAGGCCATCACTACAACGGATGAGGTCGCACCAGCAGCACAGAAGAAGCCAGGCTCTGGCACCGATGATCAGGAAGCCACGGGGACCCCCATGAACCCATGGAGCTCCAACATCACGACACTAGCACCTGACGGATTAGAGCACGCCGAACGAAGGCACTGACTATCTTCAATAAGACAACACAACGCCACATAGGGAACACCATCCCGGTTGCGTTGTTTTTAGCCTGTACTCCGACTTGAATAAACTTAAAAGTTACTTGTGTTATCATTTCCTAGCTCGATTATGCATATTATTAATAAAGGTGTACCACCATAATATTGAGATCTTTGTGACATCCTTTATATCTCGTACCAAGCGAACAAAGCAGTCGGCTTCGCCACGAGCCTCCTTTTATCTAAAACCTAAGGCAGGACACTTCAGCTTGGTTAATAAGGAGAAAGGTCAAGGCACACGAACTTCACAAAATATTTAATAAACGGGTACATCATATGAAACATGTTTAGAACACAGAACAAAATACAATGTGTACAAGCTCTACACACTGAGCTGCTTATAAATTAATGACCTTGCTCAATAATGTTTTCTAGGTCGAAGGCACCATGCACATACATGACATCTTCCTTGACTTCCTAAAATAACAATGAAAGCACTGATCCAGAGGGAATGAACTCAAGATATTGTGTAGGGTGACAGCAGGATAATATGCTCTCACAAGCGCAAGTGCCAGCCTACCTCCCTCGAAGGTGCCAGAGTATTGCCAGTCCTACATTCTGTATGTGCAGTCTTGCAGGCGTGCCAATATGGCATCCAGGTCGGGGCCAACGGTTGGGTCCCAGTACCAGAAGGTCTCGATCGCAATAGTCAATGAAACCCTCATCCTCAACGAAATTTTGCTAAGTATCCCAGGGAGGACCCCCTACAAAAGTCAAACAGAGCTGCAAAAACATTTCATCACACAGCGAGCCTAATACTCATCACAAGATTCAACAAGGACTTACCTCGCACAGCCTGCTCCACGCGTTCGCTCCAATCCTGCACCTATGAAAACTCCTTAGTGGTCTCACCACCGACTCGCTTCAACCGAGCGACCTTTGCGTCTTGCAAGTCTCCTCATGTGCATGCACCAATGAGGGTAGTGTACCAACCTCATTCATGAGATGACATTGTCTGTCAATGATTTCCTCCACGGCTGCCCTCCGGTCGGCTATGGTCTTCCACTCCACCTCTATTTCGGCCTTCATGTGCTCCACAATTTCCTATAGAGCTTGGGCCTCTTCTATAGCAGTGTGAGCCATCTAGTCGGCCCCATCGTGCTCTTGCTGGGCGTTAGTCACCAGCTATTGGCGTCATAATACCTCTTCCATGGCTAGATATTGATCATGTTATGCCTTAAAACAAGGGAAGTTGTGAATAAAAATGATGCATTTAACCACAGAGGCTCATGGATGGCATGACTTGGGACTTCTCCAGGTTCTCATTTGCCTGATTCTGCTCTACAAGCTACTTCCACACCTTGACAACCTTCATGGGTAGGCCAAGCCAGTGCGCATTGTTTCCTTCTTTTTTTCTCTTTGTTTTCAAGTCCTGCGGCCAGCATCGTACTTCAAAGCACTTGCAGTGCGGTCTAGGCAAGACACTGACGCAGTGTCAAATCAACAGACCACATCTCCGAGGACCACATGTGCAGCTACACGGTCTCGATGGTATCAGTCGTGGACCTCTTAGCAACCTCCCCACTCACGGCTTCATCGGCCTACCTCCATTTTGCCCCATAGTGGCCTGATACACACCCTACAACTGACGGGCTAGGATTCTAAGTGTATGGCTTCAACGTGCTCTTAGCGGCGGCCTCGGACCTCTGCGGGCCCGATGCGGGGGCTTTCATACTAAATGGCTTGAGAAGATTCGGAGCAAAGGACCCAGGTCAACAAACTCTCCCACATAATGTAGAAAATGAAGCAGAGTTGGAAGGTATATGTGCCATTCACAAACGTATGGCATAAAAGTTTTGGCTTCAACACCTCGATTGTAGTAGGAATGCTGGCTTTCCCAGCATCCGCAATCCCCCGCCTCTTTGGAGAACCATCTCCGACGCCCATATCCAATTGAGCCAGAAAAGAGGAGGTCTCCACACGTCGGCTCATCTTTGAAGCTCATTTGTCCGTATGAGGTGTGGCGTTCTGCATGTCCTGCAAACAATGGTATGGTCCTCCTCATTTGAGCACTCACGCTCATGGTCATCATCTTCTTATTTTCCTACTCCTAATCACTGCCGCCACCGGTGCTCTGTAGGCGATGGGGTGCGGCGGCATGGATCTGCTTTCCCCACCAGCTCCAACTCCATGAGCCTTTCCATGCTCAGCCTCAAGATTTTCCCAAGAAGCGGTGGTACAGATAGGAAGGGTGCAAGATTCACGAACTCCTGCAAGACGACATGGTTAAAGGAAGAAATAGGATAATAACAAAGTCAGAACTAGTTGACTACGGGCTCGAGAAAAGAAACTTACATGGCAATAATACATATCAAATCAGGTAGCATATATCCTACCACTATCTTCATTAGCTGATGAAATCAGAACACATGACTTGTTTTTTTCTTTGTTTTTTTTGCCGATGATGAATAGCTTGTGATGTGAACTGATCACCTTCTATCATTGGTTTAGCTTTCCATATTTTCCCGAATACTTCGTCTCCACAAAGGGCAACCCACAAAAAGAACTCAGCTCACACAAGAAAAAGGTATCACGTAAAAGTAACTTCATGAGCGAGTTGTTTTTATTATTGTGTTTATTTGCCAAAGATGAATGAATAGTACGATTATGGTAGCTTCTTTGTGACGTTAACTGATCTCCCTCTGACCACATCATCTACACAAAGTTTAACTCATATAAACAGATCAGCTCACACATTAAGTGATCATGTGTTTCACGAAAGAGAAAACATGTTTATGATGAAAAGTTTACATCATGCAATTGCAAGCTGGCGAGTAAGCTTGAATGCATGCATATAGGCGAGTGGTATGAAAACAGACACACTCGCGTTATTTATTTGGTTTATTTGAGATGGATCAACGTGACAAGGCGCGCACGCAGTCTATTCGACGACTGGAATCTCGTCGACGATCAAGTTGAAACCAGTGTCCTCATGGCACCAGAGGATGACGAGGTTATGTAGTCCGTTTGGCGGCCACTCCTCACCGTTTAGCTTAGTGATGACAGTCAGTTCCGGACGGTCTGTGAGGATAGCATTCTTGGCGACGTCGGTATTCAGAGTTCTGGCCACTCTGAATTATCGTTCAACAGCTTCCTAGACATGTTCTCTCCCTCCTTGATTACTATGATGCATGCATGCGTGCAAATTAATTAACAAGACATAACATGAGTGGAAAAGAAATACGTACATGAATGCGTGCGAACAAAAATACCTGATGCTATTGTAGGTGATTAGTACTCGAGGCTAATAGGTAGGTGCTCTCTCCATATATACACACATCCACATAAGATGTATCGCATGCATATACGTTGATGACCTCGATGACAACGATGCGCGCCCATACGTGTATATTTGTCTGTAATAACTAATTAAGCAACCATGCATCACGTCCATCGTGTCTACCTGCATTGTCCATTTGTAGGCATATGTGTGTACGTGGACTATCGAACAGAAACATGATTAACTATAGCTTTGGTGCCAAAAAAAAAAAACCATAGCTTTGAATATTTTGCCATAAATATCATAGGATCAGTCGGTCCATGCATCATGCATGATGTCAATTAAATTGTAGGTATTAAAATTGTGCGCTAACTAGCCCTCTCAAGTTATTAGCCTTCTGAACCGTTGGGTCTGTTGCTTTTGGCTCTGGTGGCCACTAGATACCCACGTGGGATTTGTACATTGAGCACTGAGGGCCGAATGGGAATCAGTCGCTGCTCTTGGAACAAATTCAGATGTCTCCTATGATTTTGGGCCAAATGAACTGTGATGTGTGACCTAATGTCCATCCATCTGCCTGTGGAATAGGCGCAACTCTTTGCATCTCGACAGACACACTCGAGGAGACCGGCGGCCCGCTCCTTGCGGCAGGCTGAGGTACACGAAGAGCAAAAATCTTTGTCTAAGGAGCGAGGCAGTGATGCTTCAAGCGCCACGGTGTATCTTTTAATGGTCATGGAGGTGTTCCAGCTTCATCTTAGCATCACGTCTGACAATAGTATGGGTGCATGCCTCCCCTTCCACCTCCCCTTTAACTTCATGAGCCTATTTATCTGTGCTTCGTATCCTAGAGCTCACCACTCATTTGAAACACTTTGGTATTGCTCCTATATAGTATTTCATAATAAAAAAGTCAATCAGATCACAGGGAGCCATCTCATTATCTTTCCATAATGAAAAATTGTGATGGACTAACTGATCCTTCAATCAGTTTATGAAAGAGCCCGATGCAAAAAAATGCATGTTTTGTCCTTGAAACAGTTTGAATAATCTCAATAATAATTTGTTTGATCTGTTTTATCGAGATGGTCGATGGATTGAATCCGTATAACCATACTATGCCTTTTTTTAGGATCTCCATCTTATGTTTTCTTTAGTTTAGTATAGTTTTCATTTTCTCATAAGTATTTGTTTACGGACTGGATAGGCGCCTGCACCATAGAATAAAGATAAAAGCATTACCCAAGGCTCATTCATCAAAAATCAAAATCATACAGATAGGAAAAGAAAAACAAATTTCTATCAAATCAATAGAAGAAAGGATCCTTTCCATGATTTCAATCCCGTCCTCCTTCAAATAGGATATCTCTAGACTCCCCTACAAATAACTGCAATAACTTTATCCATTTTGAAAATTCCAACTTCGTTTCAAGTATATTTATTACTTTGTTTAGAGATACATTATGTAAATTCACCACTTTAAATATAAAAAATAAAGTGAACAGTAAAGAAGGAAACATAATATTATGTCTCATACTAATGAAAATAGAGTTCTTTATCTTTATGTACTAGGTAAACACCCATGCATTGCAACAGAGATACACTGTTAAAACGGTGCCATGTAGCGAAACGGGATATCGCGGTAGAAAACACTATCTTCGTAGATAACTATTAGTCCGATGTCATGATTAGTTAGTGTGATGTATTAATCAACAACTACCATGAAAAATGACATTAATGTAGCAGGAGATTTGCACATCCATTACCTCCCATCGATGGCGTCAACCATTGGTTTGAGAATGACTTGATACGTGTCAGCTTGTCCGTTGATAGCAGCTTTAAGATGACGACATGCAATCCTGAGTTCATTGGGTCCTCCCCTCGGACGAATTCGATGCAAAGCTCCGAACACCACGGATGCCCGAACCAAATAGACCCTAGTTGCTTTGAACACCTCGTGGTCTTGCTCATCTTCCGCTACAAGCACCCACATACAAATCCACCATCGACACTCGCTCGAAAGCTTGCTAGGGCTGATTTCTTAGTGATGAGGACGTTTGTGTAACACATGCAGAATACATTATGTGGTATTACACCCAACAAATCTTTTAGGACCCAAGAAAAGTGCATCACCAACGACATGCACTTTTGTTGTATTATATACATTTTTTTACATACAACATGAATGTTTCCTCAGGAAATACGTTGACCCTTGACCCTTGCTGACACACCTTATGAGCCCGAATGACAGAGGAGTACATGACCATTCTCGACAGTCGGCGGCTCCAGGTCAGAGGAGGACGGGAACCCAAATGATGATGAATTTCCAAGAGACGTTGGTTTCGAGCCAGAGGAGGAGATGGTCATTCTTGACAGTCGGCGGCTCCCGGTCACCGACCAATATGTTGATGACACACAGGTTCAGGCGGTCTCGGCTAATGCCTTGAGGACCTTCTCGACAATGATACTGCCGCGGTGACCGTTGTTGACCAGGCTTAATGGTGAGACTGGGATAGAACCCTGGTAGGAGTGTAGACAATATCGCTTACGCTGCCACGTCACTGTACACGACCCACGGAAAGAAGGGTGTCAACCAGGACACGTTGTTTCTTAGTTAAACATATGTTTATAGGCTCAGTAAATGAGAGCTCACTTAGAGACTCGGGAGGTCATACATGTGCCTGCAGACCCATAAACCGCTTCAAGGTGCTGTCCACGAGAGAGTGGCCCATCTAGCTTGCGGCCATTTGTTATCCAAATAGATTTTTCTTATCTGGTTAAGCTACTGAATGAATCAAAGATGGATAAATCTCGGCTAGGGCACTTAATTCAGTAGTTGAAGGACTTGTTCGTTGAAGGAGGGAGCTGGCCTCTATGAAGATCAAACTCAGAGCATTGAACCGACCCGCGGTTAGAAGATGCTTGCCGTTCTTGCAAGGAAGAACGTTGTAGCCAATGCATAACATTTCCTTGTATGGAAAGTAGTGGCTATACCACGTTTGGTGCACCCACCCTACACCCCCTTATACTCACCGCCTAGGCATCTATCAAATTTTTTGGGATATGGGCTATGTGGGTACTGTTTGCCGGTGATTAACAAATAAGCTATTTTGTAGGTTTGCTTTTATGAACAGTCCTATATACTGCTAGCATGCATTTTTTGGGCGTTCAAATCTGATGGCTCACATCCACCTCATTGTTCACTGGCTCGCATGCAGCACCTCCAGAGAGAGGCGAGAACCAGGAGGGGAGAGAGAGTAGGAGGTCAGCGTTGTTCCACTGCGAACCAAATCACTATCAAACCTAATCACGCTGGGTATCTGCGAAATGGTTGATAGTTCAGAAAGCAGTGGATAAAAAATGTTTTATCACATATTTTTAACTTTTTAGCTAACTCAGGCGTAGTATACCCGAGAGTAGAAAATCCAGTCCCCTGATAGTTCCATGGGGGTGACACCACGGTAAATTATTGTTCCATGTATTGCTCAGGTTACAATGGAAGGTTTTATTGTAGCTAGCGTGCAAGCAAGCGAGGAGACCTAGCAAGGTACACCAGTACACTAAACTAGAAAATGCTAGCTTGATGCATGGAGAGCAGTGTCAAACTCGCTCACATTATTTACTTAGCTTATTGGACCCAGAATGACAGGACAGGGCATGAAGCCTATCCGATGTAGGGAACCTGGGCGACGATGAACTGCCAAGAGTTGTTGGTTTGGAGCCAGATGATGACACGGTCATTCTCGACAGTCGGCGGCTCTGGTTCACCCACCATCCTGCTAATGACACGCAGGTCTGGGCGGTCCCGGCTGATGGTACTATGGGCGACGTCCTGATCTCTGCCCACCAGTTCCGGCCATGATGTCCTCGGAAGACCCGGCATTCCTCCCTCCTTGATATGCTTCGCTAGCTGCATGCGAATTATATAAGAAGCATGTGATTTCTCATCAATTTGTGGAAAGGAAAAGAAATGCATGCATGCATGAGAGAAGAGAGGAAACCTGCAGGTGATCAGTGTAAGAAGCGAAGAGCTGGCCTCACTGCACTGTGGATAGGACCGGTGCTCTCTCTCCCTATATATATACACATGCATGACGCATGCATATGTACATGCATGATTCTGAGTAGAGTGGACGTATTGCACGCAGCTTAATTAATCGCCTGTTATGTCGATGACAACGATGTATTCATCCGTGGATTGACTAATGATGCCGACTCAGACTTTGGATTCAGAAACAGAGAGGGCATATGCTTCCACTTGCACTTGTGTACATGTGCATCTTTGGATTTGCACGCACCAACTTTGATCTTGCCATTCATATTCATAGGATGAATCGACGCATGCATGATGCCTGTTAAATTACGTACATATTAAAGCTACATCACACCTATTCCATCCTTCCATTATCTTGAAACGTACATTGATCTAGAAATTTCAAATGTTTCAACTCTAGAAAAACAACAAGTCAAATAGTTGTACACTGAATCTTCTATATGCCTTCAAAGGAACAAAATTACCATAGATGTTTTAATAATTTATAGAATATTACAACGATGTTCAAATAGTTCTACATTTACTCTTTTATATGCCATTAGAGGAACAAATGTAACATATATCTTTTGTATTCAAAATTATATCATATCTATACCTACTATTGAAGGGAGTAGGTATTCTTGGTTTGGTTTTGCTTTGTTTCGTCCCGTTTAGGTGATTTTTTTCTTTCTGGTTTCATCCGGTTTAGATGATTTTTATTATCTGAGGTGGTACTAAAATTCCGTCTGTCCTGGAACCTTAAAAACGTTTCGCTGTGTTATTGAGTTTTTCTGCCTAGGCAGTAGCTCCATTTTTCCGTCATGGGCCGAGCTGGCTGCTGCAGCGAGAAGTGAAAAATATAGTTGCGCTCTTATGGTACATGCTATGCAGTTTTTTTTATCGCATCGGAGGATGCAAGCAGCGAAAAGACTACCCGTGTTCTACGGTGTTCGAACACAGGAGTTCCTCTCCTGTAGGCAAAGCAGCAGACCAACTCAGCTAGCATTCAACTGTGCTACAAAACAGGGTACATTACTTAATAGTCCCACCGCAATTCTTTACCCCTAATGGACAATTTCTTTTTCTCCACGCCTGGCAAAAAAACAAAAAAAATCTGTCCCCGTTCCGCCTCCCCCCTCTATGCACAACTCCACCCGGTGCCTCGGGCATTATATATTATTATTAGCTAAAAAATAGATGATGTGTGTTCTTTTGTCAATAGTCCCACCTCGCTCAGTTAAACCGATTGCCACCACTTGTACATTATCAACTCAATTGCCACCAGCCGCCTTGGGAGAAAACAATGAGATGATAAAAGAAGATTAGTGTGTGTTGCATGATGTGTCAAATACCTAATGACTCGAGGGCTCTAGATGCAAGCTTCTCTGCATGATGCTCGGCACCACATGCTTGGGGTCCAGGGTCCAGGGCTACTCGCGACTCAAGACTAACGGCTGATGGAAATATGCCCTAGAGGCAATGATAAAGTTGTTGTTTATATTTCTTTATTTCATGATAAATGTTTATTATTCATGCTAGAATTGTATTAACCAAAAACTTGATACATGTGTGGATAAATAGACAAAATACCGTGTCCCTAGTAAGACTCTATTAGACTAGCTTGTTAATCAAAGATGGTTAAGTTTCCTAACCATAGACATGTGTTGTCATTTGATGAACGAGATCACGTCATTAGGAGAATGATGTGATGGACAAGACCCATCCGTTAGCTTAGCATTATGATCGTTCAGCTTTATTGCTATTGCTTTCTTCATGTCAAATACATATTCCTTCGACTATGAGATTATGCAACTCCCGGATTCCGGAGGAATGTCTTGTGTGCTATCAAATCGTCATAACGTAACTGGGTGATTATAAAGATGCTCTAAAGGTATCTTCAAAGGTGTTTGTTGAGTTGGCATAGATCGAGATTAGGATTTGTCACTCTGAGTATCGGAGAGGTATTTCGGGCCCTTGATATGTCTCCAACGTATCTATAATTTTTTATTGTTCCATGCTGTTATATTATCATTCTTGGATGTTTTATAATCATTTCATAATCATTTTATATTATTTTTGGTACTAACCCATTGACATAGTGGCTAGTGCCAGTTGATGTTTTCTACTTGTTTGTTACATCACAGGAAATCAATCCCAAATGAAGTCCAAACGCAATGAAACTTTTTGTGGATTTTTTTCTGGACCAAAAGACACCTGTTGGGCCAATGAAGTACCAGAGGGGTGCTCCGATGGGAGCACAACCCACCAGGGCGAGCCTGGGGGCCCAGGCGCACCCAGGTGGGTTGTGCCCACCTCGGTGGCCTCCTGCACTGCCTTTTTGCTCTATAAATACCCCAATATTCCAAGATCCCTAGGGGAGTCGACGAAAATCAATTGCAGCCGCCGCAAGTTCCAGAAACACAAGATCCAATCTAGACACCATCACGGAGGGGTTCATCATGTCCATTGGTGCCTCTCCGATAATGCGTGAGTAGTTCTTTGTAAACCTACGGCCCCCGGGTCTTTTCTTATCATATTTGCCTTTGCGATCTATTTTCCTTTTCTTTTATTTTCAGTTCTATTAAACCAAAAATACAAAAATACCTTGCTGCACTTTATTTTATTTGCGATCTATTTATCCAATCAATTACAACTTTATCCCCACTACTAGGGAAAACCCTAATAGTAGCACTTGAAAATCATATAGCAGTAGCGCTGGAAACAGTGAGTGTTGACTACAGGTAAGTTTTCGCAGTAGCGCTGTTATGGACAACGCTACTCGTAAGTATTGTTAGCCGTAGCGCTTCGCTGACAAGGATCGACAAAAACAATGGAAATCGCTTTCGGAGCCCAAAACGGTGAATAATAGTCGACGAAACGGCTCAGAATCGACAAAAACCGCGAGTGTTGATGACCGACACATAAACGCACCCCGGGGTTCGTTAATCGTGGAAATCACTCCGGGACCCAAAACAGTTAGTAATATTCCACGAAACGGGCCAGAATCGGCCAAAACTATGAGTGTTGATGACCGACATGTAAACGCACCACGGGCTTCGTTAATCGTGGAAATCACTCCGGGACCCCAAAACAGTCAGTAATAGTCCACGAAACGGGCCAGAATAGGCCAAAACTATGAGTGTTGATGACCGACATGTAAACGCACCCCGGGTTTGTTCATCCTATAAATCACTCCGGGACACCAAAATAATGAGTAATAATCCACAAAACGGGCCAGAATCGGCCAAAACTGAGAGCGTTGATAAACGAGACGTAAGTGCACCTTGGGGTTCAACAACTATGAAAATCGCTTCGGGACCCCAAAACGGTGATCAATCGTCCACCAAATGGGTCAGAATTGGACAAAATTGTGAGTATTGATGACGGACACGTAAACGCACCCCCGGGATCGTCAATCATGGAAATCGCGTTAGGACCCCAAAACGGAGGGTAATAATCCATGAGACGGACCAGAATTGGCCAAAATTATGAGTGTTGATGACCGACACGTAAACACACCCGAGATTCGTCAATCGTGAAAATCACTTCAGGACCCAAAAACTGAGTAATAGTCCAAGACACGGGCCAAAATCGGTCCAAACTACGAGTCTTGACAGCCAACACGTAAACACACCTAGGGTTCGACATCCATGGAAATCGCTTTGGGACCCCAGAACGGTCAGTAATAGTGCACCAAACTGGTCAGAATTGACCAAAACCGCGAGTGTTGATGACTGGCACGTAAACTCAGCCCGGGGTTTGTCAATCGTGGAAATCACTCCGGGACCCTAAAACACTGAGTAATAGTCGGCCACAATCGGCTACAATTGGCCATAATCGGCCAAAACTGTGAGTGTTGTTGACTGACATGGAAGCACACCTTGGGTTCAACTATTATGAAAATCGCTTCGGTACCCCAAAACGGTGAGTAATAGTCCACGGAATGGGTCAGAATTGGCCAAAACTATGAGTGTTGATGACCGACACATAAATGCACCCAGGGGTTCGTCAATCATGGAAATCGCTCTGGGACCCCAAAATGGTGTAATAGTCCAAGAAATGGGCCAGAATCGGCCCAAACTGTGAGTCTTGACGACCAACACGTAAGCACACCTTGAAGATCGACAACCATGGAAATCGCTTTGGGACCCAAAAACATTGAGTAATAGTCCATGAAAGAGCCCAGAATCGGACAAACCTAGGATTATTGATGAACGATACATAAACGCACCTCGGGGTTCGTCAATCATGGAAATCGCCTAGGGACCCCAAATCAATGAGTAATAGTCCACGAAACAGGACATAATCGGCCAAAACTGCGATTGTTGATGACCGACACATAAGAGCACCTTGGTGTTCGACAACCATGGAAATCGCTTTGGGACCCCAAGCCGGTGAGTAATAGTCCATGAAACGGGTTAGAATCGACAAAAACAGCGAGTGTTGATGACCGACACGTAAACGCGCCCTGGGTTCATTAATCGTGGAAATCACCCCGGGACCCCAAAACAGTGAGTAATAGTCCACGAAATGGGCCAGAATTGGCCAAATCTATCTGTGTTGATGACCGACATGTAAACGCACCCCGAGGTTTGTTAATCATGGAAATTAAATGTCTTCGGGGCCCCATAATAGTGAGTAATAGTCCACGAGTGAGGCAAGAAACAGCCAAAGCTGTGAGTGTTGATGACCGACACATAAGCGGACATTGGGGTTCAACAACAATGGAAATCGCTTCGGGACCCAAAAACGGTGAGTAATAGTCCACCAAACGGGTCAGAATTGGGCAAAATTGTGAGTGTTGACGACGGACACGTAAACGCAACCCCGGGATCGTCAATCATGGAAATCGCTCTGGGACCCCAAAACGGTGGGTAATCGTCCATGAAACGGACCAGAATTGGCCAAAATTATGAGTAATAGTCCATGAAACGAGCCAGAATCGGCCAAAACTATGAGTGTTGATGGCTGACACTTAAACACACTCTGGGTTTCGTTAATCGTGGAAATCACTTAGGACCCCAAAATAGTGTGTAATAGTCCATGAAACGAGCTAGAATCGGCCAAAACTATGACTGTTGATAACCGACACGTAAACGCACCCCGGGGTTCGTTAATCCTGGAAATCACAAAGGGACCCAAAAACAGTGAGCAATAGTCCACTAAATGGACAAGAATCAGCCAAAACTGTGAGTGTTGATGATAGAAATCGATTCGGGACCCCAAAACGGTGACTAATAGTCCACGAAACAAGTCAGAATTGGCCAAAACTGTGAGTGTTGATGACCGACACGTAAACGTACCCCGGGGTTCGTTAATCGTGAAAATCACTCCGGGACCCCAAAACAGTTAGTAATAGTCCATGAAACGGGCCAGAATCGGCCAAAACTATGAGTGTTAATAACCGACATGTAAATGCTCCCCGGGGTTCATTAGTCCTGGAAATGTCTCCCGGACCCCAAAACGGTGAGTAATAGTCCACGAGACGGGTTAGAATTGGCCAAAACAGTGAGTGTTCACGACAGACACGTCAACGCACCCGGGGGATCGTCAATCGTGGAAAACACTCAGGGACCCCAAAACGGTGGGTAATAGTCTACGAAACAGACAAGAATTGGCCAAAATTGTGAGTGTTGATGGCCGACACATAAACGCACCCCGAGGTTCGTCAATCGTGGAAATCACTTCGGTACCACAAAACTGAGTAATAGTCCAAAACATGGGCTACAGTTGGCCCAAACTGCGAGTCCTGATGACCAACACGTAAGCACACCTTGGGGTTCGAAAACCAATGAAATCGCTTTGCGACCCCAAAACAGTGAGTAATAGTCCACGAAACGGGACATAATCCGCCAAAACTTTGATTGTTGATGACAGACATGTAAGCGCACCTTGGGGTTCGACAACCGTGGAAATCGCTATGGGACCCCAAAACGGTGAATAAATAGTCCATGAAATGTGGCAGAATCGATGAAAACGCGAGTGTTGATGACCGAGACATAAACGCACCCTGGGTTCGTTCATCGTGGAAATCACTCCGGGACCCCAAAATAGTGAGTAATAGTCCATGAAACGGGCCAGAATCGGCCAAAACTATGCATGTAGATGACCGACACGTAAGCACACCTTGGGGTTCAACAACTATGGAAATCGCTTCTGGACCCCAAAACGGTGAGTAATAGTCCACCAAACGGGTCAGAACTGGCCAAAACTATGAGTGTTGGCGACGGACATGTAAACGCACCTCCGGAATTGTTAATCGTGGAAATCGCGCTAGGACCCCAAAACAATGGGTAATAATCCTCGAAACGGACCAGAATTGGCAAAAATTATGAGTGCTGATGACCGACACGTAAACACACCCTGACGTTCGTCAATCGTGAAAATCACTTCGGGACCCAAAAACTGAGTAATAGTCCAAGACACGGGCCAGAACCGGCCCAAACTGCGAATCTTGACAGCCAACACGTAATCACACCTTGGGGTTCGACATCCATGGACATCTCTTTGGGACCCCAGAATGGTGAGTAATAATCCACGTAACGGGTCAGAACTGACAAAAACCGCGAGTGTTGATGACTGACACGTAAACGCACACTGGGATTCGTCAATCGTGGAAATCACTCTGGACCCAGAACAGTGAGTAATATGTTGCTTCTATGTTTGTCAAGTCTGTCTCTTTCTGTTGCTCAACTATATATGGCATATAATCGACTCATGTGAAGATGCATGTGCATAGATCTTTCCCGAATACATCGTCTCCACAAAGGGTAACCCACACAAAGAGATCAGCTCACATAAGAAGAAGGTAACACGTAAAAGTAACTCCATGAGCGAGTTATTTTTATTGTTGTGTTTATTTGCCATTGATGAATGAATAGTACGGTTACTGGTAGCTTCTTGTGGCGTTAAATGATCTTCCTCTGCTATTAGTTAGCTTTTCATATTCCTCTGACCACGATCATCTACACATAGGGTAACCCATATAAAGACATCAGCTCACACAGTAAGTAGTGATCATTTACCGAGGAAAATTGAGTTAAGTGTAGGTGATTTGTGATTCCTGTGTGTTCTGCCAAATTTTGGGACAATTATGTTATACTCCCTTCATCCCTTGTTAATTATCGCTTAAATGAATGTATCTAACACTAAAATAGTGCAATAGACATCTATTTGAGTGACAAGTAATTTCAAAGGGAGTAACTGTCAATGATGAATATACCAACTCTAGGTAGATTTCACTCTGGGTAGATTCCACGAAAGAGAAAACAAATATATGATGGAAGGTTTACATCATGCAATTGCAAGCTAGCGAGTAAGCTTGAATGCATACATATAGGCGAGTGGTATGAAAACAGACACACTCGCGTTATTTATTTAGTTTATTTGAGATGGAACGATGTGGCAAGGCGCGCACGCAGTCTATTCGACGACTGGAATCTCGTCGACGATCAAGTTGAAACCAGTGTCCGCATGGCACCAGAGGATGACGAGGTTATGTAGTCCGGTTGGCGGCCACTCCTCACCGTCCAGCTTGGTGATGACAGTCAGTTCGGGACGGTCTGCGAGGATAGCATTCTTGGCAACATCGCTATGCTTCCCCACGAGTTCTGGCCACTCCGACTTCTCATTCAGCAGCCTCCTAGACATTTTCTGACCCTCCTTGATTACTATGATGATGCATGCATACAAATTAATTAACAAGACATAACATGAGTGGAAAAAAATACATGAATGCGTGCGAACAAAAATACCTGATGCTGTTGCAGGTGATTAGTACTCGAGGCTGATAGCTAGGGTGCTCTATCGTTGCTCTCTCTATATATACACACATCCACATAAGATGTATCGCATGCATGTATGCAGGTTATCTAAGACTGCCTCTCATGTCCTCTCATAATTAATTAAGAAACCTTGCATCGCGTCCATCGCCTCTCCATGAATTGTTCACTGTACCTTGCTAATACTCGTTGCTAGCTAGGATTATATTAATGATAATGATGCCTGCCAAGCCTCCCTCTCCTCTGCATGCATTATATGTTCACTACACCTGTACATGCATGTTTGTGTACATGGACTATCGAAACAGAAACATGATTAAGAATAACTTTTGAATATTTTGCCATGAATATCATAGGATCAATCGGTCCATGCATCATGCATGATGTCAATTAAATTTGTAGATATTAAAATTGTGCACTAACTAGCCCTCTCAAGCTATTAGCCTTCTGAACCGTTGGGTCTGTTGCTTTTGGCTCTGGTGGCCACTAGATACCCACGTGGGATTTGTACATTGACACTGAGGGCCGAATGGGAATCAGTCGCTGCTCTTGGAACAAGTTCAGATGTCTCCTGCGATTTTGGGCCAAATGAACTGTGATGTGTGACCTAATGTCCATCCATCTGCCTGTGGAATAGGTGCAACTCTTTGCATCTCGACAGACACACTCGAGGAGACCGGCGGCCGGCTCCTTGCGGCAGGCTGAGGTACACGAAGAGCAAAAATCTTCATCTAAGGAGTGAGGCAGTGATGCTTCAAGCGCCACGGTGTAACGTTTAATGGTCATGGAGGTGTTCTAGCATCATCCTAGCATCCTGTCTGACAATAGTATGGGTGCATGCCTCACCTTCCACCTTCTCTTTAACTTCATGCGCCTATTTATCTCTGCTTCGTAGCCTAGAGCCCACCACTCATTTGAAGCACTTTGGTATTGCTCATATATAGTATTTCATAATAAAAAAAAGTCAATCAGATCACAGGGAGCCATCTCATTATCTTTGCATAAAGAAAAATTGTGATGGACTAACTGATCTTTCAACCCGTTTATGAAAGAGCCCAATGCAAAAAAAAAATGCATTTTGGGTCTTTGAAACAGTATGAATAATCTCAATAATGATTTGTTTCATCTGTTTTATCGAGATGGTCGATGGATTGAATCCGTTAACCCTACTATGCCATTTTTTTAGGATCTCCATCTTATGTTTTCTTTAGTTTAGTATAGTTTTCATTTTCTCATCAGTATTTGTTTATGGACTGGATAGGCGCCTGCACCATAGAATAAAGATAAAAGCATTACACAAGGCACATTCATCAAAAATCAAAATCATACAGATAGGAAAAGAAAAATGACTTTCTATCGAATCAATAGAAGAAATGATCCTTTCCCTGACTTGAATCCCGTCCTCCTTCGAATAGGATATATCTAGACTTCCCTACAAATGACTGCAATAATTGTATCCCTTTTGCAAATTCCAACTTTGTTTCAAGTATATTTATTACTTTGTTTATAGATACATTATGTAAATTCACCACTTTAAATATAAAAAATTAAAGTAAAGAGTAAATAAGGAAACATAATATTATGTCTCATACTACTGAAAATAGAGTTCTTTATCTTTATGTACTAGGTAAACACCCATGCATTGCAACAGAGATACACTGTTAAAACGGTGCCAAGCAGCAAAACGGGACGTCACGGTAGAAAACACTACCTTCTTAGATAACTATTAGTTCGAGGTCATGATTAGTTAATGTGATGTATTAATCAGCAACTACCATGAAAACTTGACATTAATGTAGCAGGAGATTTGCACAACCATTACCTCCATCGTTGGCATCAACCATTGGTTTGAGAACGACTTGATACGTGTCACCTTGTCCGTTGATAGCAGCTTTAAGATGACGGCATATGCAGTCCTGAGTTCATTGGGTCCTCCCCTCCGACGAATTCGATGCAAAGCTTCGAACACCACGGATGCCCGAACCAAATAGACCCTTGTTGCTTTGAGCACCTCGTGGCCTTGCTCATCTTCCGCTACAAGCACCCACATACAAATCCGCCATCGATGCTCACTCGCAAGCTCCCTAGGGCTGATTTCTCGGTGATGAGGTCGTTTGTGTAACACATGCAACATACCTTATGTGGTATTACACCCAATAAATCAGTTAGGACCCAAGAAAACTGCCTCACCAACGACATGCATATTTGTTATATTATAAACATTTTTTTACATACAACGTGATTGTTTCCTCAGGAAATCCGTTGACCCTTGACCCTTGCGGACACACCTTATGAGCCCGAATGGCAGAGGAGGACATGGTCATTCTCGACAGTCGGCAGCTCCAGGTCAGAAGAGGACAGGAACCCGAATGACGATGAACTTTCAAGAGACATTGTCATTCTCGACAGTCGGCGGCTCCCAGTCACCGACCAATATGTTGATGACACGCAAGTTCAGGCGGACTCGGCTAATGCCTTGAGGACCTTCTCGACAACAATACTGCCGTGGCCTGCCGTATGGGGTCATCACGGTGACCGTTGTCGACCAGACTTAATGATGAGGCTGGGATAGAGCCCTAGTAGGTTTGTAGGAAATATCGCTTACGCTGCCACGTCATTGTAGACGATCCAGGGAAAGAAGGGTGTCAAGCAGGATGCGTTGTTTCTTAGTTAAACAAATGTTTATAGGCTCAGAAAATGATAGCTCGCTTAGAGTCTCGGGAGGTCATACATGTGCAAGCAGAGCCATAAACCGCTTCAAGGTGCTGTCCACGAGAGAGTAGCCCTGAACTGCCGGGTGTTGGTGAAGAGCGGTGAGAGAGGTCGGGGCAGGCAGGCCCAGGCGAGACCACATTTGTGCAGCATAGGAGCAGTTGGAGATGAGGTGGACTTAGGCGTAGTATACCCGAGAGTAGAAAATCCAGTCCGCTGATCGTTCCATGGGGGTGACACCACGGTAAATTATTGTTCCATGTATTGCTTAGGTTACAATGGAAGGTTTTATTGCAGCTAGCGTGCAAGCAAGCGAGGAGACCTAGCAAGGTACACCAGTACACTAAACTAGAAAAGGCTAGCTTGATGCATGGAGAGCTGTGTCAAACTCGCTAACATTATTTACTTAGCTTACTGGACCCAGAATGACAGGACAGAGCATGAAGCCTATCCGATGTAGGGAACCTGGGCGACGATGAATTCCCAAGAGACGTTGGTTTCCAGTCAGATGATGACACGGTCATTCTCGACAGTCGGCGACTCTGGTTCACCCATAATCCTGCTGATGACACGCGGGTCTG
The DNA here is from genome assembly GCF_002162155.2 of Triticum dicoccoides. Taxonomy (NCBI): domain Eukaryota; kingdom Viridiplantae; phylum Streptophyta; class Magnoliopsida; order Poales; family Poaceae; genus Triticum; species Triticum dicoccoides. Next base: position 3,793,756 of record NC_041387.1, read on the forward strand.
GGTGGTCCCGGCTGATTGTTCTATGGGCGACG